>NC_083602.1:7636916-7971332 GCF_029168945.1 Cannabis sativa
TTCCTTCTCCACACATTCTTCCCGATTTCGCAGCAAAATAAATTCCTTCTCCGGAACATTTAGTCACGTACCCCGCCGCATCGCCCACGAGCGCCACTCGACCGCGTACTCTCACCGGTCGAGGGTGCTCGGGGATCGGGTGGGCCTCCACCTTTATAACCTTGCCACCACTAATCTTGGGGCTGGCCCTTTCCCTAATAGCCCTTTGATAGGCCATGATATCTTTCTTGGCCCGCACGGTACCCGTACCTACTGCCACGTGGTCGCATTTGGGGAATACCCAAGCGTAAAAGTCGGGCGACACGTCGTTTCCCAAATACATCTCAGCACAGTTCTCATAATACTCCATTTTATTGTCCGGCAATCTGATCCTCTCCTGGAACGCAATGGCGCTGACGTAATCACCGGCACCGATCGACTTCGCGACTCGGCTATTTGCACCGTCGGCTCCAATGACGACGTCCACCGAGAGCCGCTCCCGGCGAGCCTCGCCGGTGGCTACGTAGTTTATGACGTACGGCGCGTTCTTCGAGGTCGGAACCTCGAGACTCGTGACGAGACCGGAGATAAGGGACGCGCCGGCTGACTCGGCGCGTGAGCGGAGAAACGAATCGAGGACCTCGCGACGGAGCATTGCTATGTACTCGTTGGGGAGCAGGGTTTGACCGAAGTCAACGACGAGGTTTGAAGGTGAGATGATTTTCATTCGGGTGACGCGGCGGTCGATAAGGTGAGATGGGATCTGAAACTCGTCGAGCATACATAGAGGGATTGCACCACCGCAAGGCTTGGCGGCGGAAGGAGCTCGTTCTAAGAGGAATGTCTCAATGCCACCGGAGGCAAGAGCTTCGGCGGCTGAAGATCCAGCTGGACCACCACCGATCACAGCGACTCGAAGCTTACGGCCGGAGATCGATGGCAGCTTCACCGAGTTGGAAGCCGCCATGCGAGGGCGGTGGGTTTGAAGCGAGAGTGAAAAGCCGGCTTGTGCCGCCATCATGGTGGATTAGTTAGGGTTTGGGAGTGAAGAGCTTGAGTGAGAAAATGCCAATGTAAATGAAAATGAAAATGAAATGGTTTGTTTACTTTTTTATTTGGTTCGAAAAGAAAAAGAAAAAGGTTCGATGATTTGAAAGCATATTTGAATATTTTATGTTTGTTTTACTCGAGAAATTATTTTACGAGGGTGTCACATGCTTACACTACCTGAGTAAAAGAATAATATTGTATGCAATGTATAGATCCAAACAATTTCATATTTGATTCCTCTATGAAACTACTTTTGAGGTCTATGAATCATTTAACTAATGTTTATGGTCAGAAATTCCAAAAATGAAGTTGTTGTATGTATATGTATGTATTTAAGTAAGATGTAAGTATACTAGTTTGTCAGAGGAGCAAATCTTGGATATTCATTGGGCGGGAGAGGCCAGAAAAGGGGTGGCCAGACCAAGCAGAATCAGCCAACAAGGAGTTGACTGCTTTGGTGGGGTTGTATAGGTCCCACCACACATGGCTTCTAGTGTTGTTGCAAGCCATCTCCAAAGATAGACACCCAATTGATGCACCGTACAACCCCAGTCCACAACAAGCACTCTTCACATCATCAAATCCTGCAAATCCACAAACACTTTTGACATTAGTGTCCCATCAAATTGTATACCAGAAATGCATGACTGCCATTCAGATAATATAACATATAGATTTCATTACCATAGCGCTCTGGTTTAGCTATGATCTCTTTGATCCCTTGATAAACATCAAAGAAGAGTATATGGGCATCAGGCATTTCTTCATTAAGCTCTATAATTTTCTCCTCCAACATTATATTGAACTCAAGAACCATTCTATTAACCTTTTCCCAACATCCTCTTCTCCTGTGTTGACTAGCTTCAAAGTCAAATGATTCAAACGCCATTCTAGGAGTGCAACCCAAAGGCAATATCCCCTGGCATATGATCTTCCTGATTTTCATATCATGAAGACTCCTCACAACATTGATCATTTCAGATACCAAAATGTGAGCAAATTCATGGTTACTGTACTTTGGTGCTCCAACAGAGGAACCACTGTTACTATTACTACTCAGGTAGAAGTTAATGTAGTCATCTTTCCCAAATGAAAGGTAATAAACGGAGGATCTAACAAACCGAAGCGCCATGTTCGGGCTGAGCTGAAGCTGCAAGAGCTCCATCATCTCGAAAACTTGGCGAAGCTGTTGGTTAAGAGATTGGTAGCCTTGGCTGCTGGGGTTCATTATTGTGGCTTGTGCAGAGCCAAAATTGAGTCCTGTCATTAGGTCTCCAATTGAACCATTTTGAGTGTAGAATGACAATGCATATGGCAAGCCCATCTTCTCAGCTGTCTTGATCATAAAAATAGCAACAATTAGAATTGTAAAACCAATCGTTTTATTCGATTAAATAACAAACTACAAAGAAATGTTCTAATGGGTTTGTTGCATTTGGACTAAAGAATTTGACCTTAATTGAAAAACAGCCAATTAATTATCCAAGATTAAAGAAGAAACAAAGAAACCGAGTAAGAGAAAGAGAGTTAATACCAAGAAGATGAGGAAGAAGATTGCCATCAGCGCCATTGCAAGGAATTAGGGAGAGATTTCGATGAAGGCGAGAATAGAAAAGAGTGTTGGTTCCACAATCGACCGAAGAATCCCCAAGTACGTACAAAGCAGAGACATTTCTTCTTGCGGGGAATAATGGAATCCTTTGGCCATGAGAACCGATACATAGAAACCCCATAACCATGAAGAAACAGAAGAAGACACCATTATCAAGAACCAACACCTCTCTCATCTCACTTCTCTAGTTCGATGGTTCGCTTTTCTTGGATTCAACTTCTCTTATTCACTTCTCTCAGAAATAGGAAAGCCAAAACGAGTGAGGAAATCCAACTGAGGACTCTTATATGTTGCGCGTTTAGTTATTATATATATGTTACGGTTTAATTTGTTAGTTAACGACGTAACGGTTTCTTTTCTTGACACCAGTCTTGACCTGAGTTAGGGATGGTTTCGGTGAAGGTGTAGTTTTTGATCATTTTTTTAAATTAATTTGCACATGTGGTTTTTTTAATTTTTTAAACTGTACCCGCATTGCGAAACTAAGAAATTACAAAAAAAAATGGTGCGCTGTAATTTTTGCGATTTGGACTATTATTAAATAATTAAACTATCACAAATACAATAAAGTTTGAGCAACACTGGTCAAAAATATCATAAGGCTTAAAATAAATATGAAAAAAAAAATTAAGTTTCAAGAATACAATAATTAGTGGCTTTGGGTTGAAAATGTACATATTGGACCTAAATAAATATAAAAATTAGTATTTTTATAATATGCGGTGCGGTGCAGTTTGAACCGCATATTAACAATTCAAAATCGCAATCCGCAAACCGTACTGCACCGCGCGGTTTAAGAAAAATTCAAATCGCGACCGCACCGTAAAAAATTTCAATCTATATTTTGTTTGTAGTACAGTGCGAGCGATTTGAGAAGTTCGATGGATACCCTAAATCTAACCTGTGTAGTATAATTGAAATTTGCTGTATGTTTGTATTTGAAAAAGAAATACTTGAACTTTTGATAAAAAGAAAATATAACTAAAGAACGTATTTCTTAATAATCTCAATTATATTTGGTACGTAAAAATACATTAATTTATTTATTTATTTTTTTTTGAGAAAAAAGCTTTTATTAAACAGCCACAAGAGGCTTCTCTACCAACAAAAGGGTAGCAGCACAATCGGGCAAATCAATTGTCCACAAATTACAAGACTGAGTCTTACGACTCCAAATAGCTAAGGCATTAGCCACAGCATAACATTCTTTATGAACAAAGGAAAATTGAACGAAAGTAAAATGTTTCTGCAACATAAGAATTTCCTGAATTATCATTCCCCAGTCCGAAAGAGAAGTAGGAGAAGCTTGCAATGCTGAAACAACTCCCAAACAGTCCGCAGCAACATGAACCTTCTTTAAAGACCATTTTTGAGCCAACAACAACCCCATCCGAATGGCATAAGCCTCAGCCAATTGAATAGATAACATCCCTGGTATGAAAAGAGATTCAGCAACAATCAATTGACCATTATGGTCTCTTATTATTGCACTTAAACCACACCCTGGTTTGTCTTGAACCACAGAGGCATCTATGTTAATTAACACATGGTCAGGAGGAGGAGGTTGCTAAGATCTTTTGGGACGAACATCCTGCTCAGGCCGACTCTGCATCACTGCCCCAAAGTGCTCGTGCAGCATCTCTTGCGCCCAATTCACCCAAGCATGGTCCTCTTGAACTTTATGTTGGAAGAGGAACTTATTTCGGCGATGCCAAAGGAGCCATGAAAAGCCAATAAAGTAAAGCATTTCAGACTTGGATAGCTTGTTCCACAGAGAAAAAATCACATCAAGAGCCGTGGGAAAACCTTCATAAACCAGATTTTAGGCCCCGAATAATTTCCAAAACCTTTTAGTCTTTGGACACACCCAAAGGGCATGACAAATATCTTCCTTTTCCTTTTTACACGAAGCACAAATAGGGTCAATAGTCATACCTTGCTTTGTGAGTTCCACTTTCGTTGGGAGCCATTGATTAAAGACTCTCCAAATAAAATTTTTCATTTTAGGAGTTAGCTTGGATCCCCAAACAAACTTCCACCAAGCCTTCAGTGTTGATTTGTTCGAGCATTCAACAATGTCCAGATGTGTGAATCTTAGTTTATAGCCACTTGCAACTGTGTATTGACCATGATTGGTTAGACTCCAAGTGAACCAATCGGATCTTGATGTGATTGGGGTAATACCAAGCACCCAAGGTATATCATCAACATGAAACCAGCTGCAAACTTCAGCAGTTTTCCAAGTTCCATCTTCAGTGAGCAGTTTGTCTATGGTGACTCCTTCGGGAAGAGAGACTTTAGATCGGAGAGAGAAGGGAGTACCTCTAGGGACCCAAGGGTCTTCACTAATTCTAATAGAAGAGCCATCACCAACACACCACCGCGATCCTTTCATTAAAACCTCCCTACCCCAAAGAATGCTTCTCCAAACCGAAGAACCAAAGTGGCCTATATTTACTTCCAAAAAGGTGCCGTGAGGAAAGTAAAGGGCTTTTAATATTCTAGCCATTAGGCAATCCGGCATAGTCAATAACTTTCACCCTTGTTTAGCCAACATAGCTTGGTTAAAATCTTCTAAATCACGAAATCCAATACCACCTTGCTCCTTAAGTCTACAAATTTTTGTCCAACTACCCCAATGGATTTTGTGATTTTTTGTTGTAGATCCCCACCAAAATCTAGCAATCATGCTTTCAATATCCTTGAGAATACCTTTGGAAATTCTAAAACAACTCATTATATAGCAAGGAATAGCTTGTATTACCGCTTTAATCAAAACTTCCTTTCCGGCTTGAGAGAAGAGGCCCATTTTCCACCCTTGTAGTTTTGCTTCAACCTTCTCCCTAATCTTGCCAAAAACTTGCTGTTTATTTCGACCCACAAATGAAGGCATACCCAAGTGTTGTTGGAATTTATTTTACCAGGATCTTAGATCTACTCACAAGTATGTTTATTAACAATCTAAATATGAACTTTCTAAAACGATAAATTAAACACATATAAAGTTTAAGAAACCTTACATTGGGTGCAGCGGAATATAATGACTCCTTCCGTTCAGATATCTAGCCCTTGATTCCTTTCTGTAGCAGAGCATTATCAATATCTGAACCTGGATCTCTTTCTCTGAATCTTTGATGCTGAATCTCCTTTGCTGATAATCTTTCTTCACAATCTTCCTCACTATGATTGAGGTATCACTTGATGTGTGTGGGCACTACTCATACACTAAGGATTTCGAAATTATCAAGGAAGAAGAGAGAGAGTGGTCAGCTAAAGATAGGGAGAGAGAAGGCTCAGTTTTTCTGAATAGAAAAAGTCAGAAGAAAAGTGTAATTTTTCTGAAGCCTTCACTATCTATTTATAGCATTCCACTAGGGTTAGATTTGAATTATATGGCATTAAAATAATGAAAAAATCAATTTAAAAAAGCTACAAAGGTGGCTGGCCATACACTTAATGGATTGGGCCTTGGGCTTTGCAATTTTGCAATTTTAACACCTTTTGTATCTGATTTTCTCAAAAATGCCAATTTCCTAATTCAATCATTTAAATGCCAATTCTAACTATTTAATAACTATAAATAATTATTAAATAATATTGTCATTTATCATATTTATTAATTGAACCATACAAAGTATCATAATTAACAAATATGCCCCTATAAACTCTTTCTTTACAATTTCGCCCTTACTTAGTGAAAATTTCACAAATAGACATAGTCTAACTTGTGAATTATAATTGATTAATCAAAACCAATTACATGAGTCTTACAAGCAATATTATCTCAACTAGTGGGGGGACCATGGGTCTATATAACCGAGCTTCCAATAAGTAGATCAAGAATTTAGCACTAAAATTCACTAACTTATTAATTCTTCGTTGAATCCACGCATAGAACTTAGAATTGCACTCTCAGTATATAGAATGCTCTATATGTTCCACCATATAGACACATCATTAGTTATCCATTGTTATAATCCTAATTTGATCAATGATCCTCTATATGAATGATCTACACTGTAAAGGGATTAAATTACCGTTACACCCTACAATGTATTTATTCCTTAAAACACTTGACCCCGTATAAATGATATTTCAGCTAATGTGAAATGAGTACTCCACCATTTATGTTCGTTTGGTCAAGCTCGAAGGAGATCATCCTTTGCTTACTATTCGCCAGATAGAAGCTATAGATTCCATGTTTATGATAGCGCTCCCACTCAATTGCACTACCGTGTTCCCAAAATGTACGTATCACCCTGACCTAAAAGTAGGCTTAACTAACAAATCAAAGAACACGAATAGCCTTTCAAGATTGAGCCTAATCATATCAGGATTAAGATCATTTGATCTAGGATCAACTTAGGCGATATTGACTTGAATAGATATTACGGTAAGTTTAATAAATCTAAGTCAAAGTTCAATATCGGTCCCTTCCGATGCATACTCCATGCATCCAACCTGAGCTTTACTTTAACCAATGTTCTGGAAAGAACATAGTATTTCTCCAAATACAAGTAAACTCTTGTTGTAGATTATCATATCAGTAAAACCCTGTGTCTGATAAATCTAGGAAACTTTATTCACATAGTCATGTTTACTTTCCAATGTGTTGACGACACAATAAACAGGATCAAGTATGTGAAAAGGGTTTCAGATGAATTTATACATTATGTACATATAATCATGAAATAAATCATGTGAACCATGCAACATTAAATGTTATTTCTGATCTATATTAATAAGTAAATCTGATTATATTGAAATGAGTTTTATTTAGGGCATAAAACCCAACAAACTCCCACTTGCACTAATATAAAACAAAAAGTGCGTTTCAAATAATCTCAACACCTTGATATACAAATCAAGTGTAGTAGTAGTAAACTCCTCGTAATAGGATCTGTATGGTTGAATTAAACACAACCTTTTCTCCACCATTACTCTTCCTTAATCACAAAATCATTGATAATGTGAAATTCCTCTCTATATGTCTACTCTCTTGGGATACTGGATTCTATACCTTTGGCAACTACTTTTGGTTAATCAGGAAATTAACACTAGTAGTTTAAGGCAATTTGGAATGGTGCCATAGATGTATAGAACTTTCCTTAGACTGAATAAGTAACTTTCCTGCAGCTTTAACATTCAGTCCCTTTCTGGTAGACCTAGAGACTTCAGATAGGTTTTTACACTTCTCCAAAATCACTATTCCACCCCCAGAGTAACCACCATCTTATCAGAAAGATTTACAAGCACAAAGGCAAATTTCGAAATCTAATATGGTGTAGTCTAAGAGTTTTAAACACACCCTTATAGACTAACATATAGTTCCTCTTCTTTATCTTAAGATTTACTTGATTGTCTTCCAGTGTTCTTCTCCTGGATTAATCTGATACCTACTCATTACTCCCACTCAACAGCAGATGTCTGGTCTAAGGCATACAAAAGCATATCTAAGACCTCTCACTGTTGATATAAGAAATTCTTTCATGGCTTTATCTTTTCTGGAATAGTTGAGACTTTTCCTTAGATAAATAAAATCTATGCCTAAGAAGTTGTGAAGCTTCTCTAGATTGCCATTAGAAAGAAAATGCTTCAAAGATCTTACTAAAGTAAGTTGCTTGCATTAGAGTAAGTAATTACCCGGGTATACCACAAGCCATAGGTTTAGATAAACTCAAACCTATAATACTAGGAACAGGAAGTTTTGTTAAGTCCATTGAATAGACTTATAAACGAAATTTCCTTTTATGTCCTTGTAATAGAAAACTTTAGGTTATTCCATGTGAATGGATTAAACCATAGTTCTATTGGCTTTTCTTCTTAGTTTCTTATCTTGACAATCCATTACTTGTTTAAACTCACAATGGATTTTAATCACTAGTGTCTCCCAAGTCATAAGAAGGTGAATTCCTAGAAACTCTCCCACTGCAACAAGGTACCGTGAATTATGTCGAAGAAAACTAAATGGTATTAACCTCTTTGGTTGTGACAAGACAACAGAGGCAGTGGGATCATCATATGTCATATAAGATGATAGAACACTTTTGGAATCAAGAATTAAATATCTCCTTTATTTGCTACTTGTTTTTCAGACTTAGTCATTTTCTTAGAAAAGTAGTATTTGTTTGAACAAACACTTTCTTATCTATTGACAATGGGATGGTCCACCCCTAATCACTTAGAAAAGCTAACAAACCATGGTTAACGCTCTAGCCTTTCTTAAGATTTTGATTAGGTCATCCATGAATCTAGTAATGATTTACATTAAGTATACAACCATTACATCATTCTGAAATTGTATTACCATAGAAGGACTTAGGCAACGACTAGTAACTAATCATCAATATGCAAATCGAAATTTCTGGGGAGGTAAGTTTGGATATAATTCAAAAATCAATTTAATGATCTTTGAACTGCATATCTACTAACTATTTCTCCACCCCTATCGATTCGCAAGATCTTTAACCACTTACCTTAATGGTTTTAACCATTGCTAGAAATTAATGAAATTTTTCAAACATTTCAAATTTCTTTGCTAAAAGGTATAATCTAGAGTTATCGTCTTAAGAATACAACGAAAAACTCATATCCACCCCTGAATGTACATCCATCTGCGAATGAGATGAACTACTTTCAGTGGATATAGGCATATTATCTCTTTGCAGATTGATCATGTCAAATTCACTATGAACAAGATACAAATGCCATAGATTAAAAAAAATGTGGTAGTGTCTTTTGATGACATAGGTTTAGTTACATCAAAGAGTTCTTAGAATAGTGCAAGTGGATCCTGGTCACGAATCACCTAACTCATATTCCATACAGTTTGAATCCATTAATAAAAGATGGATATTAAACACTTGAGAAAGTGTAACTGTATTGTATCTGGAATTAGAAATATAAGAAAATTTCTGTTTGGATTCTAAAATTAAAGTCAAAGACTTAAATTCAACCAAATATAATGAGTAATTCTTTCTTTGACCACCACTTACTAATACAAACTCTAAGTCGCATTTGCCCATTACAAGTAGGAGATTTCTAGGATTGAGGATTTATATCAATTGGGAATAGAATTTCGGGATTATAATCATATACATCATTTAATTTCTTAAGAGAAAATATAGAATGACATGAAATGATTTATAGACCATTCATCCAATGATATGTTTTGAAGCTAATTCAAAATGAATAAGCTAAGAGGAATTAGGATAATTTCGTTTATAAATAAGAATCCAACGATGCTTCGATTAGCGAAAGTCAAAGTAATCTTATTTATACAATCTTCTTGTTTCATATCGTAAAAATACTAGTCTAAGGTGTCATCAATTGATGAACAGCTAGATGTCGCATATACAATATTTATCTTTTCGAGATCTTACACTATTATGTATGTCTAATGGTGAAAATCCACTAGGGATTTATCTCATTAGATAAACAAACATGTTGGACCAACAATGAAGATTCGAAATTAAACTACAACTTAATAACAGAAAATAACATGGTTCAATATAAATTCATACACAATTCAGAAATTATAAACATATAGCAAGTAGGAATGACTAGTGAAAATACTAAAACATACAATCCTAAATAATTTCCAAGGTTTTCAACAACCGATACAGGTCCCGTAGGCGAGAGTCAAAGCATCATTTATTGAATAGAGTTGTCGGCTCATCTAAAATAGAAACCATTCTAGCAACCTTTTATTCGATCAAAATAAGAATCCAACGTTGTCCCGTAGGCGAGAGTCAAGGTTATTCTCATTTCATGAGCCTCTACCATTGTTTCATGTTTCATAAGTTTATCTCTAAGTAGTCACCGTAGGGAGAGTCTAATAGAGACGAAAACTTACAAAACACTTATCAAATGAAATCTTACGGTGTTAAATGCGTTCAACGAATAACCATCCATAGGGGACGAAGTCTAGCGTCTCGAGGTTATATTGAAAACATTTAACTTTTGTAAGACCAACAATGGAGATCGAATATCTTAATAATAATCAAGCTCATTATTTAAAGTGAGTTGTATTTTCTTTGATTCTCCTTATTTATTCTATTTATTTTAAATATATATTTATTTAATTAAAATTTCCAATTTAGAATGAAAAATTCTAAATATAAATTTTAATTTAATATTTATAAATTTTACTTAGATGGATATGAAAATAACATGAATTATTTCCATCTTAGTAGTAATTTCCAATAAATATTTAGAAAAATATTCAATTTAAGTTGTTACAAAATTAATTTAAATTAATTTACAACTCAAATTTAATTTTCTATAAATATATATTGCATTTCGAAAAATTAAAGTATATAAGAATACAATTTTCGAAAAATGCATATTAAAATAAAAAATAAATCCTGGAAAAATTATTCTAATTTAATGTTGGCCCAAAATTAATTAATAAAATTAATTTACAACAAAAAATATAATATTCTTATTTAATTAAATATATAAGAAAAATTTCAAATATTTAAGTATAATGATGAAAATCAACTTAAATATTAATTTTCTATTTAATTAAATACACTAGAAAAATACTTCAAGCAAAAATATCATCTATCTAGATTTTTCTTTGACTAATTAATTCAATTTCTAATAATATACTTTAATTTAATTTATTTTAAATTAATCAATAAATGAAAAAATCATTGATTTAAGTTGATCCAAGAATTAATTAAAATAAATAATTAATTGACAACTTAATCTATTTTTCAAGATAAAATTCGAAATTCTAGCATTTAAGAAATGCAATTTCGAAAATTGATTAATAAAATAAAAAAAATATATTTTGAAAATTATTTAAATTTAGTTGAAAAAATAAATTTCAACTAAAAATAATTTTCTTTTTAATTAAATGTCATGAAAAAGAAATATTTAAGTATGATGATTAAATCAACTTAGATATTTTATTTTCAAATTAATTAAATGTATTAATTCAAGAAATAAATAATTAAGTGTAGAGAAGGCTTAATTATTAATCTCTAGTTTAATACTAGGAAAAATATACTTAAAATAAATTGTACCAAAATTAATTATATAAATAATTAATTTCACAATTTATAATATTTTCCTATTTAATATTAGAAATAATAAGTAGTCTAGAGATAACTATCTAGAAAATATCTTATTTGACTAAGTATCTTTTCCACAAAATTTGAAAAAATATCTAATTTAAGTCGTATTAGAAAAAATCTAGAACCTAAATATTTTTCAAATTTAAATTTAATTAAATATCAAAAATTAAGTTGTAACCACTTAATTTGAAAATATTCCATTTTAAGTTAATATTCGAAAAGATATTAACTTAAAAAATATCTAAAGAATCTTAATAACCAATGCCTAAAATTCCTCAACTTAATTTTGAAATTTGAAATTCAAAAGATATTCGCATTTAAGTTGGTTAGTTGAAGATAACTAAATATCAACTTAAATAGGAATATTTAATGAAAAATTTAAATTAAGTTCCAGAAAGAATCTAGATGGTTATAATTCTATATTTAATTAAATACAAGAAAATACATATAGTTTAGCTTAGAATATAAAATTCCTTAAACTATATTTTTCTTAAATTAATTTCAAAATAAATAAAATTAATTATGTTGCTAATCAATTTTATTAGGTTAAACTAGTTTAATTAACCTAGTACAGTCATTCAAATCAGGCAAATGGGCCTTCACAATTGGGGTGGTTTGTGTGAGGGGGTCTTGAGTTCAAGATGTCGTACCCACTTCTATGGCTCCCGAAACTCTCACACAAGGCCCAAAAGAGAGGAATTTAACCTTAATAAGAACAACCTGTTATTAATTGAATAAGCCCAAAACTAAATGGGCCTAAATAAAATCTATCAATGACTATGACATTTTATTTAGCAACATTAACCTATATGCATCTATAATAAAATTAAACACATAGGCTCACACAGGCACACTTTGGATGGGTCCTATCATGTTGCTAGGTCATACACAGATGAAAGAATATTGTAAAATTTACCTGTTACAAATTATTAACTTGACCAAGGGAGCCATCAGATCATTAGATCTGGCAAAAAGTAACCATGGCTATTTGCAATCAAGTAATAATAGGTTTTAAAAACTTACACATAAGCTAAAAACACATACTCCTGCAACAAGGTTAGTTGGATAGTTGGATGTAGGATTTATTTAATTTTAAATTAAATATTTAATTTCGAAAATAATTAATTAAATAAAAAAAATAATTTTTCGAAAAATTTAAAAAAAAATTTGAAAAATTCGAAATTTTTTTTTTTTTTTTTTTTAAAAAAAAATTAAAATTTAAAATTAAACCTACAATTTTTGAAAAATTAGGTTTCAACCAACCTAAATATCATTCCAAAAAAAATTTGCTAACTACTTTTAAATTTTAAATGTTATTTTATAAATAAAAATTAAATAAAAAATTAGAAAAGATAAATAAATATCTTTTTCAAATTTTAAATTTAATTTAAATAAATAAAATAACAAAATTTAAAAAAAAATTAGCAAAATATCTTATATCATTTAAAAATTACATAATTATAAATATCTTATTTTTAAATTTAAAATAAGATAAGATATAATCAAATTTTAAAATAAGATAGATTTTTAAGCAAAAATATAAATACTAATTCTATTCGAATTCAAATTACACTAATATCTTGAATTAATTTTAAAAAAAAAATTAAATTAATTCAAAATGATAATTAGAATTGAATTAGGAATAGTAATAGTATATATACAAAACCATACAAAAAATTGGAAGTTAATTCCATGAAAAAGTATGAAAAATTGAAGAAAAAGGAAAAAATCCGAAACTGTACGGACAGTTCTCATGATCGCGCGAAACTATCAAGACAAATTGCGATTTTGTCAAATCTTCAAAAAATCATAACTAATTCAAATAAAATCCAAATTGAGTTCTGTAAAAGGCTAACTTGCTTAATTTTTTTCCATACTATCCAATAAAAATAATTCCAGAAACGAAATCACAATTATTTTTCACGAAAATTTCACAAACATCAATCAATCATCAAATAACACTCAATACAACATGATACCATCCAAAGAACATACAAACAATCGTTTTAAAGTCCAAATTTCTTGCAAGTAAATCAATTACCATGGCTCTGAGGCCAGTTGTTGGAATTTATTTTACCAGGATCTTAGATCTACTCACAAGTATGTTTATTAACAATCTAAATATGAACTTTCTAAAACGATAAATTAAACACATATAAAGTTTAAGAAACCTTACATTGGGTGCAGCGGAATATAATGACTCCTTCCGTTCAGATATCTAGCCCTTGATTCCTTTACGTAGCGAGCATTATCAATATCTGAACCTGGATCTCTTTCTCTGAATCTTTGATGCTGAATCTCCTTTGCTGATAATCTTTCTTCACAATCTTCCTCACTATGATTGAGGTATCACTTGATGTGTGTGGGCACTACTCATACACTAAGGATTTCGAAATTATCAAGGAAGAAGAGAGAGAGTGGTCAGCTAAAGATAGGGAGAGAGAAGGCTCAGTTTGTCTGAATAGAAAAAGTCGGAAAAGAAAAGTGTAATTTTTCTGAAGCCTTCACTATCTATTTATAGCATTCCACTAGGGTTAGATTTGAATTATATGGCATTAAAATAATGAAAAAATCAATTTAAAAAAGCTACAAAGGTGGCTGGCCATACACTTAATGGATTGGGCCTTGGGCTTTGCAATTTTGCAATTTTAACACCTTTTGTATCTGATTTTCTCAAAAATGCCAATTTCCTAATTCAATCATTTAAATGCCAATTCTAACTATTTAATAACTATAAATAATTATTAAATAATATTGTCATTTATCATATTTATTAATTGAACCATACAAAGTATCATAATTAACAAATATGCCCCTATAAACTCTTTCTTTACAATTTCGCCCTTACTTAGTGAAAATTTCACAAATAGACATAGTCTAACTTGTGAATTATAATTGATTAATCAAAACCAATTACATGAGTCTTACAAGCAATATTATCTCAACTAGTGGGGGGACCATGGGTCTATATAACCGAGCTTCCAATAAGTAGATCAAGAATTTAGCACTAAAATTCACTAACTTATTAATTCTTCGTTGAATCCACGCATAGAACTTAGAATTGCACTCTCAGTATATAGAATGCTCTATATGTTCCACCATATAGACACATCATTAGTTATCCATTGTTATAATCCTAATTTGATCAATGATCCTCTATATGAATGATCTACACTGTAAAGGGATTAAATTACCGTTACACCCTACAATGTATTTATTCCTTAAAACACTTGACCCCGTATAAATGATATTTCAGCTAATGTGAAATGAGTACTCCACCATTTATGTTCGTTTGGTCAAGCTCGAAGGAGATCATCCTTTGCTTACTATTCGCCAGATAGAAGCTATAGATTCCATGTTTATGATAGCGCTGCCACTCATTAGCACTTCTGTGTTCCCAAAATGTACGTATCACCCTGACCTAAAAGTAGGCTTAACTAACAAATCAAAGAACACGAATAGCCTTTCAAGATTGAGCCTAATCATATCAGGATTAAGATCATTTGATCTAGGATCAACTTAGGCGATATTGACTTGAATAGATATTACGGTAAGTTTAATAAATCTAAGTCAAAGTTCAATATCGGTCCCTTCCGATGCATACTCCATGCATCCAACCTGAGCTTTACTTTAACCAATGTTCTGGAAAGAACATAGTATTTCTCCAAATACAAGTAAACTCTTGTTGTAGATTATCATATCAGTAAAACCCTGTGTCTGATAAATCTAGGAAACTTTATTCACATAGTCATGTTTACTTTCCAATGTGTTGACGACACAATAAACAGGATCAAGTATGTGAAAAGGGTTTCAGATGAATTTATACATTATGTACATATAATCATGAAATAAATCATGTGAACCATGCAACATTAAATGTTATTTCTGATCTATATTAATAAGTAAATCTGATTATATTGAAATGAGTTTTATTTAGGGCATAAAACCCAACAAGTATTTAGTATGATTTTCAACTAAATTAACTCCCAAATGAGCAGCCAATATGCCAGCCGAATCTGAACTAATTTTGCTCCCAACACACATTTCAGATTTATCATAATTAATACATTGACCCGAGAGAAGCTCATACCTATTTAAGACCTCTTTGATTGTCTTGCATTCTTCCAAAGTAGCTTCAAGAAAGACAAGGCTGTCGTCGGCAAAAGTTAGGTGGGAAAGCCTTTGGTCCAAGCTACCGAACCTTAATCCTTGAATACGACCAGCCCTTTCCGCTTCATGAATAAGGCAAGATAGCCCTTCAGAGCAAAGGAGAAAGAGAAAAGGCGAGAGGGGATCCCCTTGCCTTAGTCCCCTTGTAGGCCGAAAGTGACCTTTGATAGAGCCATTCAAGAGAATTGAGAAAGATACCGATCTCACACAATTCATTATCTTTTTAACCCATTCTTCCTCGTATCCCAAACAATCCATCATAGTCTCTAAGAAATTCCATTCGACGCGATCATATGCCTTAGACATATCAAGTTTTAATGCCATCTTTCTCCCATTCCCGAAGCGACCTTTTCTCATGCTATGAAGACTTTCAAACCCAATGATGGCATTATCTTGAATAATTCGGACGCTAATAAACGCGCTTTGATTCTCTGAAATGGCTGAATTCATACTTATTTTCATTCGGTTGGCGAGGCATTTTGACACTACCTTATAGACCACATTACAAAGGCTAATAGGACGGAACTCGATCATCCTAAAGGGTTGTTTAACCTTTGGAATAAGGCATATAAGAGTCTCGTTAATGGAGCTGCAATCCGAGTTGTTGTTGAGGATGTCAAGGCAGGCATCAGTTAAATCCAGGCCTATCAAATCCCAGTTTTTTTGGAACAAAAGACCTGGTAGTCCATCCTTCCCCGGGGCTTTTAAGGGATGAATTTGGAATAAGGTAGACTTTATTTCTTCACTTGAAAAAGGTTCTAGTAATGCTCGGTTCTCATCTGAACTCATTCGGCAAGGAACACATCCTCTAAGCTCTTCTCTTATCTCGGATCCCCCATTGGATTGCGAGAATAGTTGTTGAAAGTAGCTGATGGCAATATCAGCCAAGTCTTTTTCAGAGGTGCGCCATCGACCTTGGCTGTCATACAGACCCAAAATGGTGTTCTTTTTCCTCCTAGCTGACGCTTTAAAGTGGAAAAATTTTGTGTTTCGATCCCCATGTCTCAGCCAAAGTACACGACTTCTTTGTCTCCAATACATCTCCCTTTTTTCTTCCACGCAGTTGAGATCCTTCTCCAGTTTTTGACAGCTAACCAATCCGTTAAATTAGGCGAATTGGAAAGCCAAACAATATTCTCTTTTAATTCCTTGGATCTAGCAAAGTTAACTTTTTTTTGTGCCAAGTTCCACTCAAAGAGTCTCCTGCCACACTTCTGTATGAGATGATTCAGATTTTCAAGAGGTTTACCCGGTACTTTAATCCCCCAAGCTTCTTGTATAATCTTATTACAATCATCATTATCCGCCCACGCCTGTTCGAAGTGGAATCTCGACCCCCAAGTTTGTTGAAACTGACCCCTTTTGTTGCTGAAATGAGCTTCCACCAGTACCGGTCTATGGTCAGAATTTCACCACTTTAGAAGAGTAACTTTGTTAGATTGAAATCTGTCCAACCAAGCCGAATTGCAAAACACCCTGTCCAGCTTTTCAAAAATTAGATTAGAAGCTTGACCATTGCACCAAGTAAAAGAATTTCCACCCGAAGGAATTTCCTTCAGCTTACAATCCGAGATCTAACATATTCTTTGAAGTCGAACTGAGTACAAGCCAAACCCGAACTGAGTTCTAACATATTCTTTGAAGTCGAAGAGTGAATGGGATAAACTCCCTGACCTTGACCTTGAAACAAGACTGTAGGTAGGGGGAATCTTAAACAAGAGAACCAGTAACACATGTCTTCTTTACAGAGGGATCAATAGCAGCATTCGTTTGAATCTTAGTATCACGTTTGTCATCAACCTTTAACCATGGTCCATAACTCGACTTCCAGTTAACAAGACCATCGTTAAACATCTTGGGCGTCTCTGCACAAACCCGAGTATCATGCTCCAAAAAACCACAATTAAAGCACATAAAGGGGAGACGATCATACCTGAAAGGAAGCCATATCTTTCTGCCTTCTGAAGGAAATAGGAGCCTTGTAAACAGAGGTTTCGTTATATCACACCATACTTTGAATGTGAAATAACCTTTAGTCGCGATTATCAGGATGTCGGGGGGTTGGACCTCTATAACTTCACCAGCCATAGTTGCTAATCTGACCAAATTGCCTTTCGTAATCGAGCAGGAGGGTAGGTGAAGAACTCTCCCAGAAATCGGAAAACGGAGGAGTTCTTGTTCCCAATCGCACGACAGGTTCACCATTCTTTCAAGAATCAGGGTTCCATAATTAAGGAACCAAGGACTTTTATTTAAAATTCGGTTCAAGTCTTAAGCCGATTTGAAAGAAAAGACCAAGAAACTAGAATGGTTGTTGTTGAATTTGATTTCCACTCCCCAA
The DNA here is from genome assembly GCF_029168945.1 of Cannabis sativa. Taxonomy (NCBI): domain Eukaryota; kingdom Viridiplantae; phylum Streptophyta; class Magnoliopsida; order Rosales; family Cannabaceae; genus Cannabis; species Cannabis sativa. The sequence goes on from NC_083602.1 coordinate 7,655,152, forward strand.
TTGTTATCAGCAATGCCCCAAACACGACTTAGAATTGTCTTCAGCAGAGGACGGCTCATCGGACGGTTTGAGCAGAACCTAGCCTTCGCACAATGTTCGCCGACTACAGAGCTCCCAGCGGCATTGATTTCCCATCCATCTTCATCCAAGACAGTAAGGTTTGAAGTTTTGGCAAGAAGATCATCCATGGTTTCTACAGGCTTTTTCAGCATATCGAACAGAAGGCTCTTCTCAGAACGAGAGAGCATGACATTTATTTTAATTTTTGAAGAACAAGAATTCATCAAAAATTATATCTCATTTTTTTTTCATTGAACTATTTTATTGATCTTTTTACTTGGGGCTGGCAACACGGCTAATGTTAAAACAAATTTAAGAAATAATTGATAATTATTGAGTAATTGCAGCCAACTCAGGTCAATGCTCATGGATAAAATTAAAGTAAATGATATATGTTATTGAATAAATAGAATTTTAGTCTTTTGGGTTTTGCCTCCTCTAGTGGAAATAATTACAAATTTTTCTCTATTTTGTTAATTTTTTAAAATAATTCATTACTGTGAATACGAGCTACTAATTTAAACTAACTAAAACCAAGCTAATTAATAAGTATAATAAATTTACGATTCAAACATCAAATCTAAATTACAAATATAGAAATTTTAAATTTTAATTTTTTTATTTTCGTCTGAAATCTTGAATTATATTAAATTAAATTCCAATTATATAGAAATCTTGAAACTATTTACAAAATGAAGAAAATACCACTGAATGAACAAGTTTGTAATTATTAAAGAAATATTTGGAAAGTTAAAATTTATCTATTCTTTTTTTATTTAACGTCCATAAAAATAAGAGTGCTTGAGTTTATAAAAAAGACACGTGTTGAGCAATAACTACATTTCCATGTTACAAAATCAACATCTAACATACAAACGAAAAATAAAAATAAAAAATCAACATTTGTCAATCAAACACATAAGTGGCATTTAATTGAAAAGAGTGAAAACATAAGAATGAGATTAAAAATGAAATAAAATTTAAAATGCATAAAAAAAATTGATAAAAAAAATTATTAAATTTTTTTTATAGATTGAAATAGTCTTACCTTCTATTTCAAAATAGAATAGTCATTCCACCAAAATGATGGAAAAACCATTCTATTAGAATGACATTTCAATACTTTAATATGCAACCAAACAAAAGAATGGAATAAAGATTGTTTCTTTTCTTTTCCATTCCCTTTCATTACCTTCAACTAAACGCCACCATATTTTTTTTTTTTCTATTGTCAAGTCTATGAATGAAGATAGACATTAGATACGCTTATTTGGCTAACGAAAGGACTTTAGAAACTCATCCCTTAGCAGCCAACATAACTTCATTGATGCCATATATTGGCATATGTAGCTAAAAATGAACTATACTCGTTGTGTTATCAGCAAAAGCATTTATTAGTGCAAACTAGTAATAATATAATAAACATAAGTGCCAAAGATTCTTTTTAATAATAAATCATGTGTTGCTTAATATGCGGGGACTTTAACAACAGATGTTAGGCCTTCAGCTTATTGGTCATCCCGCGTTTGTTGTACCTAATACTATTCCTATCGCCATTAACTGAATTCTTCTTGGCAGCAACTGAACATTGGTCAGTGTGGCTACCTTTATTGTTGATCTCTAACTGATGCTTGCGCCGCCTCATCCTGTTCTCTAACCGTATTCCTTTTAGTGCACGCACTCTACGTTCGATTTCTAAGGCTTGAGTAAAGTTCCAAATCCTAACCACACCTTCCTCGCCTCCACATACAATTCGATCTGCACCAATATCCACCGAGAATAGATTGCTCCCGAACCCATGTAACATCCTCTGTGGGGGCTCTACACTAGATTGATCCAGTTTCTTGGCTAAACTCTTCCTATCCAATTGCTTGACTACACTTCTCTTTGAAGCACCTTTGTTAGTCCTAAGCAGCTTGCGCACATCAATCAGTGACAACTTTCCATCGCTGGAAGCAGAGACAAGCCATGGAAACTCAAAAGCCAGCGAATACACAGTACCTGAGTGAGGAATCCATGTTGCAACTTTCAAGACATCAGTCTCAATGCAATGATCAGATATCTCAAACATATGAATGGCACCATCCTCTCCTCCTGTAAATATGAAATTTCCTGTGTGGCTTCGAGCCAGAGAGTATGCATTACCAACATGAGCATTGCGAACAACTGTCATCAGATCCCCACTCGAAGTATTCCAAACATACACATCTGAACCAGATGAGCTTGCCACAGTTGCATCATGAGGAACAAGTGCCCAAACCCAATCGCTATGCCTCAAGACATTTAAGCACTTCCGCGAAAAGCGATCCCAAATACGGACAGTCATGTCCCATGATCCACTATAAATCCTTGTGAGATCCAAAGCAACAGAAGTAATGGGTCCCTCGTGCTCCCATAGACGGAACTGGGTATTCTGATTCTGAGGAGCCCTTATATCAAACAAATGTTGGATACCCTCCACTGCCTTCCAACAGTGGATAAAGCCATCAGTGCCACCAGCTACCAATAGCTTTGTATCTGCTGCAATTGCCCGGATAGTACAACCAAGGGCTCGTGATGATGCAATAGACAACCCTTCTTCCATGTCCCACATTCGGACAATTGAATCATAACCTGAAGTAAATATGAGTTTAGCCGAAGCCAAAAGGAAAACTGTGCGAACCCCTTCAGTGTGACCATACAAAACATCAACATTATATCGCCCCATAAAAGTCCTACTCCTAAACTCTCTTTCCACAAACAAATCCCTCCACGACTTCTCATTGTTAAGCCCTGCATCGATGGTTGCTGGAATGGCTGGAAGACCCCACCTCTCACAATAGAATTGCTTCCAGACATGGTGTTCTGATGCGAGCCTGTGAAGATTCGTCGATACACAAGAGATGATACCTAAATCTTTGGGACCAAGACAATCCAGAATTTCAGATATCAATGCTGCAGGAAGGTCGGACATCGACCTGTGACCATTAGGAAGAACATCGTTACTCGATTTCTGACTACAACCAGCCAAAATTCCTTTCTTACAGCTAAATTTTATGTCCAGCTTCGAACTTGCAGCTTTATCAATTTTGGTTTTGGAATCAACCTGATTCTGATCAATCTGTTGTTCTTCACAAGCATTTACTACAAAGAATGCCGATTTCTCAGAAACCCTAATAGTCTCCTGGCATTCAAATTCCATAAAAGAATAACGGACCCTAAACTTTAATTGCACAGCTAGAAACTCAATCCCCTGACACTGAAAAAGGTAAAAACCAAATCTTAGAATCTATTTGCACCCAAATATATCAAAATTGACAATATCCCTAAAATGTGATTAGAAACCCTAAAAATGAGTTTCCAGATTTGAAAAATCAATTAACTAGTAAATTGAGAAATTGAAAGCCAAATCAAGAGAACCAATGATAAATATACAGTCGAAAATCAATGGAAATAAATGAATTCAGAACAGTACAGAATAATCAAAAGCTTGTATAATCCAATGAACACCTAAATTTCTGTTTGATTTCCAAAAGAAAAAAAAAAGAGTCGATTTTAAAAAGAACAGATATAGATGTATAATTATAAATGCGAGTACGAGAGGGAATGAAGGAAGTTAACAACCGTACCTGTAGAAGAGGAGTCCGAACCTTAAACGACGAGAAGTTTCAGAGATGGATTTGAAATGAGAGGTGATTTGTAGAGAGGCAACACGACGAGTGGCGAAGTACGAAGACGACGACACCGAAAGAAACCTTCATCAAATTTAATCCAACGGCTGGCGTATGAGTTCGATCTTCACAATTGTGGAACGTCCCGTACAATAATACAACACTCGGATATATGAGTAAATTTCTTTTTTTTTTTCTTTTTAAATATATATACAGTAGAACCTCTATTCAATAATACACTTTGGACCAAGCAAATTATATAAAATTATTAATTTTATGTAAATAAATTTACAAAACATATGTATAATGTATAACTAATTACAATTTAGAGATTATACTTATTTATAACTGGCCCAAATTGGAACTTGATTTTTTTATAACAAATTAGAGGTTATTCTTGAATAGAGTATTCTTAAATAGAGGTTCTACTGTATATATATATATGACTAAAAATTTAAAAATAAATTACAAAAATAACAAGGGAAAATTTTATTTTTAGGTTTTGATTTTTTTTTATTTATAATAATACTATAATCTAATATCTTATAATTTAACATCTTAAATATTAATTCTCTAAAACAACGAAATAAATACATAAAAGTTGTAAAAAACCTTAAACAGAATGATATGATTTTTTCCGTTCAGATATCTAACTCTTGATCCTTTCTGTTGCAGAATATGATCAAGGTCTGAACTTGGATTCTCTTTCCGTTAATAAAAACTACACAATCTTTCATACTATCTTGAGTATTGCCTTGAATTGTGTGGACAATTACTCAATCTCTATAGGCTTCGAAAAATTCAAGGAAAAAAAGAGAGAAATTCGAATATGAAGAGTGCTCTTATTTATTTTCTATTTTGTTTGACAAAGAGAGTCTAAACTAGGGTTAGGGTCAGAAAATAAGAGCCAACATATTCTCAGCTTTTAGGGTTAAGTTTTGAATTAAAATTGAATAAAAAAATAGTTTTATTAAATTCACCTTGGCCGAACCCTATGTGGGCCTATTGGATTTTCAATTTTGCTAATTTATTGAAACTTATCTTTCTTTTCACAAATGTCATCTTTTAATTCTAACTCTATAAATGCCAATTCTATCTATTTAATAATTATAATTAATTATTAAATAAAATTGTCATTTAACTTATTTATTAATTAAACCTTTTAAAGTTTCTTAATTAACAAACAAACCCTAAATCCTTTTTTCTTTTCAAAGAAACCCTTGCTTAGTGAAACTCATAAATAAGACATAGTCTTATTCAGAATTATAATCGATTAATTAAAATTAATTAATTGAGTCTACAAGATAATATTATCTCAACTAGTGTGAGGACCCTGGCCTACATAATCAAGCTCTAAATAAGTAGTTTTAAATTTACCAAGTAAATTCTCTATCTTATTAATTCATCTTGACTCCACTATAGATTTGGAATTGCACTCTTGATTATATAAAACACTACATTCACCAAGAATAGATACGTTATATATTATCCATTGTTTCAATCCAAATAATCAAAGTTCCTCTATAGACGATTTACATCGAGTAGAGATAAATTTACCGCTCTACCCTTCAATGTATTTTATCCTAACACTTAGCTTCTTATAAATAATATTTTTGTAAACTAATATAATTACTGAAATAAGAGCTCTTCCATTTATGTTTGTTAAGCCAAGCTCTAAAAGCTCTTCAATCTTTACCTTAATGGTAACAAAGTTAATAGTTTGGTTCTTGAGTGTGGCATTAGACAAGGGGATCCTCTTTCCCCTTATCTTTTTATCTGGGCAGCAGAAATCCTTTCGCGCATTCTTGAAAACTCCTTGAATTGTGGATATATTAAAGGAATCAAATTAAGCAGGGATGGTCCAAGACTATCTCATTTGTTCTTTGCAGATGACTTTATTTTGGTTGGTCGGGCAATGATAGTAGAAGCAAAGGAATTCTGGCACTATTTAGAGAAATTTTGTGGTTGGTCAGGCCAAAGAATTAATAAACTCAAAACATTGATATTTTTCAGCAAGAACACCAGCTCGGGTATGAAAAGTGGTATCATGCAGATGCTGAGACTCCATAAAGCCATGGGTAACATCAATTATTTGGGGCTTCCGTTGTTTAGGTCTCGCCAGAAATATGTAGACTTCAACTTCATCTTGGATAACCTGGTCTCTAAACTCCATGGATGGAAATTAAAAATGTTGTCCAAAGCAGGGTGAGCTACTTTGATTAAATTGGTGGGGCTTGCTCTTTCTGGTGTACACGATGCAGACAACAAAGCTGTCAAAAAAAAAACTCGCATCTAAGATTGATATCATGTTAAGAGATTTCTGGTGGGGATGTGAACAAGGGAATCGCGGTATCTGTTTGAAGGCTTGGGATCACCTATGTCTTTCAAAATATCGGGTCGGCCTTGGATTTCGCAAGTCTTTGGAGATGAATTAGGCGTTATTGGCCAAATGGGGTTGGGATCTCCTTAATGAGGAGCATTCACTGTGTTGTCGGGTGTTGAGGGCCAACCCTCTCATAGGTTGCCAGTTCTTAGATTGTGATTTTAAAAACTCAGATTCGTGGTTTTGGAAGAATATTGTGCGATCAAAAGATATTATTAAGAAAGGGGCTTGCAAACTAATTTTAGACGAAAAAGAGACAAAGATTTGGGATGACCCATGGATTATTCATGGTAGGGATTTCTACCCTAAACCTAATTCTCATCCCCAAGAGGGTCTGAGGAAGGTGGCAGGCCTACTCTTACCCAATGGGGACTGGGACATTTCTAAGCTTCATAACCTTTTTGACTAGGAAACGATCAATAACATCATCAAAGGTGGCAAGCCTCGTGGCAAGGGGAAAGAAAAATGGGTCTGGACGAAAGAGTCAAATAGTTTATTTTCTACTAAATCTGCCTTCCTTGTCTAAGCCCTTGAACGAGCTCCTTTTTGCAATGTGGCACCGACACTTTGGAATAAGCTTTGGAATTCTAAAGTGTTGGAGCGGCACAAAGTTCTTTGGTGGAGCATCCTTTCAAATGTGTTGCATATCCGAGCAGTTCTCGCTAATAGAATGCGTATTGAGGAGGTCCCTTGCCCTCTCTGTGGGGAGGGGGACGAGACGATGGAACATCTTTTTCTCTATTGCAATTTTTCTTTTCATCTGTGGCGATCTTCCTCATGGGGGGTCATGCCAGTTTTGGAATCAGGTGCTCGTGTTTTGGATTAGGTTAACTTTTTGTGGAACCTATGTCATAAAGGGGTAGATGGCGATAAGCTATTCTTCTACGCTTCGATTGTGGTTGATACGATTTGACAGGCGCGTAATGACAAAAGTCATAATAATTTTCTGAGTGACATTAAGCACTGTATCAACTCTATATCTTTTTGTCACACAGATTATGAGTCCTGTCTATTTTCCTCTTCTGAGGCTGTTTTGACCCCTATTTGGTCCCCGTCCCCACTCGATTGGGTCAAGATCAACTGTGATGTTAAAGTTGGAGGCGACACCATGTGCATTGCGGCTTTAGCTAGGGACCATAAAGAATCTGTTTTGTGGGTGGCTACAAACAAGCTCAACTTCTCTGATCCTCTCATTAGTGAAGCTGCAGCTTGTCTGTTAGCCGTGGAGACGACTGTCTTTTTGTATCATCCTTTTGTTCTAGTGGAGAGCGATTCTGAGACAGTTATCAAGACTCTGAAGGGCACTTGTTCCAGTTGGGGGAGTGACAACTATGTGCGGCATTGTAAAAACTTCTCTACTAATTTGTTATGTTGTAATTTTTCTTTTATTCCTAGATTATGTAATTTTGCTATATATAATGTGGCCAAGTGAGCTTTTGCTAATAGTGTAACCAGTATGATTGAGCTATCTTCTATACTAGACAATATCCTTTATAACGAGGTCTGATTTTGGTTTTAATGTACAAATGCCTTCTTAAAAAACAAACAAACCATGTAATTAGATTTCCTTGCCGTATTCAGCAACTTAATTAGTTGAACAAAATTATTTGATGAATTTACAATTCTTTGAACAAGTCTAATAATTTTACTTTATTAGTGCATAAAGTAGACAGTAGATTTGTTTTCATTGGAGAAAGGCATTGAGATTTAAGACTTGAGAGTGAATGGAAATATAATAAATTATTTTATAATAAATCCTACACATATTATATAAATGTTATAATTCTGGGTACAAAGAGTACATAAGTGATGAATGTGGTCTCCCAACAATGGATATTGAAAATGAAAGTAAATAGTAATTAAAGATAACAAACAAACACATAACAATTAATTAATTAAAATGGATCAAATAGAAGAAAAGAATGATATGGTGACTGCAAACCCAAGAAGCACTGCTACAATGGAGCTGGTTGAACCTCTATTTCCATCATCTTTTGTGGCTCCAGGCGATTCAGCTGTAGGACCACTAACTGTACCCACTACATTAAAAAGATATATAATTAGATAATGCACTATTTTCTTTGTAAAAAAAATACATTTTTACATTTTAATGGTATTCTATAGAAACAACATAAAAATAACAAAAAAAAATTACATAAAAGTACTATGAAAATAACATCAAAACAATAATAAAAAATAACATACAGATAATAAAAAATCAACAATAAATTAACAAGAGTACAATATAAAAATACCGTATTTTCTGTAAATAAAATTAAAAAAATCGTGAAAATATTTAAAATTCTATAAAATTGTATTTTTGTAACTTTTTTTTTTTTATTATTTTTGTATATTTTTTAAAAAATCTCAAAAAAAAAAAAACCATTAACTAAAGGAGAATACATTCATTTTTATGGTTTTTTGGGGGCAAAATTTAAAGAGATTTTTTAAAAAAAATATGAAAAAATGGTAATAGTTAACTTAACTCCTTAAAATAACAATTTATACTATTTTTTCTTACAAAATAACACTTTTGAAAAATAAAAGAGATCATATTTTAAAAATCCGTGTAATTTTCATAACAATTGTACACTTTTTTGTTACATAATTAATGCCAACACAACACCTACCATAAAAACTCACAAATATTAATTTATTGGAGGTTGATATATTAGGTATTTAATAAATAAGGGATGAGAAAAAGAAAAAGTAATTTAATTTTATAAATGAGAAATATATTTGAGTACGTACTTGGTGATGAAGCGCTTGGACCGTCTGATGAAGTTGGACTTCCCACTGGTATTCCCACCACTGTCAAATTAAAATAAAATTATTATTATTATATATAAACTTGATATTTTTTTTAACCAAATTTTAACTAAAATAGTTAAAAAATTAAAATAAAGCGTTATTTTTAATAATATTTTATAATTTAAATTTTTAAAAATAATTATAAAGTAACAATATTTTTTATTACAAAAAAAAAAAATAAGGAACTTCCTATATTTAGAAATTTTTCTATCAATTTTTTTAGTATAGAAAGTTAGAGGTCATTTCCTACTTTAGTTAATGGTGGTTCTAAACATTAAAAATTTGGTTGGAAGTAGAGAAAAGCTAGTAAATCCTTAAATGTCAAAAAGAGGTATATAAGGAAGCTGGTAATGGTATAGTAGGTGAGGTCATTTATATTATACAAGTGTTTTACATAATAACATATATATATATATAGATACATTTACACATGGCTTTCATCACAGGCAGTTGGCAGCTCATTTATTCATTCTCTTATACATTTTGAGATTTGAGTTATGGGGCACCGCTACACACCGCTCCATGGGCCCATACACATTACTATTTTTGTTCTTACCAAAAACCAAAAATCAAAACAATTACTTTTTTTTTGTTTTTATGTGGACGACAATAGAGTTATAATAATCATAATTTAAGAAACATTATACATAAATAGGGTAATAATGTACGTATATATGTGTTCTTTTAAACTACTTTAAAATCTATGCATTTTAAGAAACATGTGCATTTGAGTCACTTATTTGATTTCTTTTCTTTGTTAGTTTTATATTTACTATATTTAATTTATTAAAAGAAAATGTTATTTGTGTGTTGCAGTAATTAACAAACACAAGACCGCAAAACTCGCCTAGATTGAATAGATCTAATAAATCAAATAATACTGATGAAATTTTGGTGTTTTCTTAACTAAATATATTCCATTTCTATGTGGAAATTAATGTTAAACAGCCACTAAACAATTAATACTAATAAAATTTATATCAATACAAGAAACTACCATAAATATTACTTCTTAGTTCTTACCAAACATAATTAATGCAAACCTTCAATGTTTGTATCCAAAAGTTTTCTTTTTTTTTTTTTGAAAATCACTCTAATTTCATGATTATATTACTTTTACTTTAATTCAAATAAAACAATAAACTAATAATAAGGGGAAAAAGATAGAGTACGTACAGGCACAGGTGCTAGGAGGTGGAGTATCAACTTTACAAACAGAAGGAAGCTTTTTAGCCTTACTGATATCGATCTGAAAGCCAGAGTCACCACTGTGGGCTAAAAACTCACAAAGGCATATTGGGTTATTGTCCACCAATGACTGAAGCTCAGAGCAACAAGGCTTATCCGGTGTGGTGAGGTTGCTGCCTGTCTGCACGTAAGACAGGCAGTCAGCCATCCCCATCAGCACGGTCATGCAGTCAGGCCCCGGCGCAGACGCCGTCGGCCCCATACTCCCATCCATCGGTGCCTGCGCTGGGGCCTGCTGCGCCCACGCACAAGTCATTACCAAGAAGAATATGGTAGCAACGGTGGATATAATTTTGGCCATTATTTTTGTTTATCTTCCTATTTGGTGGGTATGAAGAAATAGAGAGCTATATGTTTTGAAATTTTAGTTTTGGGGAGCAAGAATAGGAAGATATAGTGGGGAAATGAGAAATGAGTTGGTTCTTCTCTTTAATAAACGTAACCACCAACCAATACTCTTTTTTTTTGGGCCTTTTTGGTTTGTTCTCTTATATTTTATTTTGTTATGTGTATGTATTTAATGATTTCACTCTTACACATTTTGATGTGTTTATATATACGCAGGGTTTCACACTTTGCCCTTCTGTTATTTTTTGTTTGGGATTCTAATTCTAACCCCACCTATGATCTGTATTAACTATTTCTAAGACCCAAAATTGAATTTTTGTATTTATATTTTCAACTACATTTTAGTCATAATAATTAATTGTACAGCGCAGACCAAATATAGCACCGCTAACTGAATTGATTGGATTAATTGACAAAACTTAAAACTAAATGTGATAACATGAGGTGGTATATTTAGTTTTCTCTTGTCTTGGATATACGTAATTTGTTAGTATACGTGAGTAGTTTTTTTTTTTTTGTCTAACGTTGCTTATTTTTGGTTGTCCGCTTTCTTCTATTTGTAATGTATTTGTTACTGTTAACTGATGTTTTTACCTACCAATGATGATAGGACATGTGGTAACAAACTCCTTAATGTGTCAATCTTTGTTTTAAATTTATTTTCAAAAAATGAGTCAATATTTTTATAAAACAACATTGTTATTAGGTATTAGTACCAGTGCCAAATACTATTTAGAGGTGGTACTACAATAATTCTAAAATAATTATTAAATTAAATTATAAAAACTTGATACTTAATTACACTAATAATAATATTCATGATCGGCTTTAACCCTGTGCAAGCTGTGCAATTGCACAGGGCCCAACTAAATAAAAACTAAAATTTTTATCATTTTTTAATTTAAATTCTTTTCAGTTTATTTTTTTTTTAATTAATGAACCACCTCTTTATACCTAGAATCTCTTCCAATTTATGGTAGTTTACTATTTATTGTTTTTTTTAATCTTTTATATTCCATTCAATATATGTTTGATAGTGAAATATATATAATATATTTTAGTTGTTTCAAAAATTGATTAATAAATAATTTTTTTCATCATATATATTTAAATATTTCTATTCAATTTTAAATTTTTCATTTACAAAAAAAAAAAAAAATATATCAAAAGAGAAAAAAAAATATACACACGGTTATATATATGAGTTAATGGCAAGACTTTATTTCTTTTAAAAAAAATTATCAAATATGAATGAAACATTTTTTTTTTTAACTAAAACTTCTAGAAGTAAATTTTTAAACTTGATTTACCTAAAAAAATAAATAAAAAAATTAAGGGCCAAATTTTTAAAATTGAAACATGGCTTCTAAAATATTTAAGACGGCCCTGATAATATTACACCTTTTAAGTGGTGCTAGTCACTATATTTAATATTTGGCAATGTATATGGTCCAAGTCAAATATTTACTATTTATACCAAAAAGGTTTTGCAAACTATTGATAAAATATGTAGAGATTTTTTATGGAGTGGCACAGCTGAGTACAAAAAGTTAGATTTATTGGCTTGGAAAGATGTATGTAAGCCGAAGGATCAAGACAGAGCTTTCGGTGCATTGAGCAGTGGAATGTGGCAGCTATAGGTAAACATGTGTGGGTCTTAGCACATATAAAAGACAATTTATGAGTTAAGTGAATCCATAGTGTACTTGAAAGAAGAAAATTGGTGAAATTATAAGACCCACCAAAATAACAATTGGTAATGGGCTCAAGTAATGGAAGTTAGAGATCAACTCAAAGTTTTTGCTGTAAAAACCAGATGGAAACTATAATGACCACGTAATGAAACATGAAGATTAGTGATTAATTAATAATTAATTAGTAGATTATGAATTATTTGTGTAATATTAAAAGTAAGTCCTATTATTAGTGTTTATCAAAATTTTTAGAAATTGATTATAAAATAAATAAGTTTAAGAAAGAAATTAATTAAAAAAGAATAAACAATAAATTTTATGTGGTTTGAGTATTAATGAACTCTAGTCCACGAGTTAATATTATTGAGCTAAAAAAGTTTCAACGTATTTATCACAAGTATTTTTTTCCTAAAAGATGAACCCTATGTTGATTTTATGGTACTAAATTAGGTACGCAGTGGAATAAATGTTACTGATTATCATCGTACCATATCCCTAAGATCACCATATGTATTTATATTAAATCTAAAAGTAAAATAGATGAAAAGATAGTTTACCTCTCGAAGCCTATCAGGATATCCTCGAGTCTTTCGTATATTGTATTCTTAGAACAGTAATGTCAAACTCACACCTTGATTTTCCATATATTCCACCACACACAAGGACTAGTGTGGGCTAGTAGGATAAAATGTATATAAGGTTCTAATAGGATTCTCAATACATGAGCAAGAACAATTCTATAGTGTTTGAGAGAAAAGATTCACTACTACAAAAAAAGTTTTTTGCTTCGGTTTTTAGGAATTTTGGTATACCCAACGCTGATTTTTTTTGCTTCAGTTATGAACCGACACTTATTGATTATTTACTTCGGTTATGAACCGAAGCAAAAAATTTTTTTTTGCTTCAGTTCATAACTGAAGCAAAAAATTAGTGCACCGACGCTAATTATTTTTTGCTTCGATCATAAACTAAAGCAAAAAAAAAAAAAAATAGTAATTATAACTAGATTGATGCCACACGAATTTTTTCAGTTTCACATAAACAAATCTAACATCTCAAATTTACAACAATCTCTAATTTTTTCAGAGACACTGAAATCTTACCTAAGTAATACGATTATGTGCACTGAAACTTCTCGTGCTTTGTTCATGTCAGGGCATTTTATTTGTAACATTTTTTTATCAATTTATTAATTGCACAGACTCATATCTCTCGATCGTGTCGCTAGCTATCTCCATCACCTACATAGCAAAAAAAAAAGGAGAATATATTATAAGGTGCACATTGATATTCACATTACTAAGCTGAATATACATAGAACTAAAAAATAAGTACAAAATGGAGAGCAAGCTCATCAAAAGGGACATCAAGAATAAAAAAAATAATATTACTTACCTCATTATAACTTTGTTGGCTGCTCTTCGCTCAAATCACCGCGAGACATTATGCATTGGATTACTCTCTACTCAAACCACAATGAGACTATAAGCATCACACACAAACAAAGAAAAAGTCTTTTTTTTTTTATAAATCAGTAGCTTGAATAATATTAACAAAAAAAAAAATTACAACCTAAGCCATTATTAAAAAAACAAGGCTGATGAAACCAGATTTAAATCAGAGCAGATGGAGCAACAAACCATTTACAACTCAACTCAAAAGGATCTTTAAGACAAAACAAGTCAGCAAAAAAGGAACTCCAATATAGAACATAGCATACATATTAAAAAGCTTGCATATACATTAATTTCATATCAAATATGAAAACTTTAATAAGTAAATTCGTACCTCATAAGATGGCTAATAACTTCTCCTGATTCTCTAAAGTAAGCAAATAATAACATATGAATCAAGCTTAACTCATTTAAAGTAATTTCAAATTATCTCATGAGACAATAAGATATACATCTCATTATAAAAATCATTATAAAAAGGATTCATACTTAGTATTGTGCTACTGCCACACATGAAATATAAGAACCTACAGTTTTCCAATGAAAACTAAAGAAATAATGTACATGCAAGAGATCCACCTTAATAGTTAGAACGAGAATGAATTTATTTCAGAGAGGCTTCTAACATTTCCAGCATATAAATACATTGCCAAGTAGAGTAATATACCTGCTATTAGATAATATTCAATACCACAATGCAGTTTTAATGCATATTTTTTACTCCAATTCATGGTTCTTCATCACTTGAAGTAGAAGACAAAATTCTTACAAGTTATTACCCAATGAACATATATATATATATATGAATATGTTTAAATGAAACAGTTTTAAAGAAAAAGCTAATCACATATGCACTTAAGAAATATATACTTGATGGTGCTGAGTCATGGACTAGACCCGCAGAAAACACAATCAAGATTAATGTAGATGCATCACTTTTTGATAGCGACAATAAGTATGGTTTTAGAATTGTTGCCCGAAACCATCTTGGTCACCTTGTTGCAGTACGGGCCAGTTGCCATGGCGGAAGATATGCAGCTCAAGTCATTGAAGACATGGGGATTAAAGAAGCTCTCAGTTGGGTAAAGACTAATATAATTGGCAACATGTTCAAATTGAGACAGACAGTCTTGTTTCAGTACAAGCTATTCGAAGGAACCAAGCAATGAGGTCCATTTTCGGTCTTTTAATCAAAGACTGCCAACTTTTGTTATCTACCTTCCCAAATGTTAATTTATTTTTTATTAGACGATCAGCAAATTGAGTAGCATATTATGTTGCTAGACATTCTCGGTATCAATCTGATCGTAGCATTTATGATAATTCTATTTTTGGTGAACTCTTATATCTTTTATATTCAGAATAATAAAATTGATATTTCATCTCAAAAAAGAAATATATACTTGCAGTATTTTAATTACCTTCAAAATTTTAGTTATGACATTTTTTCCTAAAAATTTACATAAAAAAATTCATCTAGAAATAGCCTGGTACAACTACAATCATGATGTACTATATTAATAATTGTTATTAGGGAACTTATGTTACGATAATATTAAATCAAATTAATCATTTTTAGAATTTCCAAAAAATTACATTAAAATTATGTATCTTAATTTGGTTTATACAGTATAAATAAATAAAATTAATAAAAAAAATTTTAAATTCAAAATATTTATTAAATTATATTTAATTATTTTAATAAATAATATAATTGAATTCTGTTATAAATATTTATTTATGAAAATTACCTTGGGACACCAAGTTTCCAAAATATTTACGGAAATGTTGATCTCTATTTTAATGCCAAATTTCTATTTAATACCTTGGTTGCGCGTATACCGAAGTCAGTGACAAAGCTGGAAATTTAGCTGAGTGAGGACTTGAATAAATATTAAGTCAAAACTAATAAAAATAACTGATAAATGTATCCTTTCAAATTTTCATCTTCAACAAAATAAAATAAAACATTGTCAATAGTATTATGAAATTTTTACATGAAAAATCCTTTTTACACACTTTATTACATAATTACCATCACACGCCTATTACTACATTTCTACTTACAAACTTATTTTTATTACACATTTACCACTTAGTCATCATTACATCCATCATCAATCAAATCCTACTCTCTTCCATCTCTTTTTTCATTTTCTATCAATCAATCCATCATTTCACTCTTTTTTTTTTTTTCTCATTTCACTCTTTTTTTTTTTCTTTTTTATTTTTAATTTTATTTCAGTTTTTAATTTTTTATTTTTAATTTTATTTTCAGTTTTTAATTTTTAATTTTTTTTTCTATAACAATTCTTCTTTTTTTTTTTATTTTTAATTTTTAATTGTAAAGCTAGTTTCTTATATATTGTTGCTTAGGTCTAGGATTGACTTCTATCAATCAATCCATCATTTCACTCTCTTTTTTTCTTCTTTTCTTTTTATTTTTAATTTTATTTCAGTTTTTAATTTTTAATTTTTAATTTTATTTCAGTTTTTAATTTTAAATTTTTTTACATAACAATTCTTCTTTTCTTTTTTTTTTTTTAATTTTTAATTGTAAAGCTAGTTTCTTATATATTCTTACGAAGAAACGGACCTTGATAACATATGGAGCGACTGTGTAGAGAATAAAGCCAGAAAGAGTATAGAAATCATTGTGCTTCTTATGTATGTTTACTCAACAAATAATGCAGAGATTTCATTGTCAACGTTTCTGGGAAAAAAGCTAATGTTGCTGCTGATGTTCGAACCGAGGTTTGTTTTCGGTTTCTTTTTGGTTTTCTCCCATATTTGAAATTTTACACCTTCTATATGTATTTTTTTAATATGTTTTTTATCTAGTTGTTTCCTGTCCATTTTTATATCATCAATGGGTAACAATGAGATTTATCATGGATGTTGATGTTCAAAGAGTTTTTACTGTATTTTAGTTTGTATACAGTTGTTTTGTAGTTTTATTATAGTTTTGCTACTTGCATATGTTATTTCACTATAAAATTAATATGCAACTATTTGCACAAAACTTACTATGTATAACTACTATTTTTTAGTCCCCATCAAATTAAATTCTTGCATAATATATAAGCTATCATAAAACGATAATGCAACTATAAGGCAACTATTTGCACTTGCATACAGTTGTTTTGTAGTTTTATTATAGTTTTGCTACTGGCATATGTTATTTCACTATAAAATTAATATGCAACTATTTGCACAAAACTTACTATGTATAACTACTATTTCTTAGTCCCCATCAAATTAAATTCTTGCATAATATATAAACTATCATAAAACGATAATGCAACTATAAGGCAACCAGAACAAAAAATAAATCAAAATGCAACTGTATATAACGTAGATGTATTATTCATGAGGTTTTTTTTAAAATTTTTCACATCATACATTGTTTTGGATTTAGTGGGAGCTCCAGATCTGTTTGTTACAGATCTACATTTCATGAATATAGATTTCGATATTAGGGGGAGTTATTTTGATCGAATAAAATAGAAAACAAATGTGTAATTTCAGTTTCTTCACAGTTTTTCTGATTTTTTTTCGTCATTTTCGCTTAGATCATTGCGGTGTATTCTTTTCTAATTGATTTTGCCAGAATTAATAGTTGTATTTTTCTCGTTTTGGTTTCATTTTGGTTGTTTTGCGGTTTTGAAACGAGCGCGTATTTTCATCTTCATGGTTCGCTTCCGTACAGAAGGCTTAGTGCATGTGGTATTTTTGTAAATATTTGTATGTGGACTGTATAAATGTTTAATGGGCCGGCCCAAAGTATTTTTGTAATTTTTTTTCCTTTTTTGTATTTTTTTGTTTTTTTCCCTAGTATTATTTTATTTTTTAATAAAGTGTTATTTTTTTTATTATTTGTATTGGGCTACTTTTAAAATGGGCTTGATTAGAATGAGGGTAGGCTCATGAATCATGATTAAGATATTGAGTGAGGGTTTCTGCGAATTGGGCTTTAATAAATTGAGTGAAGTGAATTAATATAGAGATATATGAATATATCTAGGGCTATTTACAAAAATATGGGAAAATAAAGATAAGTTTTGATATATATGGCATAAAAACTTAATTACACTAAATATGGCATTTTTTTAAAAAACTTACAAATATGGGAAAAAATCTTGAGGAATGCCATAAAAAACTTTAAATTTGTGTTTCTTTTTATTTATTATTTCTTTTTTAAAAAAATAAAATACTAAAATAAATAAAAAATGATCTCAACTATAGATATTATTTTTTTTTACAGAAATTAAATTTGTTTTTTTTTTATTTAAACTACTATTTTTTTTCTTTGTTTTTTTTTGTTAAAAACTAATTATTTCATTAAAAGCCGAAAAAAAAAAAAAAAAACCAGTTTCATCAACATCATCCTGAAGAAAAAACAATATAAAAAATTATAATCTAAAGATAATATAAACTTTAAAAATCAGTTTCATCAACATTGAAAGAAACTATTAATTTCATTAAAAGAATAAAAAAAATAGTTTCATTATGTTATTAGAATTTTTTTCAAGTTACTTTTTTATTATTTTTTTTCTAGGTTGGAAACTTACATTTATATTTTGTTATTAAATTATTGGTAGGCATTATGTGTTGTTTTGATTATATTTGTAATTAGTATTTTTTTTTTTTTTGTATATTTGTGTGTGTATGGTTTTATTTGATTGTCCGATGAAACTGGTTTCAATTAACTTTATTATTAACATTTGTATTTTGTTATGATTTTTTATAACGTCAAAACTGGTTTCACATGTCGAAACTGGTTTCACAGATTTTAACTGTTCTTTAATAGGGTTGCTCAATTTTTATGATATTATTATATATTTTTTAGTTTGTATAAAACCAGTTTTCTTATTGTATGATATTTGAACAACAATTTTTATTTTATTTTAATTAATCAGTTTCTGACACACATATTATTTTATTATTTTCATAACTGGTTTTTTTAAGTAACTAGTTTTTATAACTAATTTTTTTTTTATTGTTGTTCATAATTGAATTTTATTCAATTTTTTATTAATTTATTTCAAGAAACTGGTTTTTATTTGTTTGTTTTTATTTTGGTTGTTTTACTAACTGGTTTCTCACATTCCACTGTTTTTTTTTTTTTGTTATTCTTTTATGGTTTTTATTGCACTTTTGTCTCTTTAATTTTCTTTGTTTCTTTTTTTTTCTCTTTCATTTTAATTTATGATTCTCTTTGTTATATTTGCTGCATATTGTATGTTTAAATTAACTCTAATTTTTGAGCAAGCAAATAAAAAATTAAATGCCAAAATAAAGAATGAAGTTAGAAGTTTGATTATTAGGTATTGATATAAAATTTATATGTTCGAAACTGGTTTTTAAATTTAGTATCGTTAATTTGTAAAAGTTTAGTTATTAGACATTGTGTATTTTTTATTATGTTATTGATGAAACTATTTTTTTTTTTTTTTGCCTCTTTTAATGAAATAATTCGTTTCTTTTAATATTGATGAAACTGGTTTTTAAAGTTAGTATCGTCTTTAGATTGTAATTTTTTTCATTATCTTGTTGATGAAACTATTTTTTGTATTCTTTAAATGAAATTATTAGTTTCTTTCAATGTTGATGAAACTAGTTTTTAAAGTTTGGATTCTTTTTAGATTATGATTTTTTATATTGTTTTTTTTTCAGGATGATGTTGATGAAACTGGTTTTTTTTTCTGCTGTTTTTAATGGAATAATTAGTTTTTAACAAAAAAAAAAAACAAATAGTAGTTTAAATAAAAAACAAGTTTAATTTTTGTAAAAAAAAAATGAAATAAAAAAATGTACACTTATTATATATATTAAGAGAAAAAAAATTATGTTGAGAAAAAAAATTAAAAAAAAAATCAAGAGAGACACAAAAAGAAATTAAAAAAAAAACAATAGAGAGAGAGAGATAAGCGAAAGAAAGAAAAAAAAATAGCAACTGACTTAAAAGTTGAAAAGAAAAAAGAGAGCCAAAATTGACTAAAAAATATATAAAAAAGACAAAAAAAAATACTTTTTGAAGTTTCAATAAGTAAAAAAGAAAAAAAAATTAATAAAAGTATAAAAATAAAATGTTCTTGTCAAATTAGAAATGTAATGTGTGAAAAAAAATGTAATATTTGTTATAAATTTTTCAAATAAAAAGAAACCCTAAAATGTAAGTGTAAAATAAATTAAAAAATAAATAAAACTAATTAAGCTAAAAACAAAAACGTAAAATATGGGATTGGATAATAAGTTTATAAAAATATGGCATATCAAATACCATAAAAAATCTTAAATGTAAAAAAATGCCATAGAAGAGTGGCAAACTTAAAAATGCCATATTTTTCTAACTTTGTTATGAAATCCCATATTTCATGTAATTTTCACGTATATCTACATGTGAAAAATTTGATGTATATAATTGAGTGAGGGCTTAAGCCTACATATAGGCTAAAGTCCCTTCGTCCCTGATCGAAGTATCTGATTTTTGTTTTTTATTTAAAAAAATATATATATATATATAAATATATATAGAGGATGTTTGACTCTTACGTGTTTGGCTCTATTTTTTTTTTTTTTTTTGGTCTTTTCTTTTAGCAAAATGACACTCAATCAGATGTCTTCTCACTTTTTTATTTAATAATTTATAAATATACTATCTATATTTATGTCTCTTCTATTTATGATTTCTAAAGTCTTTTTCAGTTACTACAAACAATTATTTGAATTTAAGTCTTTTTTGGTTAATATATAAAATTTTGTTAAATTTAAAGTTTGGTTGCTTATTTCTTAATAAGTTATAAAAAAGAAACTAAAATATTGTTTATGATAATGTAATATTTTTTTGGTGATGATGTTGCTAGGTTTGACTCTCAAATAGATTTTAAAGGTAATTTAAATATTATTACAACATAAGAGTATAATGTTACCTAAAATGAAAATTTTAAATTTTATAATGTTTAAGATATCATTTAGTTTCTTTTGTTAAAAAGAAAAGATGTCATTTAGTTTATTTACCTACGAAAATTATTTAATGGAATAGACCAGTATTTAGGAGATATCAAACAGCTTTATAGTAACATAAATTAGTTGATATATTAAACTTTATTTGAATTTAAAATTTGGTTACAATTTTATAAATAAATTATAAAATAAACTAAGTAGTTGCTTTTGATTTTGGTTACATTTTTTGGTAAAAATAAAAAAAATATATGATTCTCACATATTAAAATAACCAGCTTGAAGAGCAGGTCATAATGGTATTATTTTTTAATTAAAATGATTAACAATGTAGTTGTTATTTTTTTTTTAGAGTTGTAGAAAATAAAATAAAGGTAGGTTAAAATAATAAGAAAGTCAAAACAAATAAAAATTCCTAACATCGACTTCATCGTCTATTTATTGTTCTAAAAGAAAAGAAAAAAGCCAAAAATAAGATGAGGCTAAGGGCCAGTTTGGCACAGCTGTGCTCTGGGAAAAAGCAGTTGTAGCTGTGCTGTGAGAAAAAACAGTTGTAGCAGAACTGTGGAAAAAAGCTGAGCTGAGTGTTTAATAAATTATAATTTTTAAAGTGTTGGGACTTGTTAAGATTCTATTATAATAACGATAATATTTTAATCTAGTTAATTATAATCACAAATATATAAAAAAAAAATCTATGTTATATAAAATTTTTATTTTTTATATATTTTAATTTTTTTTTTCCATAGTATAAATTTATATGCATTTGATAAAAATAATATTTAATATTTTTAAATTATATTTTTATCACTTGTAAAAGATAAAATTTTAGTTTATAAGAAACATAAATTGATATTGTTTGTTAATAATAAAAATATAAGTATAAAATATTTTTTAAAGTAAGATAAAAAATTAGAAATTTAAATATTAATTATTAATTATTTTTAAATATTTTTTCATTTAAAAAATATTTTTATTTTTTATAATATATAATAAATAATTAAATAACTTTTTAGTAAAAATAATTTATTATAAAGTCTTTTAATCAAAACAGCTTTTTCTAAAAGTTGAGTTGTACCAGCTTTAGCTTTTAGCTGTAGCTTTTCCATAAATTCTTCAATAAGCTGTTTTTTAACTGTTTACCAAACACCTTTTTGTCACAGCTTTTTTGAAAAGCAGCTTTTAGCTTTTTCAAAAGCTGTACCAAACGGGCCCTAAGTTTGATACTAACAGTGTGAGGAAAGTGCATATAATTGTTTATATGCGGTACAACAACCGTGCATTTCATCATTTAAATATTTAAAGCTATATTTGTTCATAATTTTAAAATTATGTATAAAATTAAAAATTCCCCTATTTATTTCCTATAACCGTTTGAAGGAATCTCTCAACCAAGAAATCTCTCAACTACCTTGAGAGGTTATCTCAACCATTAGAAATATCTATAACTACTTTCAAATTTAAATTTAAATAAATATTTATTTTTAAGTTAATTAATTAACTAACCTAAACACAATCCAGCGGACAACCCTATCTTATAGGCGCCTATTACTGTGTCATCAGGACACAATGATAGTGGCACTACCTATGTCTTACTAAGACATTGATGGTGTCTTTTGTCCAGACAACTTTTTTCTTTTTTTCTCCAATTTATTTAATTAATAAATTTGAAAAAATAAATTATTTATTACAAAATAAATCATTACTTTCCATATAAAACTTTTATCCCTTCCTTTGATAGTGTTTCAAGGTGGCGATCCAGGGATTATGAACCTATAATTCTAAGCTTCAATAAATTAGATTATTTATTGAATCTCATCAATCAGATAATCATGATTATTAATTCTATGCTTACTCTACCATAAATATGGAATTGAACTCTTAGTAATTATAGAATTATATTTATTTAGTTTTACTGCAGTGTCTATTGATATAATCAATTCTAGTGATTAGCCATCCTTGTGTCAGTTCGTAATTAGTTTTAGTCAAATTATAATTTTACCATTCTAATTACTTCTTTATCCTTTAGTATAGTTAATGGGAAATTTACATGTTATACTAACTTTTGTCATTTTTTTACAAAAATACTGTCAGGCGGAATTTTTAACTTTTTTACTGTGTTTTTTCATAAGTTTCATACTGCAGTATACTGTATTAAGTTTTCACTGGTGTTCTACTGGTGTTTTACTAGTGTTCTACTGTTGTTTTGAGTTGTTCTGCTTTGTGTTTTACTGGTGTTTTACAAAAACACAGTATTTTTGAAAAGATTTCCGTGTGACAGTATTTTTGTAAAAGTTAACTTAAATTCCAGTATTTTTGTAAATTTCCCTAGTTAATTCACTAGTGAAAGTATAATTTAGTTTCAATCTAAATTTGTGCATAACTTTTCAATTCTAAAATTAACACTTGAAGGGAACCAACATTCGATCAGTGAGGAAAGTCAAGATTCCATAATTGTAGATCATGTTCTCAGTCATCCACATTATTAGCTTCCCAAAATAGAAGTTGTAAGAATCATCTTCTCTGAGAAACTTTAACGAGTGAATCAAAGAACCTAATAACACGAACAAGAGTTCATGATTACTCAAGATTTAGGCTGATCTACTATTGATCATCTTTATGATATGAATTAGTTATTTGTAGTAAACGACATGTTTGATAAAGACAACTTAATTACATATCATGTCATATATAATCTCTATTATATACAACACCTTCATATAGATGTCATACTAAATTAGTAATCCAAATCGAGATTACTTGCACTGGATAACAGGCATCAGTGAACCGCACTAGCAACCGTTGATTAAAGATTCTAAAATTTTAATATGTTGCTGACTGTTTTATTCATGGTTAACTGATCTTAATTTTCCGTACAATACGAGTCACAACCTTATGTATGAATAAGGAATAATCTGATATTTATATATATAAATTACTCAATATTAATAATTTAACATTTAAGCATTTATTAAATGTTCAACTTATATTTATAAATAGAAATGTCTTTACATGTTTTTCAAAGCGTAAATCCTAACAATCTCCCACTTGCCCTAAAAGCAATTTGGGCATCTCCTTCAATCTCATATTAGTTATATGATCCATAAAAAATTTTACAACTCCAGAACATACAGTAACTGAACTCCCATAACAAAAAAGAAAACCCTACTATGACTATCAAAACCACAAAGATAAGAGGAGCAAGAGTTTACCTTGATTTGAATCTAAAAATCCTACTCCAAATAACCCTAACTTGGTCTGAAATAACCCTAACTTGGTCTGAAATGCTTGAAAGAAATCCTTGATTCTTAGGGTTTGCTTTAGTCGAACCCCAAAGGAAAGAGAGAGAAAATGGTAATTTTTTTTCTAATTTTAATTTTCTTTGATTTTGGATAAGTACAATAAAAAAAAATTAGCTATATTAACTAATTAACATCATTATCTAACTAAAATACACTAACTTAACTAAAGAAAAATAAAGCAAAATTATTAAATTGCCCCTTTTTTCCACCATGAAGCATGGTATTCCCAGCATCGTATCACCCAGTCATCAACAACAAAATTAAAGCACGGGCTACACAAAAAGTTTCTACCATATAGTCTAACTACTAAAAATAATGTTTAATCCAATTTTAACGATGATGAGGTGGCAAAAATAATTACACGTGGCGCGAGAATATCGGGACTGAATTGATGAAGAATGTGTAAAGTCATGACCATTAGAAGAGAAGTCTGACGCTCACATTTTGCCCTAGCTTAAGCAAAGTGACTACCCCTAGGGAGAAGGTGGACTAGCACCCCCACAAACGGGATAGACAATCACCACATACTTAAGGGAGTCAAACCAGTCTAAGGGGTATAAACTACTACCCTACCTCAAATATAACAATCTACTCAAAAGGTGATGGAGTTAGTTTAGGGGTGTGCCCTTAAACTCCTCACACCCTCATGGTCCAAGTAACACATTCTACCTACATAAGACATGGTTGATATAATGCATCTTCATAACGTTAAGACTATACACAATGTCGAAGATCAAGTGGAAGGGGTCTCGAGGGTAGCCCCCAAGGTGACGACTATCAGCCCCCTTCAGAATGGCTCTCGGGGGTGTTACCTCAAAGTAGTGGCCCCCAGGGAAAGTTAAGCGGTCATACCGCCCTCTGGGGAGAACTCTTATCGTCAGTAACTAATTCAAATATTCAAATCTCGCAAGAAGCTCAAGGTAGTTACAAATCCACGAAAGTAGCGGGATATAATCACAAGAATCAGACTTCAGCCACTTCTAAAAACTAAGAAGACGGTTGAGATATCTCCGCAATGGTCGCGTCTCCTGAAACGAGAAGCACTAACATTTCCCCCTATATAAGGGGTCACCCATGACTTGGGAAAGGGATCCGAAAATCAACACTTAAAGAGCAGAAACTCTGCCATTTGTATTCCTTGCATTCAAGAGCTTATTCTTGACTTTGCAACTCCGATTAATACAATACAATGAGAGTAGGCTATTACCATCATATGGGGTCGAACCTCTTTAATTTTTAGTGTTCTTTATTAGCATTTATTAGAATTTTGGTTAATTTTTCATTTATTATGATTCTGCGTCGATTGACTAAAAATTCAGTCAACAATTAGTTTTAATCAATTATTACTTTTGTGATAAATTTTAATTTGAGAACTAAAATATAAGATTATTTTTAAAATAAATTAAAATAAGGGTTAGAATGTAAAAAAATAAAAAATAAAAATTACATCAAATTAGTATAGATTCAAAATCCAACACTATTAATGTGTAGAATTTAGTGTATACCAATTTGGTGCATCATTTAATGTGTCATTAGAGTAAAATAATGTGAAGATTCCACACCAATTTAGTAAAATAGTGCACCGGACATCGAAGATGCTCTTAATAACTAGTATGAGGGATGTTCATCAAACTGCACACACCGCACAAACTGCCCTCACCACACCACATAAAAAATGTAGTTTGAAATCTTTTACGGTGCGGTTGTAATTTGTATTTTTACCAAACCGTGTGGTGCAATGCGATTTGTATTTTTAAATTGAATAATCGCGGTTCAAACCGCACCGCATTATATATTACAAAGTTATCACTTTTCACAATGTAATTTGTTCTATATAATATGATTTTTCTATCATATATGTAATATGTGTATATTGTACATAATTTTTTAGAGACAATTTAATATAATAACTTGATGATTAGTATATATGTTATGATGTTATGATTAGTATATAAGATTTTTGTTTGTATTGATAAAATTTTATTAGATTGATTTTTAAATTTTCATTATAATATTTGATAATGATGATAGTATAAACTGCTGAAACCGTACCCGTACCGCACCACACCGTATTTTCGCAGTGTGGTTTTTACAGTTTTAAGATCATGCAGTACTGTTGCGGTATGAGAAATTACAAAAATTGTATATGCAGTTTGATTTAAAAAAAAATAAAAAAGCTACAACCCGTACTACCCACACCGCGAACACTCCTAAGTATGAGAAACTCTCACCACTCGTGTCACATCTCAGTCATGTGCCCAATTTAACAATGCTCATATCATAGGCCCACCCCTTCATTCATTCTTGTACTTAAATTATTGCCCCACCGCAGCCTTATTAGATTTGGTCTCTTCTATATATCAAACTCTCCTCTCTCAGTCAACTCTCTCTCAACTCAAGTCAACATCTTCCTCTTCATTTCTCTCTATTTCATATCTCTTTAAGCTTTCCATCTTCACTTTTAAGATCAACATATGTAAGTATTTGTAATTACTCTTTAGATTTTCATTTTCAAATCGATTTAACTAACGTTGATACACACACATAAAATATATTCATCAGCATTGCATTCGAAATGTATTGTAATATTCAAATGACTGAGAAGATTTGTAAAGAATTTTGATAGTAACACTAATGATCTAATTATAGGGTAAAATTATTGTAATAAGTATTATATCTGTACTGTATATTTTTCTTCTTTACCTTTTATATGTGAAGTTTTATCTTTTTCAGGTGATTTAGATCTGTTTTGCGATTATTAATACTATAGGCTATACAGAGTAAGTGATTTAGCTTAGAGGAAGTTAAACCAATCTCTGTTTTTCTTTATTAATTTCTGATATGGAATCTCTCTCATGGTTGGGAACTGAAACAACAAAAGCTGCTTTACTCTCTTTATAAAAGACCAATGAGTTTTTTGGAAATAGTTGCTCTTTTGTTTGGTTGGTTTTCCCTCCATTGAAAATATTAATTATAGATAGTTCTTTTTGTTGCCTGAAAGTAATAATTGTCCCAGTTTAGGGAAAAAAAACAAAGTGTAATAAATGGTTGTTTGGGTAATTTGGTTTGTCAAGAACTAATTATATATCTATTATATAAGAACCATTTGTAGGCCCTGTATTATAGCTGTTTGTAGTGGTTGATTGATGATTGTTTTTCTTGGGTATTTGTTTTAGTTCCTGTATTGTTTGAAAATGTTTCTCTATTTAACCAGGGTTGAAACTTTTGTTTGTTTCTTGGTGGCATTTTTTTTTTGAATGGAAAATCATCATTTTATTAACCATTAAATTCAGCTACCAAAGAAGATAACAAATCAACTGGGACAGACCCCAAATTGAAGTTGCAATCAGGATAGAATAAAGAAGCTCTAGCAAAGTTATGAGCCACTTTATTAGTTGATCGCCTAATAAAAAAGATAGAAACAGTTTTAAGTTCTTTAATTAACGCCTTACAATCATTAACCACTTGACCAAACATGAAAATCATTTCAATTGAACTACGCAAGGCTTGAATAAACACTAAGCAGTCGGTTTCTTGGTGGCATTTAGTTAGGCTCTGATGTATTCTTTCTTTCCTATAATAGACAAAAGAAACAAAACCTGGACTTCCAATTTAATTTCACATTAGTTTCTTGCATTAATGTTGTTATTATGTTATCAAATTTTTAGTTCAATGAAAAACTTAGAAGATAATATTTTTGGGATTGATAATTTTTTAACTTAAAAATATTTATGCAATTTTAGTGATAATAAGCTGTGAAAGAGTTTGTGAATTTGTTTTCCTGCTGTGGATGATGATCATGGCAATTACGGTTATTTAAGTATCTTACTTACTGTGAGGCCATTCCTGAGAAATGTCTTAGCTTTTTTAAACCAGATATGGTGGTCATATTCGTATGACAAGTTTAATGACAGGTTTATAGAGACAGAGACAGTTATATCTTGTTAGATCGACAGGTAATGGCGCTAAGATTCTTGTTGATCTTTGCTCGTTGTGCTGAAAAAAAATGCAGCAGCAAAAGTAATTACTGTAGTAGTGAAAGTTAATATCGATAAGCTAATTTAAACAGAAACAGCAATTAGTATATTACAATTTACAAACACAGATCTTTGAACAAAAGAATCTTACATTTCTTATGAAAGTATAGACAAATTTACCAAGATGTAATCTAGTTTGTAGCCACTGTTTTTCTTTAGATCATTAAAACAAACACAGGTATTGGACAATTAAAAGTAATATTCTTCATTATATTACTTCTAATACATGTTATATTCTTATTATCCTCAAACTGGGCGGAGTCTCCAGGCTGAGATCATTAGAATTATTCCAAGTATATTATATGGGCAAACATGATCTTGACATCTGAATTAACATAGGACCAATATATCTTATTTTGTACTAAGATTGCTATTTTGTCTTTAAATAGTGACTCAATCAAGTCTTATGATCATATCTAGTGTGCATACAGGGTCAGTTCTCTCTCATATAATCTCAACTACTTTTTCGAAGGAGTTACATAACATATACACACACATATTTTACACTGATCCATTTCTTCTGTAAGTATAAATCGCCACCCTGAAATTGAAGTTTTAAGTGTGTTGACTTTTATTTTTTATGACTCAAGCTGCATGCTACTCTTATCATCATAATAACTACATTTAATAGATAATCTACAAAGATGGCTATCTGTTCATACTACTAATATTTTATAATTTGAAATTGTAAGATAAGATTTAGTAAATTCTAAAAACAAACAAAGGTGGATGGTTTTGTTATTATTTCATTTGATACATTAATTTTTCAAAAGGGTGCATGGATAGTCTATAATATGTTATTTGTTGTGTAGTAGTATATGAATTTTAAGAGATTACCCTATACTTTTTAAAGTTATAACATAACCATGATAGAACAAAAATCAAAGGAAATACATGTATGAGTTTGAATCAAGCTTACCTACCAAAGCAACAGAGCTTCTAATCAAGTAGCTAATTCAATCACTTCTGTTTATTTAGCAGAGCCAATTGTACACAGTAGCATTATCACAGCTACACAACTCTCATCATAACATAAAAAACACCAATAAATGGCAACTCAGTTATCACAAAGGTGTGCATTCTTCATTCTTCTTAGTTCTTACCATTTTTATCTTAATAATAATAATAATGAGATAAGAAATGGTCCTGAATATGTATATGTATATAGGTATGCAGTGGTTACAGGAGCAAACAAGGGGATAGGATATGAGATAGTGAAGCAGCTGAGCTCAGAAGGAGTGTGTGTGGTTTTAACTGCTAGAGATGAGAAAAGAGGAAGAGAGGCTACCTCAAAGCTGCATCAGTTAGGTCTCAGCTCAGACTCTCTTCTTTTTCATCAACTTGATGTTTCAGATCCTCTTAGTGTCCAGGCCTTGGCTCAATTCATTACCCAAAAATTTGGCAGACTTGATATCTTGGTAAATAACCTTAATTAAAGTTCATACATATCCATTTACTATCTGAGTCTCTGACTATATATATAATATGTTTGATTTGTGTATATTATTAATTATTTTTATTTTTATGTAATGGTGAGGTAGATTTAAAGAATCATCTACTTTTAGTGGATTTAATATTTGTTGATCACAGGTTAATAATGCTGTATAAGAATATTTCTATATTGGGAAATATATTTCTAATTAAGGAAATAAAATAATATTATTGATTCTGATAAATGAATATTTTATATTCATTGAATCTGGACAGAATCAATTACGTAATATTCTATATATGGTCAGATTTCTATATTCATTACCTGATTTGATTTCCTGAATTAATTGTCAAAATATTCTGACAATTAATGTGCACGTATACGATGGAGTATCTCACCTATAAATATGTGGTCTGCGTCCCCGAGCTCCTCACTCATTCTCGTTCATAACGACAAATTCCATCTAAAGAGAGTTGAGAGAGCGAGGAAGCCCGACATTACCCATGGTAGTCAATTTTGCGTATCAAAGCTTATGTGGGTTTGAAGCTCAAGAATCAATGGCTGGAGGTATTTCGATCCTTAAATTATAGTGCATATATGTTTGATTAATTCCGCACTTTATACTTAAACATATATATTTCAGTTTATACATATAAATGTCTAACAGTTGGTATCAGAGCGGTTTTTATCTCTGCCTTGATTTTAGTTTGAGTTTCATATATATATATACTCGTATATACAGTGTTTATATATATATATTTAATTCAGTGTTTATATATATATATATTTAATTCAGTGTTGATATATATATTTATTTTCGTTTGTGTATATATTTATATATTCATATTCATTCAATCCCAATTATATATATACATATATATATTTTCATACATATATACTTGTTTATTCATTCAGTTCATATATATATATTCATATACATATATATATATTTTCTTCATTTCATTACGTATATATGTTGTATATATATATATTATTTATATATCTAAATGCTATATACAAATATATACATATATACATTTCATGTTTATATATATATACATACAGTATTTTTATTTTTCTGTATATATATGTATATATATTTATATATATATTGTATATGTATTAATACATTCATATATTAATATAGATTGTTCTAAGCATGAAAATCCACTTTGAAAAAACAAAGAAATCTCAAAATTATTTTTCAGAAAATTTTGGTGATTTTTAAAGTCTTTGTTTTATGTATTTTCGATGCATAAAATCTATATGAATGTCTTAATTTTTGCATTTAGATTCATTTGGAATTGATTTCATGATTTTTGGAAGTTTAAAGAAATTTTATCATGTCGTTTATGGCGTTGTATTTTTCAAAAAAAAAAAAAAAAAAAAAAAGGGGAAAAAAATTCGATTTTTTTTTTATATATATTTTTTATTTATTTGGAAATATAAATTATTCTCCTATTGTTAATTTAGTCAATAAATTACATTCATTAATTTCCATTTTTAATTTAATACATATATTTAGAATTAATATGTTATTTAGTATAAAACCGAAAATGGAAATTTGTTTTAATATGGTAATTAATTACATGATTTATTTAGGCATGTAATAATTGTGCAATTTGTATAATTGTGCATTTAATTATTTATTACCAAATTTATGTAATTTATTGTTTAAATTAATAAAATTTGAAAAATCTGCCATTAAGTATAGTCTTTAATTTTGCATTTAATTCATTCCATATAATTAATTGTACTAATTTGTATAATTACCTTATTTATACAAATTAATTATTAGTATAAATATTTAAGATATTATATGGTCATAAATGCATAATTAATTATATATTATGGAATTAAGCATTTAATTTATTATCATACAATAATTGTATTAATTTGTATTTATTTGGCAAATTTATGTTTAATGCAATTAATTTAGATTTGTATGATTTAAATGCTATACATAAATTCCTTTTATAGTGCTAGATATATTTAGAAATATTCAAACATTAAGATAGGTTGAATATTTTATATAGCACATTAAGTTTCATAAAACTTCATAAAATATTCATAAAACTTCCTAAAATGAATAAAATGTAAGTAATTTTGTGGTTTGACATAAGAAAACATGAATTTGGGACAAATGCTCATATCTAGAACGGTTTTTAATGATCTTCGGACGACCACACTAGGAGCATTAATCTCAGTGATTGTCTACTATGTTAATAACGAAATTACTTTTAGGTAGAGCCCAATACCTAATGTCAAAGTGAAAATATAATTTTATATAATTAGGGAGTAGCCACAGCATCCTTATTTGTATAAAATTATATATTAATTAAAATTCACCTTAATGGACATAACTTGTAATTAATTATATAGGTATAATAATTTTTACCCCACAGGGATTTTATTATATTTGTATAATTAATTAGGATAATATGTTAAATGAAATTCTTTTAATTTACCCCACAGGGAGTTATGGGGATTTAATTTAATAGTGATATCACAAATTTAATTCAGATAGATAATAAATCTTCATTTTCCTAAACTAATTGTTTAATTAAATATATCATAAGGTTCATCTAATTTTATTAAATTTAAAATTTAGCCCACAGGTAATTTTAGATTTAGTAAAATTTTAATCTTTAGTTTATACTTTGGTGTCTAGAGAACCACATAATTTTAAATAATTAGGGAGTAGCCACAGCATCCTTAATTATATAAAATTATATATATTAAGTGGATTAAGATCACATAATGGACATGAATTATGTGAACGAAATAATCTATTTTATTATATTCACATGATTAATATGTTAAATTAAATTCTCTTAATTTATCCCACAGGAAATTATGTAGATTTAATTTAATAATTTTATCATAAAGTATAAAATTTTGAAACATTTATAAATAATTAAGTGTTTCATACCTTTCATTAAGATAGAAATATTAAACTTTAAGTTTTTCATAAATTGTGTAAATCTATCATAATCTACATCTAAATCTAATCTTATTAAATTAAAAATTTAGCCCACAGGCAATTTTTGTTTAATAAGATTTCATATTTAAGCATGTTTATTCATTGGTAAAACATGATTCATTTAAACCTCAAAACTATATATGTAATTTTATTACATCACTATTCATAAATTTCTTCCATACTAGTAGAAAATTTCTTCCATAACAGTAGAAATTTTCAAAATTTATTCTGATAACTTCATCTAGCATATACGCTTTTTATCAGTATAATTAAGAAAAATAAATCACACTTTATTATCACCAATAAATTTTAATTTATTGTGTATGAATTCATTCTAATATAGTTAATGTGATTATTAACACATAGTGGATTATTTTAGATTGTTATTCCACATTCATAATTTCTTGCAAGGTTTACAAATAAACCTAAGAAAGTCGATCAGAATCGTGAGCAAATCTTATCCACAGACAAGATAACTTCTCACATTTAGAAGTTTAAGGAAGCAAATATAGTAGTGGCTTTGTTTTAAAATTGGCAAAGACCTTTATGTTCCAAGATTCTATTGAAACTTGATTTAGACACATTAAGAGGTCTTTACTACAAATGATGTCACTCATAAAGATATGCAAGTTCAATCTGACAATAAGAAATGTGTTATTAATAAGAATTCTTCTACATTATAGCACCAAAAATTATGGAACATATCTCCATAAATAGAATAAATGTTAGTAAATGGTAAATGGGATCTTCATTACACTTGATTTTACTAACATTATTTAGAACTTATGTGAATTTCATCAAGAATATGTATTCCAACAAGTCAAAATCGGTGCATACTAGAATTCTATCATATTAGAAATCATACAAGTCAATTAATTTTGAAGACATGGACTCAAATTTTGCATCTCTTTTTAACGATTACTCACATAAATAATTTTTCTACAAAAGTATGGATTTATATGTTTCAAAGACATTTAAATCTTAAGTAGAGAAATGGTGCATTTGCGTATATTAAGATAGTGAGATCAAATATAAAATGGAGAATACTACATCAAAATTCGTGAGTATGGATAAACTCCCGGATGTATTTGTAAAGTTTCTTTAAAAGCATGGGTTCATTGCTAGATACATATGCTTGGTACACCCAAATTATAGTGTGTACGATTTAAGAAACTAAGCATTTTTTGGACATGGGGTGGAGCCTACATAGCAAACTCCAATCTTTCCTAAATCTTTGTCTATTGATACTCAACAATGGGGTGTACATATCGAATCGTGTTCTAACCAAAGTTGTTTCTCAAACATATTTCGAGTTGTGATAAGGTTGAAAAGCAAACCGAATTGATGACATGTACACATTTTATAAATACCCATATATAGTTAGAGTACAATTGTCAAAGAAAAAATGGGCCCTAAACCATAAATGAGCATATTTCATTTGAAAAGCTATAAGGTTTAAGTGGTTACATATTTTATTATCCATCTCACAACACTAGAATTGTGGAATTAAGAATTGACTTGATCGATTGGGAGTGATCAATCTAGGAACTAGTTTCCGAGAAAGATCATTCATATTTTCTCAAACTTCCACCTCAGTGTTAGATTAATTATGATTCACAACATCCCTTAAGATTAATGGTTATTGAGAATTCATAACTAATCATTAATAATATACAAGTCATTGGTAAAATTCTAATAAGTTGTGTTATTTAGTAATTGCTTACAATTTCTAAAATAACATGTTATTGAACCATTTGCTCTTTTAAGAGTTTGTTGGTCCATCCTTAAGATGACTTATTAGAACGATAAGATCAATGTTTTCTAAAGTGATTACATTTTGTACAATAAGAGTTCAACTACAATATTAATTTGAGACACAGATTAAATTATAGAATGATAAAGAATTGAAGTTGTAGTACAATATGCCATGAATGAAGAAATGAATATCTTAAATAGCAATAAAGTTTATCTTTAGTAAAGTTGTCTAATGGGGTGGAGAACATTAATTAAGGATAGGTTTTTTCACCAATAATATTCATTAGGCAACATTGAGAAACATAAAGATATAAAAGAATATTCATTGCTAAGAAATTCATTTTGAACTAAGAATCAATAACAAATGAGATTTACATTCTCACTTGTTTTTATAAAAGATTCTATTATAGACCTTGGCATTTGTTGCTTGTTTCAATTCATTAATCAATTCCAAACAAAGTGAACTGTGAGAAGAAGGTATACAACCATAAAGATTTTTCTCTAATAGTGGTGAACATATGCAAGCTTAAAGTGTCTACCTATAGATTAAAACAAACATCTCACAAATTGGTATTATATCATCTTTTCCTTTAGGTTTGAAAAGAGAATTATGGAAATAATTATATACCGTAAAGTTAAGTGGGAGTAATATTTGTTTTATACGTCGACAATATGTTACTTGCAAATGATGATAAAAGTTTTCTATATAAGTTGAAACAATTCATATCTCAAATTATTATTTTGAGATAAGGAATATAAATAATATATATATTTTTAATTAATTAGAGAGTAGCCACAGCATCTCTGATTAAATAAAATTATGTATTATTCATCTGATATAACTTTTATCTTTAAGTGTGATAAATTCAACTCGAACCGGCATACGAAAAATGATCCGGAGTGAGAATAAATTAAGAACATTCATTTGATTCTATTTTAGAAGCCTAATGTATGCCTAAGAGTACGAATAAGACTTTGCATTACATTTGTTTCAGGATCGTTAAGTAGTATCAGAATAACTAAAGTTAAGACCACTTTATTTTTCATACAAAGTGATGAGGTATCTTTAAGATACTAAAAATTATATTCATACATATTTTAAGATGAATTGACCATATGGAAATATAGTTAACCAATTAGATTCTAACATACTTCACTGGTTGTATTTATTAACGTAAATCAATATTTTATTACGTCCTTAAGATTACCAGTAAGTTATATTGTAGAGAATCTTGATTGTTATTTCACTATGTAAGCCGATTCATTTATTTGCTTTCTGAGATACATCTCGTATGATGTATTATAGAGTTTCATAAGTAGGCCTGTAGTTCGAATTACGGTTTCATTAGGCCATTAAGAAAATTTTGCGATAAATTCAGCTACAATATTTATGGCTAATAACTCTAAGAGTACTGTTCGAAGCTAGCATATCGACATTAAGTATTTAGCCATAAAAAAGGCGTGATAAGTGGTCATTAATCACGCAAACTGAATTGGGTAATCGCATATCCTTGACTAAAGGCATGCCGCAACACAAATTCAAGGATCATAAAGTAAATGTGGGATTCAGTTAACCTATATGCAATTTTTATATTTGTACAACCAAAAATTATTCATTGAAACTCTAATTTCGATATTTTCTCATATTTATGTGCACCTTAATTTCATTTGAGAAAGTTATCGTAAGAGGACCTGAATAAACATAAGGGTTAGGGTTTATTCACTTAAGTATATTGCCACATAAAGTACATTGTTATATAATAAATATATCGTAATACATGGAAGATAATACTCGACTTATAATGAGGACATGTCGCTATGATTCGTATGTTTATTATATAATGAGGAACGTTTGGGTTTGAATGTTTTAGTTTAAATACTGACCAAGTGGGAGAATATAAGAATATTTCTATATTGGGAAATATATTTCTAATTAAGGAAATAAAATAATATTATTGATTCTGATAAATGAATATTTTATATTCATTGAATCTGGACAGAATCAATTACGTAATATTCTATATATGGTCAGATTTCTATATTCATTACCTGATTTGATTTCCTGAATTAATTGTCAAAATATTCTGACAATTAATGTGGCACAGATACTGATGGAGTATCTCACCTATAAATATAGGGTCTCGGTCCCCGAGCTCCTCACTCATTCTGTTCATAACAGCAAATTCCATCTAAAGAGAGTTGAGAGAGCGAGGAAGCCCGATTACCCATGGTAGTCAATTTCCTTTGCAGATCAAAGCTTATGTGGGTTTGAAGCTCAAGAATCAATGGCTGGAGGTATTTCGATCCTTAAATTATAGTGCATATATGTTTGATTAATTCCGCACTTTATACTTAAACATATATATTTCAGTTTATACATATAAATGTCTAACATGCTGGAGTCTCTGGAAGTGTAGTTGATGATGAAGCCTTGAGGGCAATGAACATAGATCCTGTAGATTGGGTAAATTATAATTTGCATGATCAAACTCATTACATCTATATATAATTATATATGTTA
Source organism: Cannabis sativa (assembly GCF_029168945.1). Taxonomy (NCBI): domain Eukaryota; kingdom Viridiplantae; phylum Streptophyta; class Magnoliopsida; order Rosales; family Cannabaceae; genus Cannabis; species Cannabis sativa. The sequence goes on from NC_083602.1 coordinate 7,691,793, forward strand.
GGGTCTTTTTCAGCTTTTTATTTATTAATGGTGTGCTTGTTTATGACATTAGGTAGTCAGTATCATTACTTTTATTTACTCCCCACAACTATTATTCCTATTTATTTTTAATTATATATTGTCAATTTTATTATCATCAATTTTATATAAAAATTAGATCAAATTGGAGTCAACAAATGATTTTATTTATTTATTCCTAGACTAAATTATTGTCAACTCAGAAAATATTTTATTGATGATTCCAATCTAAATATTACATACAAAATAATGGTGGTGCAGCTATCAGGGAAGGTGGCCAACTTGGTTCAAAGTGTGATTAAACAACCATATGAGAAGGCAGAAGAATGTTTGAATATCAATTACTATGGTGTGAAGAGAGTCACAGAAGCTCTACTCCCTCTCTTGAAGCTTTCTCCTTCAGGAGCAAGGATAGTCAACGTGTCCTCTCTAAGAAGTGAGCTAAAGGTAACTCCACTATTTCTTAATTATCACTAAACTTAGAAAACTAATAACAAATGATCCAATATTACTTCAGTATTTTGTATATTAAACTAGTTTAATGAAACCATTACAGAGAGTGCCAAGTGAGAACATAAGGAAAGAACTTGGGGATTTGGAGAATTTAAGTGAAGAGAAAGTGGATGAGATTTTGAAAAAGTTTCTGCATGATGCAAAAGAAAATGGGCTTGAAGCAAATGGTTGGCCAGTGATGTTGCCAGCTTATAGTATTTCTAAGGTTACAGTAAATGCTTACACAAGAGTATTGGCCAGAAAGTACCCTGACATGTACATCAACTGTGTGCACCCTGGCTTTGTTAATACAGATATTAATTGGCACACAGGAACATTAACTGTTGAAGAAGGGAGCAAAGGTCCAGTCATGTTGGCCCTTTTACCAGATGGAGGCCCTACTGGTTGCTATTTTGACCAAACCCAAGTGGCAATGTTCTGATTGTTATTTCTATTTTGGCCAAAATGGGTAAGAACATTTGGATTGGATTTGTTAAAACTGAGATTTCTCTTTTGGTAATAATGGCTTTTGGTTTTTGTGGCCGATTTATGGAGTGTTTTGTTAAGTTGGACTTTATGAAAAGATTTATTAGGAAACTAAAATCTTTCAAAACAATTTATTTACAGTGAGACTGTGGAACCTTAATACGACATTCAAGGTAGATATGTGACTCTAAATTTACACCGTGTGACCATGATTATCAGTGTAGATTTAACTTGGTTAAATCATAATATTTCCACTTAGAACTAATTTTAATCCTATAATAATTAATATACTCTCAAATTACATTTTTTTCACATGTATATAATATATAGGCTAATTAAGATTTTTATCCCTTGAACTTTGACATGTACCAAATCATGCCCCTTGAACTTTTAAGGTCGTTAAAAATGTCCTTGAACTATTGAGATGATTGGATTTAAGGACTTTTTTCTAATTTTAGTAAAAATGTCTAACATGGATGAAAGTACAGGGGTCATGATTTAGTACATATCAAAGTTCGAGGGGCATGATTTGGTAGATATCAAAGTCTGGGAAGCATAATTTAGTATATAAATAACCACTGAAATAGTAAAATTGAATAAAATTAGACAAAAGTCTTTAAATCCAACAATCTAAATAGTTCAAGGAGCATTTTTAATGACCTTAAAAGTTCAGAGGGCATGATTTGGTACATGTCAAAATTCAGGGAGCAAAAATCCTAATTAGCCTAATATATATGTTGTATTCCAATTTTGCAGTACACTAACTAAGATATTTTTGCAGTACAAATGGTAGCATTCCAATTTTGTTGGACTTTAAAGTACATGAATAAGTAACCAAAAGTACATGAGTAAGTGAATTGGAGAAAAAAATCTTCTTTGTCATGATGTGAAAGAATATTTGGCCAAACTAGACAATACCCAACTAGCAGAGGTTTGAAAGCGTCTTCCTTTTTCGTTCTCCTCCTATTAAGAGATAAAATTTAATTAGTATTTTAAGATAATATATTAGTGAAGTGAATGACCACAATTATCTTTTAATAGGGATATTGGCGGCTAAACTACCTGAACTTTACGATTTGTAACACTTAACCACAAAAACCAAAATTTTGGCGGCTAAACTACCTAAACTCTAGTTCCGTTTTGCTCTGCACACCTCCGTCCAAAAATCACAGTTAAGTGCCACGGTGGACTGTCTACGTGTACACACTTGTACACGTGTCAAATTTTTAGTGGTCCATGTAATTTTAATTTTAAAAAATAATTATAAATATTTAAAAAAAAATTAAAAAAAATCTTTATTTTTTTTCCTTTTTTTTTCTCTTTTTCTTTTTCTTTCTCTTTCTTCTCCAATCTCGACAAAACCCTTCTTCTTCTTCTTCTTCTTCTTCTTCTTCTTCTTCTTCTTCTTCTTCTTCTTCTTCTTCTGCCATTCTCCATCATGCTCGTAAACCACCACCGCCTCTTCCACCTCCGAAATCCCATTCCTATTTTCATTTTGTCCCAAAACTCAAAAGACCCAATAATACAAACAACAAACCCAGAAATTCCCAACTCTTTGCTCACAAAACTACTTCCATTCCACAAATGATTTCACAAGAACTATTTTTTTCTTTTTCAAGTTTGGGTCCAATCCAATCACATCAAAAATAGGTTTTCTAAGCTATTTTCATAACAACCAATTTGTTCTTTTGACTTCTCACCGATTTAGAATCAAGCAAGAAGGGCTATGAAAAGCCCACCTGTAACTTCTTCTAAAAGTAGCTTCTCTTCACTTCCAGAGACCAGGATAGGTCACAGATCTAGAGGAAAAAGATAAAATGAACAAAAAGGGGGGAAATTTCTTGCTTACCTGAGGAAAAAAAAGACTAGAAAGATCCCACAAATAGAAAAGGAGGGAAAGAGAACATCAACTGAGGATAGGAAGACAATAATGATGATTATGATGAAATGGAACCCGAATGAAAATAGGATGATGTTTTGGGGCAAAATGAAAATAGGAATGAGATTTCGAAGGTGGAAGAGGCGGTGGTGGTTTACGAGCATGGTGAGAATGGCAGAAGAAGAAGAAGAAGAAGAAGAAGAAGGGGTTCTGTCGAGAGAAGAAAGAGAAAGAGAAAAGAAAAAGGAAAAAAAAAAAGATTTTTTTTAATTCTTTTTAAATTGTTTTTTTAATTCTTTTGAAATATTTATAATTATTTTTTAAAATTAAAATTACGTAGACCACTAAAAATTTGACACGTGTACAAGTGCGTACATATGGACACTCCACCGTGGCACTTAACTGTGATTTTTGGACAGAGGTGTGCAGAGCAAAACGGAACTAGAGTTTAGGTAGTTTAGCCGCCAAAATTTTGGTTTTTGCGGTTAAGTGTTACAAACCGTAAAGTTCAGGTGGTTTAGCCGCCAATATCCCCTTTTAATATTATAATACGATTCCCACATGGTTAGTGACTTAGTGTTTATGACATATCTTATGCACTATATTTATTATGGTTTCTGAATTTGTATAAATTTTAATAATTTTACATCTTACTTTAAAAATAATCGCATATTACATTAATTTAATTAATGACAAGTTATGCATTTTGAGGGTATTAATGTTAATAACCCTATTTTTTTTAACAAATGTTGAATAACCTATTTTTTTTCAAAAAAAAAAAAAAGCAAATGTCAATAACCCTATTTGATAAACTAGATGTAAAACGTATTTTCAATAAAGATAGTTTATCCAAGTTGATAAATATGGGTTTTTACTCAATCAAATAACTCAAAAGTGAGTCATTTTCCTAATAAGCCCCTTGAGAATGCAATTTATCAAATACCTTAACAGCAATGAGAATGTATTGTACTGGCACCACTCATTGAAAACTTGGCACATTCTGGAGGGAAAATGCGCCTGTCAAAAATGGCACCTGGTTTTCGGGAAAATGAGAGAGAACCCTTTTATGGAAATAAATCCTGAAGATCAAGGATATCAGCAAGGACACCAGTTGCAGTAGTGTCATTCCCAGCTCCAGCGCCTTGAATAACCAATGGTTGTTCGGGATAGCAGCGGCTGTATACCTCCAACTGTTTTATAGTTACATAACAGAATCAATCAAGCTCTATATGCAATCAATGAAAGAGTTGCAATCTTATAGGCAGTTAGAATAAGAACAATGCTATTTAGGTCCTAAACCCTTTCATAGAAATTCTCAGATGATTTTAGGGACAGTACAACAAGTTACCACCAAACATCTCATTTCACAACAGCATTCAAATGAATCCATTTGCTGGAAAAACTCTACATAGTGGCGTTTTTAGTTATTTACTGTCAAGTCCTCCCATTAAACCCTACAATCATTAGGGTAGGGAGGAAAGAAATATAATAAATTCCTAGGTAGGACTTCATGATGAATCTAAACTCCAGTCCTCGTGAATAATAGGAAGATATTACTGACCCTACGCAATTGCGTTCTTGACATTAAGCCAAAGTCACTCACTGATGCCAGTCTACACAGACAGAAATTATAAGCAATGTAGCCTAGCCAGGTTGTGCACATTGTTATGGGGTAATTATTTTGACTTGAAAGATCAGTAAGGAAAGATTTGGCAATTGAAAAAATGGATTACATTACAATAACAGAAATGACAATGTCATTCATTTTATGGCACGTTTACTATACAGTAATCAGAATCGGAATAAATTAATGGAGAAATGTAACGGAATAAATGAAAAATAATCGGAATCAATATTTGTAATATGTTGTTTACTAAAATTTTTTAGAAATGGAATAGTTGTGATTTATCTTGTTTACTTTATTAGGAAACGTAATCGGAATGCTTAAATTGACTAAATTGCCCTTTTGAGTTAAACTATATTATATGGTAGTTATTTTGCAAGACATATTTTAAAGGACAAAATTGTCATTATATATTTAATATTAAAAAATAAAATAAAAATAATAAAAATCCATTACCCTTAATGGCATTCCTTACAAAATTGGTGGGAGAAGTTCTCCCTTTCTTTTCTCCCTTATTTAATCAACTTCTCCCTTTCCTAATTTTAATAATGCAAGTAAACAAATGTAAGGGAATGATTACCTTACTACTGATTCCCATTACTTATTAGTAAACATGCCATAGTCTTAAGAAGTATTCCGTATATTTAATGGAAATATAAGGTCTCTTACCAGCCTAAGTTCAACTTTATTGGGAATTTTCTAAGGAATACTGTGGAAACATCTCTTGCTAGTCAGGTCATTTGGACTTTCATTCTCAAGTAACTTTAGAATTTATTTTTTAATAAAATAAAAATAAAACTAACTTAGTCATTTTGTTACTGGAATTGTTCCCTCCATATCTCACACATTAATAAACTACCAAGCCATAAATCCAGCATAGAAGTGAATCACTTAGTGCAGGGTGCCCCAAAATTCACACTAAAATGAAAGGATATAAAGAAAAGATATAACAGCATACCACATTGTCACTTCCTTTAAGTCTTCCCAAAGCAGAATCCTTTGGAAGCTCTTGAATGCCAACTTCACATCTAAAAGGACAAAGGAAGGGAAAAAGTAAAATGAAAGAACGAAGAGACGAAGATTAGTTGGTACTTTTAATAAGAATCATAATATATTATAGATAAGATGAGTTTGTATATGTTGAGGATATCAGTTTCACTTTTAATTGAGGCTAAGAGCCTTAATACCAAGAGATCCCAGATTCAAACCTTGGTCTAACCCCATTTCAAAACCCCACCTCATCACTTTTAATATTTAAGTCGACTGTACCTGTTTTTCTCCTTTTTAGACACAACAAAGAAAAAAACATCGTGATGTTGACTCGACATGCATGAATATACAAGCTTGAATCGAAACATACAAAAAAAATTACCTTGAGCCCTCAATCACACAGACATAACGCAGCACATTTCCTTTCGATGAAGCCTTGTGTACTCTTTCTTGAAAATCTTTATCTAGCAATGAAACCCCACCGCCCAGAAATTCTTCAACGGACATCACACCAGGCCCCATTTCCTCTGGGTACAAGCTCTCAATCTAGAAGATCAAAATCAGTATTTGTTTAAATAGCTTATAGTTATACTGGGTATGCTACAACAAGATAATTAGAAATATAGCTTTACATCAGAATAACTTATTTAATAAAACTAAATCCATAGATAAGATTCTAACCTTTATACTATCCAAGTTCAGATGTTGGCCAAGAAGTCTAGCAAGAATTAAAGCCTGTTTTAAGAAAGTTTTGATAAATTTAGCTTTTCTCATTAAAACCATATGAAACAACATTTCTCTAATCAACAGCAATATTTACCATGCACAGGAATCTTATAAGACTGTTAATTGACCAATTCATTACTTCTAAGTATGTTTGTGGTTGATATAGAAAACCAAAAATCACTTTTCAAAAGCTTCGTGTGAAATATGGGGTACTGACGCGGCAAACCAAAATATTTTACCTTAATAATTAATCCAATCCTCTATCAATCCTATGCTTTTAGATCATTAAACCGAAATATTTTAACGTAATAATTAAATTTATAACTGGGTGGGAAAGGAAAGGATAAAGGAAAGGAGAAAAGATGACAATTCTAACTTCTAAATCAGTTGAAAGGTTTAGTTGAGGATTAAAATGTAGATTAATTTGATTAATTGCAAGACACAAGCAAAGGTACTCTAAATAAGTACATAAACCAATAAACCTTAATAGCATATGAAGTGAACCAAAATCAAACCTTTCTTGCCACATCCATCCCGCTAAGGTCGTCGCGCGGATCTGAATGATGACACCAGTTAAAAGATCAAACAACATAACCTTGATAACACAATTTTAAGATCCAATTCTTTCAAAAAAAAATGAGTGACACATAGTGAAGGTAAATAACCACCTTGATCCTAAACTGTAAAATTCCAAATCGATAATCATATAAACAAGTAAACTTTAATTTCTAATTCAAATTGATGTAAAGAATTAAAATCTTTTTTTCCATCATTGAGGCGATGAAAGCATGTGTGAGCATTTCTTGCACACAAAGAAACCTCGTTGAAAAGCATAACTCTCTGTCTCTCTCTTTTTGCTGAAAATGAAAACTTGATAATTAAATGATAAACTTGGGTCCTTGAATTATTTGATTTTCTACAGTCAAAGCAAAATAAAATAAAATTCTAATGCATAATATTGAAAGATTAAGCATCAAGTAACAGAAACATTGAAAAGAAACCATATCCTATGTTACGAACGAGAAATTATGTATTGTAGAAAGATTAAGCATCAAGTAACAGAAAGACTATAGACACAGAATTAAAAGTTTATACTAAAATGGAGCTAAGGTACAACACCTGGTTCAGTGTAGCCCAGGCTTTTAGCAGATTTAACAACTTGGCTAAAGGGCTTTCCATCTTCAACTTCGGACATGACATATCCCAGTGTGCCTATGGTATGAGACAGTTAATCTTTACAGTCAGCATTCTAAATCCATATGTAAAATTGATGATATGAAGATAAATCAAGAAAATCTCATAAACAATCATCTAACGTTACTAGTTTAAAAAATAACTGAAAAGACCTAGTACCACTCAAACTCCCAATAATACGGTGCACTGGATCGCCAGATGAAAGTAAGCGATTTATGGTCGCTATGACAGGAAGGCCAGCACCAACCTACCATTGAAAATAAATTTATACAAGTGTCTACTGATTGCAACAGAAAAAAATACAGTAATAGAAAAATAAGCACTGCATAGCATAACAAACTCAATAAAAGCAAAACATATATGGTGTTCGACGAAGAGGGTGAAAGGTCCTCAAAAAGTTCCCTTTTGAAACCAAAAGGGAGGAAGTCAGCAAATGAAATGGTGACAATTCAAACTAAACCATGTTTCTATGAGAAGTCTTGCGCTGGCATAGCAATAAAAATACACAAGCTTAAATTCTTCTCTTTTACTACAGTGTTCCCTTTGCATAATATATCAAGTTGAAAGTGATTTTAGTAAGTCGTACTTGTGTATATTTCAACTCTTCGTATTATAGGATTTTTTTCTCTTTTCTTTTTATCACGGTCAACACCACAATCATCATTAAAAGGAGACAAAAGAAAATTTTCAAATAGGTTTTCTGCAAATTGATATTACAAAATGACTAATACTCTTAAAATTCCTTAATCTTTCCTTCACAATTGAGCTCAGAATATTTGATATTCAGACGAATTAGCACTTGATAGCATAATGCCTTTTCTAGACTATGTAAAAGCTGAAAGAACTTAAACCTTAACGATGATTATGTGATCAAAAAAATGAGTGTGACAGTTGATTTTGAGGATTTTAGCTTAGTTTCAGCCTTTGGAAATGTGCAGGAAAGGAATATCAGGGTCTGCCTCCAATTAGAGTAATTTTCATGTGAAAATTAGATAAAAATAACTATATTTAGGGATCAGGAAACTATAGCAATTGCTATGTAGGTACTCAGGAGGGATGAGCTAAAAACATATACTTGACATAGATAGCATATCTAGTTCGAATGCGTAAAGCTTAGTCCTAAAAATTCCCCAAGATACATTCTATATCTACCTCTTCTTTTTCTATCATTTCTCCTCCATCTACTTTTCTACTATCCTTTTTCAATCCTCTACATTATATTTCATATAATAATCCTAATTTGGGACCTTAGCATACTTTACCTGAATATTGTAATCATATTTCAAGAATGAAGTCCAAAAGCTGAACCTCAATTACTGAATCAGCTCCCTCTTTCTTATCAATAAATATTTCTTTAATAAAAATATAATATTCAATGTCTTCCCAAACTCATATCTGATTGCTGTGTTGTCTGTTCTAAACACCACCAGATCAGAGAAGGAAAAAAAGAAAGAAATATAAGCTATTATCTACTGAGAGAAAATTCTACAATCATTAAGAATTGAATCTCTATTCTCCAGTTGGTACAAACTTAAAATCTCATAACTCCAAACATTTTGAACTAACCTGTAATTCAATGCTCTAACCAAGTAGCCCAAAACTTAAATGTCAGAAGCTTGTGAGTGTTATGGTCAAAATAACATGCTATGATTCATAAACAGATTGTTCCCTTGAATAAAGAGTTGTAGGCTGTAGAAAATAGTGAATCGAATTATTTGTATATTTCATAGAATAGTACATATTTATATACAAAGCTAGGAGACTAGGAAATAGGAAACTACCAACAAAATAGGAAACTACTAAATACAAGTTACCCTAATTCTTTTACACCTAATATACAGCTAATACTCTAACACTCCCCCTCAAGCTGGAGCATAGATGTTAATCATGCCCAGCTTGTTACAAAGATAGTCTATCCGCACCCCATTCAAAGCTTTTGTAAAAATATCTCCTAGTTGTTCTCCGGTTTTCACATATCCTGTGGAGATCAGACCTTATTGAATTTTCTCACGAACAAAATGACAATCGATCTCAATGTGCTTAGTTCGCTCGTGGAATACGGGATTCGAGGCAATATGAAGAGCAGCTTGATTATCACACCATAATTTTGCTGGAATAGAAGTCTTAAACCCGGGAATTCGCCAAAAGTGCCGATAAATCCATATTACCTCACACACCTGACCGGGCCATAGCTCTATATTCCGATTCAAAGACCGGATCTAGATACAACATTTTGTTTCTTACTCTTCCAAGAGACCAGATTGCCCCCAACAAATACACAATATCCTGAAGTGGATCGTCTATCTACCTTGGAGCCCGCCCAATCGCATCGAAAACACTCAAACTGGGTATGTCCATGATCCTTGTAAACTATACCTCGTCCCGGTGCTCCTTTTAAGTAACATAAAATTTGTTCTAATGTCGCCCAATGATGAATTGTTGGGGAAGACATGAACCGACCGATAACACTAACCGGAAATGCAATATCCGGACGAGTCATGCTTAAATAATTCAACTTTCCAACTAACTCCGCGATATTTCTCAGATCTTCAAATGGGTTCCCATCACGTGTAAGATGCACCGCTGGATTCATTGGAGCATTGCAAGGTTTTGATCCCAATTTCCCTGTCTCAGTTAGCAAATCAAGTACATACTTTTTCGAGACGTAAAAATACCTTGTTTACTCCGAGTAACTTCAATCCCCAAGAAATACTTCGAGTTCCCCTAAATCTTCGTGTTAAACCGGGTGTGAATGAAAGACTTAAGGGATGAGATGCCTTCGCATCATTTCCAAGAATAACGATGTCATCAACATACACCACTAACAAAATGATACCAACAAGGATCTTTTATAAAACACGAATGATCCGACTTACTTTTCAACAAACCAAACTTCTCAACAAACTCGACTAAATTTACCAAACCAAGCACGAGGGCTTTGTTTCAATCCATATAAAGATTTGCGAAGATGACAAACTCGCCCTAACTCCCCCGAGCAACAAACCCAGAGGTTGCTCCATATATACTTCTTCCTCAAGATCTCCATGAAGAAAAGCATTTTTAATATCAAGCCGATGCAAAGGCCAATGATGAGTAGTCGCCATGGAAATGAACAAATCGTATGTGAGTTTAGCAACAGAGAAAAAGTATCACAATAGTCCACTCCATAGGCTCGAGCATAACCCTCGCAACAAGACGGCCTTTAAGCGAGCAACCGTGCCGTCCGAATTGAATTTAACCGTGAACACCCATTTACACCCGATGGCCTCGTTTTCCGAAGGTAAATCAACCAAGACCCAAGTACCATTCGCAACCAAAGCATTCATCTCTTCTATCATTGCGCAAGCCAACCAGATGAGACATCGCTTCTCGAACGCTTTAGGAATAGTGATAATCAAGAGAAGCAATAAAAGAACAAGAAGAGGGAGAGATGATTATAAGACACAAAAGAAGTAATAGGAAAAGTACATTGGCGTTTACCTTTACGTAGTGCAATGGGAAGATCATCCGAGATGTCCGTATCCGATGACGAAGATGCAGGGTGACATGAAACAGAGGTGGGAGGAGGGGGCGCCCGGTGTACACTATGAGGCCGAGGGAGCTGGTGGGAGGTGGCAGAGGTGGTGGAGGTGGTGGAGGTGTAGACATTGTGGGGGTGACGACCGAGGGCAAGGTGAAGGAACAAGAGACCCGCCTGTAACATGGAGCGTGCGCATAGGATGTGACGAATAAACCAACAAATCATCATCCTCCCCCGACTAGTGTAGAAGTAGTGGAAGATGAAAAATAAGGTGTATTTTCTACAAAAGTAACATCAATAGACACAAGATATTTGTCGAGATCGACAAGAACACCTATACCCTTTCAAGACGAGAATAACCAAGAAAGACACACTTTAGTGCCTTAGTGGTCTAATTTGGTGACGGATGGACTCGACATCGCGAGCAAAACAAACACTACCAAATACTCGCGGAGCAACCGGAAATAATGACTTATTAGGAAAAAGAATTTTAAATGGAATTTCACCATTAAGAACAAGAGGGCATGCGATTAATAAGAAAGCATGCCGTGGAAACCGCATCCCAAAAAGGTTTGTGGACTTTCATTTGAAACAAGAGAGCACGTGCAGCTTCAAGAAGATGTCCGTTTTTACGTTCGCAACACCATTCCGAGGTGCCGTATCAACACAAGAAGTTTCATGAAGCATGCCATTAGAGGTCATATAAGATTGAAATTGAGCAGTACATGTACTCTTTGGCATTATCACTTCTCAAAGTACGAATAGATACATTAAATTGAGTTTGAATCTCAAAGACAAAAAGCACGTAATATAGAAAACAACTCGGAACGATTTTTCATTAAATATAACCAAGTTAAACGAGAATGATCATCCACAAAAGTAACAAAATACCCGAATCCAAAGTTGAGACAAAATAGGAGAAGGACCTCAAACATCGAATGAACTAACTCAAAAGGAACACTAGCACGTTTATTGACACGTGGACTCAAACTAACACGATGATGTTTGGCAACCGACATGACTCACATTCTAACGAAGATAAACTACTATATTGGGGACAAGCTTTCGAGCATAGGAAGGATGGATGACCTAAACGACAATGAGCCTCAAAGCGAAGCAACACTCGAACAAGCAAGAGGTTGGCTGAAGTGGGTCAAGAACATACAAGCCACCGCATTCATGTCCTTTACCAATAATCTTCTTCGTCATAAGATCCCGAAACAAACAATGATCGTGAAAGAATGAGATGCAACAATTTAGATTACGAGTGAGTTGACTAAACGTAAAGCAAATTAAAGGACAAATCAGTAAATGTAAGATCGATGATAAAGATAGCATAGGTGTAGGAACAATAAGGCGTATCCAAGAACAAGTCGTTGACCCATCACGGCTAAGGTGACAACGTGTTGGACCGTGAGACCGAAAAGTGGAAAAGAGACGGAATTACCCGTCATATGATCTCGTGGCACCGTAATCAATGACCCATTTTCGAGGATTTGGAAAGAAGGCAGTATTGTGAGTTACCCGAATCAAGAATCACAAAGGATGTAGAAGATGAAGACTTAAGTGTGTCCCGATACCTCGAGAACTTGGCAAATTCATCAGCGAAATAAGGACCGATTTGTCGGATGCATCACTTGCTTCGTAATATTGGCGAGTGTTGTTGTCGATTCTTAAATTGTAACTTCCTACACTCAAACTTGGTGTGGCTCGGTTTCTTACACAATAATTGCACATGCTCCCGAATTTGGTGTGCTATCAGGTCCTTGTGAATTACCTCCTTTAAATCCACTTGGAGCAGTGTCTTTCCAGTGCATCATTACGACTCACCAAGGCGCTATTCGGAAGGAGTTGGAAGAGGTAGTCTCGTGCGAAGAACACGAGTAAACACATCTTGTAAAGAGGAGACATCGTAACTGCAGAGAACTTGTGACTTTGCAGTCAGTCAAATTCGATGAGAGTCCCGGCAAGAAAACTCATAATAGCCATCTCTGTTCTCGTTGGCGCCGTTGAACTTTTACATCGGGACTAAACGTAATAGCACATTAAGTTCTTCATATGTTTTCTTGAAAGCCATAAAATAATTCATAAGAGACTTATCTTGTTTCTCCGCGCGATAAAAAGCTTTGCAAACATCATATATGCGAGATATGTTGTCTTTGCCAGAATACAAAAACTCCAAGTAACCCATTAGTTCTTTAACCAATTCACAATGATTAATCAAACTAATTACCTCATTATCGATAGAATTTCGAATTTGAAGGAACAAGCGAGCATCCTCACGGAGCCATATTTTCCTTGAATCGTTTGTTTCTTCGGGTAGGATCGTCAAATAAGTGATCATCTTTGTCAATACTCCTCAAATACAGTCGAATCGTCTTACTCCATTCCAAATAATTCGAACCAATCAACTTATGATCCGTGATTTTAGACATAACGGGAACAACATCAGAAACAACAACTGATTTTGAATCTGATCTTATCTCTGCCATAATCTCAAAAGCAAACACAAAGACAGAGAAAAAGAACAAAAGAACACCAAAGAATGAACACCCAAACACGAAGAAGACAAACAAATACCGAATTACAACCTAGAATCGTATGCGAGTGGGCTTAGAAGAACCCAAGGAAGAATCGACACGAACGCCGTCGAAGGCGCGCGTCACACGCGCCTCCACGCACCGTGCGCGTGAGCCCCACGCGCGAAGCTTCAGCGGCGCGTGAGCCCCACGCGCGAGGAAATCGCGACCACTTCGGGGTTCGTAGATCGGGCAGCAAGGGCCCTCCCTATGTGGGCGGTGAGAAACAATGTTCACTCCAAATAGGATTTTCGAAAAAAACAACCCTAAACTCAATTTTTTTTTTTTTTTTTTTTTTTTTCGAACCCCTAATTTCGAATTTCGAATTTTGAATCACAATGCTCCGATACCATGTAGAAAATAAGAATCGAATTATTTGTATATTTCATAGAATAGTACATATTTATATACAAAGCTAGGAGACTAGGAAATAGGAAACTACCAACAAAATAGGAAACTACTAAATACAAGTTACCCTAATTCTTTTACACCTAATATACAGCTAATACTCTAACATAGGCATTAAATCTTCTAGCAATATCATCTTAGTAATTACCAAATAAAAGACACTAATTTTATCTTTAATGCTTTCTCTCCTATAGATATACTTGCATGCGTCGAGCAAACGAAAAGCTCTCTACTGTTGAGAAAGAAAGTCTCTAATTCATTGAGAAACAATCCCATATAAATGAATGTTGGAAAATTTTAACCGTTATTCCTTCTTTTCAAATGTCACTTACAGTTGACTCGTGCCGAATGAACCGAGGATGTGAAACAAGCTTGTCGTAATCCTCCTGTAGGCCAGAGAAAGAAAGTTATTCAAGACATTTCATGTGCTATTCTTACAGAATGGGGAAGAATATACTAAAGTTCAATGACAAACAAATTCCTGCCAATAATGAAAAAAGGAAGAGCCTTTACTTGACCACATAATTACATTTCAACTTCTTTCTTGATCTGATGTGTTCAATGTGTGGTAAATTAAGACACAAGTGAGTACACATATGTTTCTTGCATCACATTCAATAACAATACTTTCATCCATTTACCAATAGCATAACAGCCTAAATCAATTCCCTACCATTTTACAAGTAAGAGGCTTCTTATTTGCTAAAACAGCACAACATCCCATATCTACCACTCGATTTAGCACTCCAATAGTCTCTGAACTGGCAGAGCAATCAACAAGAGCCAAACCTATAGCAAGAAGTAACAAAAAATTGTCAACATTCGAAATGACAACAAGAAAGACTAAACCATGCCACTCTAAAAATATAATACAACACCATATAGATGCCACAAACCTGTTGATTTACCCAAGAGAGCTGCAATGTCAATAATTTTCTTGGTCAATTCGGGATTCGAATATACCTGGCATTCACCTTTGTTGACGAAGTAATCAACATCAGTTTCAGTTCACAAAAGAGAGCACAAAAATTGCTACTTAACCTCATCAAAATAATAATTAATTCAAGAAAAGTACCAGAACCATTAAGAGTCAACAGAGAAGAAGAAGAATCCAACTTGACCCGGCAAACCTCCAACAAAAGATTATCACTTAACTCCATGCTGAAAACATCAGGAGCAACAACTAAAGATTTACTATCACAAACTCCTACAACTCTCAACCGGATTCCCTGCCACCCACACAATGCTTCCCAGTATGAGAAACTAGTTTTAAATACATCAACTGTATGCTTAAAGGAGATGATATATTACTATGAATCATATTGAACCAGAAGCATAAGTAGAGTATAGTACAATAACTGCCCACAAAACAGAAAACCCACAATTATAAAAGTCAAATTTTTACGAAGATATTCAAGTTTCGGATGTTAGCAAATCTCGAACCCACACAGTTACTTTATGGTATAACACTATATATTTATATGTGTACAAGAAAACCCAGATAGCAGAAATTAACGAAATGGATATGATGAAGAGAAAGACCTGGCTGGCGTGAAGGGATCGGCATGTTACAATGTGTTGGAGGAGTTGGCGGCCAACTCCTCCACAGCCCATCAGAACCACGGGGATGTTCTTCATTTTCTCACTGTCAGTGCTTTTACTGCTTAACTCTGATCCTTCCTCCCTCAAGCACTACCGAGTCTTGTTCCGCAGTTGTTATTCTTACCCTCGGCTTTACTTCAACTAGTGTGTTTTAATTAAGGTTTGTTTTTTAATTTTTTAAATCAAAAATGAAAATAGAATTTTTATTTTGTGTTATGTAACTAATTTTGTTTTTTAATTTTAAAAACAGAAAATATAAGTATGTTCTTTAAATGTTTATTTTTTTATTTAAGTGAAAAATGAGAAATCGGGGTGAGAGAAAGTGGACCGAGGATTGGGAATCAAGGACAAGGGTCAGGTCCAAGTCTGAGTTTGGGTTTGGGGTTTGAGGTTTAGGTTCGAGGTTTGGGTTTGAAGTCATGAGGCTGGGGTTAAGGTCCAGGGTAGGGGTGGGGCCCGAGGTCAGGTTCGAGTTCGAGGTCTAGGTCAGGTTCGAGTTCGAGGTTTAGGCCAGCTTCGAGTTCGAAGTCTAGGTCAGGTCGGATTCGGGTTTGGATATGGGTGTAGGTATGGGTCCAAGTTTGGGGGTCATCACCAAGTTCGGGTTTGGCTGGGGTCCAAAGGTTAGCACTGAATCCAGGATTCGGGGTTAGGGCTAGTTCCCTTCTAGATCTGAGGTTCATGTCTAAGGTCAAGTGGTCGAGTCTGGGGTCTAGTGTTTAGTGTTTGGGTCTGAGATCCAGGGGCTAGGTTCAAGGTTCGGGATTTGGGTTTGATGTCTGGGGGTCAGGTATAGATTCCAACGTCTGATGTTCAGAGTTTGAGGGTGAATGATAACTTCAAGTCCTAGTCCAAGTCTAGGGGTCAATTTCGGGCCAAACCATGGCTGGGTTGCGACATCTGAGAGCCGAGGTCCAAGGTCAGGGTCAGAGACCATCCACAGGAGGATTTGATGCCGTGGCGACATCCTTGGCAGTCTACTCTTTCATCACATGTTGCTCTGCCTCTTCAGCTATCAAGGCTAATTCAACCACTTTCTTGTATAAAGTGTCGTGAGCGATGGTAATTTTCAAGTCCCGACTGATTGTGGCATTCAGTCCTGTCACATACTTTTGTTTCTGGGTGAAGTCTGTTGGTACCAGATCACCACCAAACTTTAATAGCCGATCGAATTCCAAAGTATACTCGGCTATAGTCATTTTCCCCTGAGTCAGCTTCACAAAGTCTTCCATATACAAAGTCCTCACAGCAATGTTATAAAAAATTTCCTCACACAGACTCATCCCAAGTCATAGTACTAACGTCTCAGGTCTGCCCCACAATGTCCCACCAGACACGGGCATAATCTTGTAACATAAATGCAGTACAATTTACTCATTCTGTTCCCGTCACCCCCATATTATCTAAGATGCGAGGGATAGTGCTCATCCACTGTTCAGCTTTAATTATATCAGTACCTCCCAGAAACGTTGGAGGTTGCAGCTTCAAAAAGCACTCAAATACATAATCTCTATGCGGCAGTATAAACCCCAGGTTACCCACCACTGGCACAGGAGTTGGCGGTAACACTTGTTCTGTTAGGAGTTGCCGGTGCTGGTTGCCTCAACTGATGCAATTCATCCTCTTGACGAAGTATGATACTTCGCATTTCTTGAAACAAATGTTGCCAATCAGCAGGCGGATTAGCATTATCAACCCCTGCATTATCTCCCGGATTCTGCAAAGGCACAGGCGGTGCCAGTAGATTGATTTGGTCAACACCAGGCTCTACTTGCTCGCCCTGTGGTCTAGATGATTCCGGAGGGTCCATTTTCACAAATAACCATGTAATCAACAACCCCGACGAGTCAGGCACTAATACCACACTTACGCACTTGTTGCCTTAAACCCTAACTCGACTATTTTATTTCTTATTAAATAAATATTTATCAATAAATATACTAATCATGGCTTTCATATCACATATATATTAGATGCTCACATACTGTCTAAAATGGAAAGCGATAAATAAATAATCATATAAGAAGTTAAGGGTGCGTTTGGGATAGCTTTTAAGAAAGCTAGAAGCACTTTTTTAAAAAGCTATCATTCAAAATGTGTTTGGTAAAATTAGAAAACTAGCTTTTTTAAGAATTTAAGAAAAAAATTGAGCTTTTTCCAAAAGTTGGCCAACACCAACTTTGGAAAATTAGCTTATACGGGAAGCTATTTTGTTGGTTTAATGAATATTTCACTTGACAAAATTACCCTCATTCTAATTATAAAATTCCCTTTTTACCATTTTATTTTAAGATTCTCTTCTCCCCAGTATATCTTTCTCTATCATCTTTATGTAATAGATAATATTTATGTAATTTTTTTTATTATTATTATTAGTAAAAGTCTAACTAATTATTTTATTATATATATTTTAAAAAAAATATTATAAGAAAAAAATTATTGTAATTTGTAATAAAATAAAAAATAATTATAAATATATTAATATGTATGAATTTATTTAAATAAATTAGATAACAAATATCATACTTATTTTGGTAATTGTATATTTAACAGCTATTCAATTATCTAGCTTACCAAATACTTATATATAACTTTTCTAACTCACAACTATTTTAAAATTATATTTACCAAAAACTCAGCAGCTTTTTCTCACAGCACAGCTACAGCTGCTTTTTCTCACAGCACAGCTACAACTATTTTTTCTCACAGCACAACTGTGCCAAACTGGCCCTAAGTATTTACTCCCAACACTTACTGCACCACGATCCGAGCTTATCTCGAATGATGATTGTACATATTCAGCCGGTCTACAGGAAGTTTAAAAACCTTGACCCTCTGATACCAAACTGTAACGCCCTAACAATTAGGCACGCTACGACAACTAGTAATATAACATAATCTCGCTAAATCAGGATTACTAGAAAAGTAAGAGCGGGAAAATTTAAAATTTAGTTGTAGTGGAATGAAAATCTAACTTTTAATAATTTTAAACTTTACAAATAAACCAAAAGACAACATATTTCGGGATCCCAAAAAACTTTTCACAAAATATTACAAGTTAATTTACTAGCCGACCTAAATGGCAAAATCTGAGATTACAAAATACTTTCACTGGTAGACCCAACCTGCTTGGTCTAGTATGGCCCGAACATGTACAATCCATCGTCAAGCTCTCGAACTCATGGTTGATTACAGACAGATTTACCCTTTCCTGCACAGTAGAGCACCCGTGAGCCAAGCCTAACAAGACAGTATAAATATCCATATATGCAGCAAAACATATCACATATAAATTAACGCCATTACACTTATTGTCTATTTAACATAGACCTGTGTGTTACGCTCACACGCCTATTTATGTCTATGTGGCATAGACCCACGTGTTACGCTCACACGTCTAATTACAATAAGGCCTTAGAATAGTTCATCTCGGTTCTAATTACCGAGTCTAACCAAATTATGCCTTTACTTCGATATAATTAATCACAATTATAATATCAAACATGAATGCCACCGTGCTTAACTCTACATGCTAACTACTGTCTTACCTGATGTCTTGAGTACGTGGAGATTCCAAATCCCTAGGTGCTCCTAATCAAGTACCGGTAATCCTAGTCACAATTCTCGAGATTCAAAAATAGGGTTAATCCCTAAATCCACTTTCACATAATCACATAATTGGCATTCAAATACAGATAAACATGTAGAGCTCAGAACGAGCTTTCCAACGATATATGGAACACCCAAAACGGAGTCTGGAATAAAAAATTATGCACAAAATAAGATTTAACACACAAACTGCCCAAAAACCTTAAGGCGGGCCGCGGCACACCCCAAGTGAGCCACGACACCTTAGTTGAAAAACCCAAGATTTCGAAGGGCGCGTCGCGGCACCTGGGTTCCAAACCCAGAAAACCCCATTTCAGCCATCGAATTATAAGTCCAAAATACACCAAAACTCCTAAAAAGCATATACAAACTCAAACTCATAATTCCCTGATTACAACTATCACAACAGAGAATTAACAACACATAATTCAAGCTCTTTTCAACACCAATATATGCATTTAAGGTCAAAACACCAACAATAAAAAATAAGCTCCAAACTTGAGCTAAAATTAACATAATTCCCCCAACCAAAAGCTTGAACACCAAAACCAAAAAACTCAAGCTTGAAGTCTCTAAAATCTCCTCCAAATATACCAAGAGCAATTCACACTAATTTACCAACACAATCATGCATAGAACACCAACATTAAACCAATTCTCACACATATGCATTCATGAGTATAATCAAATAGCAAAACATGCATTTTCAACTTCAAATAACAGAAATAAAATTCAGCTAAGAAATCTTAGGAGCTTATCACAAACTCCAAGCTCCTAACGCCAAAAATTAACTCCAAATTCACCTCCAATTTCAAGTAAAACTCATAAAATCAAGAACTTTGAGTGAGATGAGTAAAAGAGAGAAAGGGGGAGTCGGTTAGGGGCTGAAGATCAGAATAATGAATTTTACATTTTACAAAATCCTTTTTGTTGAAAATAAATCAAATGGTCAAATGACCAAAATGCCTCTAGGGCCAAATACACTACATATGCATGCAATCATGGGCAAAATTGTCATTTCATCACATACCACACTTAAAATAAATTTCAGATTATTCAATTATTTATAAAATGCCAAAATAAAATCCCAAAAATGTATTTCGGGCCCCGAACCCAGTTTGACCCAAAATACCCAATTGTGACTATACCACGCGCGACTTGTCAGAAAATACCTGCAGAAGAAAAACACAAATATACTATATAATAATACAGTCCATAATCACGCTATAACATTGAAATTACAGTTTTACCCTTCTCGGTCAAAATTACGGAAATACCCCTAGCTCACCAATGGGGTCTTAACATATCATTTATCAGTATAATTCATATATACTAAATTATATAATAATATAATTCCACATTAATACACATTAAACTAGTTAGGATTTGCTAATCCGATTTGTTAATCTTTGGATATTACACAACATGAAGACCACATGAGCATAACATGCAGTCGAGCTAACGACGTTAAGCAAAGCAAACGTACATGATTTTTTCTTACATTTTGAAATTCTGTATTTTAATATTACTAACTAGGAAACTAAGCCGCGCTTCGCGCGGTGTTGCCAAACTTTTATAATTTTTATGTATATATATCGTATCTATATAAAGGGGTAATCCGAACTGAATAAGGGACCGAAAAACACTCTTTCAAAAGTGGACTAAGTAGACCAAGCACTGACTGAACCAATATAATTCGTTGTCTCATTTATATTTATACTGTTTTATTTGCATACTCGTACATATGTCTTTGAGCATTCACCACTTTAGGTGAATACTCACAATTCTATAAAAAGGTATTCAATAGCCTTTGAATACTTAATTTTTAGTGTTGTCTAAATTCCTCCGACAACATTACCAAGAGAAGATTATTTTTTCTCCAATGCTATTTTCTTTGACATTCTCGGTACGGACATGACTGCGTATGACAACTGACATCTTCAAATGGTCCTGCTTGTACGAACAATCATTGCCTCATGAATTGGTCCTCACTCAAATGACTTAAAATCAATAACTATTATATTTTACCTTATTAGAGTGCTTAGTTGATCTTAGAAAATCTACTAAGTTCGGGTATGCCCATACTTAGTTCTGTCTTATAAATAGAATATTATCTCTTCATGCAAAAAGTTAGAAATTAAATTCTTGAGAAAAGAACTAAGAATAGAGTTCTTGAACTAGGACATAATACTTGTATGAAATACTTTAAAGCTTTTCTAATTTAATAATATGGACTTGTGGACTAATATTTATTCACACTCAAACTACGTAAAAATTTTAGTTTCTTTTTCTTAGTTTGCTTCTTTCTTACGCTTATTTATTTTATAACCAGTTTTTAAAAATTTCGGTAAATGTTAGTGATTGAAAATATGGTTAGTTCAATACTTGTAAACTATTTTTAGATTTTTTTTTTCAAATAAAATTTGCGATTAGTAGAGAATTTTAAAGTTAACTTGTTTTAATTTGAAAACTAGTGTATCTATCTTAATTATTATTTCGGTTTGAATTAATGACATATCTACCTAATAATATTTCCTTGCATAACATGCATGAAAATTAAGAGAATTTTATGAATTAGAATTGATGATAAACTTCTTATGAACACCAAAATTCTTTCATATTATAATATGAAAAAGGAAAGAGTTAGAGTCTACATCACAAAACACTAGGTGTGATAGGGTCCACCATCCAAAACGAGCTCATCGCAATCTGATAAAGTTGTTACGAATGAATCTCCACCGTTCATCTAAATCAACGGCTCACGTTCCGCGTGTCTACTTATGTCATCCGGAATCCACAAGACACCGCGTTCTTTCTCTCTCGCTCCTCTCTTTCTCTCTCTTCTCCCACTCTGCTCGGCGCTGATGATGGTCATGGTGGAGCAACCCTGAAAAGCCACCCACTCAACAACGTCGCCTCGGTCCTACTCTGCAGGTTACCTTCTTCTTCTTCTTCTTCTTCTTCCAGATTTCCAATTGTGATTTCTTAAAAACCCTAGAATTGTCAAATCAAACCTTAGCTGCTTATGCTGTTCTGATAGAGAGTAAAAAATTCTACGTTGACTGCTCAAACTTAATATGAATTTCCTGTTGAGCTTTTGTACTAGAAAGTTTAGTGTATGTAGGTTTAATTCTTTTTTTTTTTTGGGTTGATAAAGACGTATGTATAGTTGGTTTAAAAGGCAATAGTTTTATGTGAAGCTTATTATTGCTTTTCAATGTTCATTATTATTTTCTCTATTTTATTTATTTATTTTTGAGAGCAACCACTTTGCACTTGATCGGTTTTGCATTTTCTCTTGTTTTGTAATATAACCCTCTACAGATTTTTATAGGCATTGCCTCATTTTTTAGCTGTTAAACCGTTTTGGTGGTAGTTGAACCTTATAAAGAGAATTGTTGATGAGTTTGGTAGTTGGGTTTCTGTTGCAGATTGAATCTACATTTACTTAAATAGAGTAAAAAACATGGGGTGCTCTGCCTCCTAGTTGACTGAAAAAGTAAGAACAAGATTCTTACATTACATTTGTTATGGATGTTGATGTGATTGACGTTGAAGGGATGAGTCATCGTGCAATGGCAAATGATGGAGATGCCGAACCCAATGCGAGTAGAGACTCAAGTACAGCTGAAACTATCACAGTTCATGATGATGATGATGGGATTGGTGAGCCTTATTTGGGAATGGAATTTGATTCTGAGGATGCTGCCAAATTTTTTTACGATGAGTATGCAATACGTGTTGGTTTTCACTCTAAAGCTGGTCCATCTAGTCGTTCTAAATCTGATGGGTCGATCATTTCTCGGGAATTTATATGTGGCAGAGATGGGGTAAGAAGGCAGGCTGATAGTTGTGAAGCAATGCTTAAGGTAGAATTAAAAGGTCAAGATAAGTGGGTTGTAACAAAATTTGTGAAGGAGCACAGCCATTCATTGGTTAATCCCAACAAACTTCATTATATTAGGCCGCGTAGGCATTTTGTGGGTACTGCAAAGACCGTGTCTGAAGCTTACCAAGGGACAGGGGCTGTTCCTAGTGGGGTTATGTTTGTATCAATGGATGGAAACCGTTCTTCTGCAGAGAAAAATAGTGGAGTTAGGCATAGTCCAACTGAGTTCAACCGATCAGTGAAGAATTCTGCAACCATGAACTATGCTGTTAATCCTTTCAATCGAAAAAGGACCCTAGGGAGGGATGCTCAGAATTTGCTGGAATATTTCAAGAAAATGCAGGCTGAGAACCCTGGTTTTTTCTATGCAATTCAACTTGATGAAGAGAATCGCATGACTAATGTATTCTGGGCAGATGCAAGGTCAAGAACTGCTTACAGTCATTTTGGTGATGCAGTAACTCTGGATACAACTTATAGAGTAAATCAGTCTAGGGTGCCGTTTGCTCCATTTACAGGGGTAAACCATCACGGCCAGACAATTTTGTTTGGTTGTGCATTACTTCTTGATGAGTCAGAAGCTACTTTTACATGGCTTTTCAAGACATTTCTTACAGCAATGAATGATTGCCCACCTACCTCTATTACCACTGATCAAGACAGAGCAATACAGACTGCAGTTGCTAGTGTTTTTCCGGAATCTCGACATCGTATTAGCAAGTGGCATGTTTTAAGAGAAGGTCAGGAGAAGTTGGCTCATGTTTGTCATGCTCATCCTAATTTTCAATCAGAACTTTATAACTGTATCAATTTAACTGAAACTATAGAGGAGTTTGAATCATCTTGGAATTTTATCATTGATAAATATGACCTCAGGAGAAATGATTGGCTGTTGACATTGTATAACGCCCGTGATAAATGGGTTCCTGTCTATTTTCGAGATTCTTTTTTTGCTGCAATATCTTCCAATCTAGGATATGATGGTTCCTTTTTTGAAGGTTATGTGAATCAACAGACAACTTTACCAACGTTCTTTAGGCAGTATGAAAGAGCTTTAGAAAGCTGTTTTGAGAAGGAAACAGAAGCTGATTTCGATACAATTTGCAACACACCGGTGTTGAGGACACCATCTCCTATGGAAAAACAGGCAGCGAATCTGTATACACGGAAAATTTTCACAAAATTCCAAGAAGAGCTAGTTGAAACTTTTGTGTACACTGCAAATAAAATTGAGGGTGATGGAGCTATTAGCACTTTCAGGGTTGCTAAATTTGAGGATGACAATAAAGCTTATCATGTCACTCTGAACTATTCTGAGATGAAAGCTAACTGTAGTTGTCAAATGTTTGAGTATTCAGGCATTCTTTGTAGACATGTTTTGACTGTTTTCACTGTCTCAAATGTACTTACATTGCCTTCGGCTTACATTTTAAAACGTTGGACGAGAAATGCAAAGAGTGGAGCTGGCTTAGACGAACACAGTAGCGATTCACATGCTCATGAGTCTCTTACATTACGATACAATAATTTATGTCGGGAAGCCATTAGGTATGCTGAAGAAGGTGCCATTGCTACAGAAACTTACAATGCTGCAATGAATGCCCTTAGAGATGGCGGGAAGAAAATTGTTATTGCTAAGAAAAATGCTGCTAAAGTTGCACCTCCTTGCACGGAAAGTTACGATGATAGAAGAAATTCTACTTTAACTTCAGATTCAACTCCATTGTTATGGCCACGCCATGATGAAGTGTTAAGACGTTTTAATCTTAATGATGCTAGTGCTCCTCTGCAAACTGTTGCTGATTTGAATTTGCCACGTATGGGCCCAGTTTCTCTTCACAGAGATGACGGTACTCCTGAAAATATGGTATGGAAATAAATTATTTGCTCTATTGTTTTTTATTTTTAACATATCTGATCTGATTAGAAATGTATGCTTTTGCTCATTTTTATGTAGGTTGTACTTCCTTGTTTAAAGTCAATGACTTGGGTGATGGAAAATAAGAATTCAACACCCGGGAATAGAGTTGCTGTCATTAACCTGAAGGTATTGCACATGTGATGAAGTAAAACCTTGAAACAGGGAATATTTATATCAACTTAATCACATTAATTTGATTGGTCCCTTCCCTTGTCCAGGGTTGAGTGCCCAGATATCAGTTCATTTATAATTATATAAACCAATTTTCCTCTTTGTGTTTTTCTTAAGTATCTACTTACGTCTCTGAAATTTTACTATTACCAAATTACACTTGGGATTTACCAAATAGTATAAAATCCTTTGAACAAAATTTTGGTCTGAATTAATTATAATAAGATAATATCCTCTCTTTGCATACATCAAATTACTTTTATATTTTGAAATATTATGTATATTATTTTACTTTTGAATAACGCTGTAGTGTTGTTTTATTTATTAAAAGCAATTTCTTAAAATATTATGTAATCTATTCAATTTTTTTTTAAATAATATTTATTTTAAAAAATGAATAATATTCTATAAAAACAATTTTGTTTAATTTAAATCAAATATATATATATTTTTATAAAATGTTTATATATATGAAGTAAATAAATGGATGCTATTATTGTCGTATAAAATTTATTTTGACCAAAACTAAGCTCAGTGAGTATTTTAACAAATATAATGGTATAATTTGGTATTATTGAAACTATAGGGATGTAAGTAGGAATTTAAGCAAAACAGGGTGCTAAAATAATATATTATTTTTTTCTCACTTTATTTAATATTGTATCTACAATTTATGTATCAACAGGTCGAGAACATTATTCATTTATTTACTTATTTATTTCAATTGTTTACTGCTACAGTTACAAGATTATAGTAGAACTCCATCAGCAGAGTCAGAGGTTAAGTTTCAACTTTCAAGAGTATCATTAGAACCCATGCTGAGGTCTATGGCCTACATAAGTGAACAGCTATCAACACCAGCTAATAAGGTTGCTGTCATAAATTTGAAGGTAAATGGTAGACCTTTCCATCATGCCTATTGTCTATGGGCTATTTTCTGAAATCTTATATTGTCGATGTTCATTTTCCTTCAAGAAAAGATTTTTTTTACCAGGTTTATTATATCAAAAAAAAAAGTGACTGTCTTTAAGGATTATAATGAGATAGCTCGATACATTTATGTGTAGTGGTCCCTTCCTAAGTGACAGATTACATGGTAGATGTTCTTAGCTTGTTTTCTATATTTTTCATTATAAAATAACTGATGGCTGTCTCTTTATCTATAAGAGGTTTCTTATGATCTTTGAACTATTGTGCATATCTGTACTGGTTGTTCATTCTTTAATGAAATTTCTGCTTGCTCAGCTTCAAGACACTGAAACAACCTCAGGGGAGTCAGAGGTTAAATTTCAGGTATCCAAGGATACATTAGGCGCCATGCTGAGATCAATGGCCTATATTCGTGAGCAGCTCTCAAATCCTGTAAGAAATTTCTCCCTAGTTACATTGACTTATTTTGGTTTCGGTGAAGGGATAACAATTAACAAGTAGTTTTTTTTCTTTCTTTTTTCAAATAAATTAAAAATTATTGTAGACTACATACATATTATACATACGCATGATATTGTCCAGTTTCCGTTTTGTTTTAATCATAAGAATTTCCATTTTGACAGGTCGACATGCCTCTGGAGCCACTAGCGAAGAAGCAGCGAAAGTGACATCACTGCATTCTAATTGTTTGCCCCGGATATAGAATCGGGGCTCGATCACCCAATTGTATGTAACCACACAACTCCTGGAGACAAAAATGTTCTGATCAGGTTAGAGATGCTCATGTGTCACATATTTATTTCGGGTAGCTGGGTAGCCACTCCTTTTTTCACAGAAGCTCGTATTTAGCATATTTGTACATGTAGAGTATCAAACTTGAGGAACCGAAAGCATGAAAGAGAATTCATGGTTGGTAATAAGGCACAGATTGATTGAAACCCCAGAATTAGACATATCTTTAGAAGAAGAAGCATGGTCGATTCTTCTTCTATGGCGATTGTGAGAAACTTCTGCAGCTTTTCACTTTGTGTAAACATTGCCGATTAAGTAAGAAACAGATATTTGAAAGGCGAGTGGGGCAAGTCAGGGGAAAAATTGATTGAGATCTGGTTGGCATTGTAGTTGAGAGGTCATTCAGTGTCTTGTATATTCTTCTTCTTGTCATAAATGGCATTTGTATATATTTTGTTGGCAAATAAGATACTTTTGTTAAAACAAAAATTTCACATTTTAAGTATTAGAATTAATTAATATTAATGCACAACGTAATTTTATACCAGGCATAACATAAAAGTTTATTATGAATTCAAAATTATTGAAATACATAAAACTAAAAATGAAATAATTTCTTACAAGCAAATAGAAGAAAAAAAAACTTAGTGTATATTGCTCCAAAGCAAATATTTCACATTTTTTTAAAATATTAAGTAATACACATTCTTTTAATTAAAATAAACATTTTTTATTCCAATTATAATTATATTAATCATTTGAGGTAATTTTGTGAATTCTTTGGATGAATTTAGAATCCGGGGTGAATTTGGTTGATTGATTTGCTTACTTACTTCGACTAAGTCATAGTTTTTAGGATATTTTGACGAATAAGTAAAAAACTTTGGGTAAATCTATAGTACACTCTTAGAGGATGTTTTGGACCATTTGAAATTTTTAGAAAATTCTAAGTAGTTTACAATACCGAAAATAAAATTTGAATATTTCGTTACATGTGTTGACGTTAAAAAATAACCAATTTTGTATCACATATTAAGCAAACAGAAAAAATAAGAACTAAAGAGAGAATATCACCGAATTATAGTAGTTCATGTTAAGAGTCATTATCAAATCTAGAATATGTTAGAATATTTTACAATGTTCTAAGAAATTTATAAGAGAAACTAAGAACACTCTAGAAAGTTTTAGAGAAAATTTAGAATCACTTGAACTAAGATTAGATAGTTCTAGCGTTATTTAGAAAATAGTAAATTGTAATTAATTAGTTAGTAAATTAAAAAAAATTAGAAATATTTAGATACATTCTTTGTAGCCTATAAATAGAAGTGAGATGTGTGCTTAGGATGCAAGTTTGAGCAAGAGAGTTCAAGTGTGAGAAAAATAGTCTAAAGTGAGTAAAAGTGTAAGAGTGTCTTAGAGTCATTGTGGCCAAAGTGTTCTAAGTTTGTACTAGTACTCTTCAATAATAATAGAGTGTTGTAATTTTCTTACTCAACAGTTCATCCCTATATCGCGATGATAATGGAGTTACGTTTATTTCGAACTTTTATTATCGTAAAAGCAAATTATCTTACAAGAGAACTAGAGAAAAAATGACTAAGTCTAGCTTCATCTCACAATTTTTAGAGAGAGAAACAATGAGGAGAGAGAAGCTCTGACCTTGTAGAGAGAATAAAAAGTGTGAATAATGAGCTAAGGGAGCTCCCCTATTATAGGCAAGGAGGTCCAACTAAATTTTGCATGAAATTTGCTGGAAAACCCCGCACTTCGTGGTTGAGCGCGCGATCGAGGGCATTTTGGAGTCCAAAAACTCAAAATCGTGATATGAGTGGGAAGCAATCTTATATTATTCTCGAAAAGAGCTTTCAAATGCCACTTAAATTGCGTCATTTGGATAAAAAATGGGTGTGTTATAGAAATTTTACTAAGCAGTGTGTAGTGTTGAAGAATAAAAAAAATCGCGGATGGGCAATAAAGTTGACTTTTGGGCGCCCCGGTTGATGTACTTGGGCACCCAAAACTTAGTTTCTAGGGCCTTAGGCATATTTTGAGATGCTCAGATGATGCAAAAGTTTTCCTTAGTTAATTCTTTGACTCTAGTGAAGTTATTCATTGTCTATTTGGCAATTTTACATGATGCACGCGAGAGATGCCTGTGTGATCACTGGTGACGATCGGGGTGATCACTAGTGCACATGGTTGTCGATGGACTTGTGCATGACACATGTACATGAGATATTGACTTGCAGAAGCATCTAAATCTTATTATGGCGACAAAATAAGACCGATGCCAGAGACGAAACTACCGTTTGATGGATGAAACACTGAGCCCCAGGCTAAATGTCAACTTGGGCACACAGTGTGGTGCACTGTGGTGCCTGAAGGTTGAACCAATACTTAGTTGATATTTTCTTCTGATTCCAAGTCTCATTCTTATTTTGGGAGAAAAATAAGAATAATGCTTGAGACAAAATTACAATCGAATCGACATCACCAAGAATCGCGTAGATACGTCAACCTAGATGTCCAGTGACTGGGAAGGTGTCACCTTGGGCGCCTGGCTTTTTATATGGGCCCTTAGTAACTTCATTTGCATCTTGAAAGCACTTGTATCTTCACCATTGACGAAAATAGGGAGTGTCTGGGAGACTTCTGATGCGTGTCGTAAGCCACAACAAATTTACTAATATTTGTTTCCAATACCTCCAATTATTTTAGTATAATTGTAAGTAATGGTCGATCCCACGAGGACTACGTTTATTTAATTACTTAAAAATTAGTGACAAAAGTTAGAAAATGGGATTTTGAGGTATAGAGTAAAATAGCTTAAATAAAAAAATAAAATAAAATTGAGACTACGATATGAGAAACTAGTTAAAAGTTATTCGTCACCCTCAACAATCGTTTCTAATTCCTATTAATGAATGTAATTTCAGTTTTCTATCAAACTATTAACCTCGCAGATAAAGCTGAAGCAATCAATTATCCCAATCTCCCTATTGTATGTAATCAAGACAAATCACTTAATAATTAACTCTTTTACCTAAGCAGTAAATCTACGAAGCATGCAATTTATTTAACTTAAATAAAGCTTTTAAATTTATAGAGATAGACTAATATAGGCAACAAATCAATGAAACATATAATTCATTTACCCTAGGTTCTATTCTTCACCACAATTAAAATTAGGGATATTGGCGGTTAAACCACTTGAACATTACGGTTTGTAACACTTAACCACAAAAACTGAATTTTTGGCGACTAAACTACCTAAACCCTGGTTCTGTTTTGCTTTACACACCTCCGTCCAAAAATAAATAAAAAAATTTCTGATTTTTTAATTTTTTTTAAATATTTATAATTTTTTTTTAAAGTAATATTACGTGGACCACTAAAAATTTGCCATGTGTACACGTGGACAGTCCACCGTGGCACTTAACTGTGATTTTTGGACGGAGGTGTGTAGAGCAAAACAGAACCAGGGTTTAGGTAGTTTAGCCGCCAAAAATTCAGTTTTTGTGGTTAAGTGTTACAAATCGTAAAGTTCAGGTGGTTTAGCCACCAATATCCCTTAAAATTATAATTTTTACAAACACTTGGAATCCTAGACTATTAGGTGAATAGTAATTCTAAGATGACAGTAGATAAAGTAAAACCTAATTTAGCGGTTGTCTAAACAAGATTAAAACAATAATCATGACATTGAACATAGAAGAAAAGAAACAATTTGATATAATGGAAACTAGAAATTAACATTCAATAAGGAAACTAAGAATCATGTCTCGGGTTTTGAAATAACCCTTAACTAAAAGAAAACTATTCTAAACTAGACATTATAACGAAAATCATATTATTTAGTAAGAGTTTAAGGAGAAGAAAAGAACTAGAATGGTCTCTTTCTAAGTTTCTCTCTCTATTTTGAAGCTCTAGAATTTCTGCTAATAAAGAGTTTTTGAGTTTTTGTTTTAGCTCTCAAAATCTATCAAAAATACTAATAATAATGTGTTTGTATAGGCTAACAAAGTTACCTAAAAGATACTAAAAAGATTTAAAATTTAAACTTAAAAAAAAATAAGAATTGCAACTCTACTTGAAAAGCTATCTTTTTTTTCTTCGCTATCTTTTTATCTTTTTTTCTTAGCTCTCAAAATCTACCAAAAATACTAATAACAATAAGGAATTATTACATAGAAAATATAAATTGACACTTTATTTACAAAAATACTTCCATAAGGTGTGGACAATATTTATACCTTTTATATAATTTTAATTATCAAAATACCACTTACACTATTACTTACACAATCAGACGATGGTTGCATGGTGGTTACTGCGGTGGTTGCATCAGACGAAGGTTTCATCAAAAGATGGTTGCAGGGTAGTTGGCCGAAGGTTGCATCAGACGAAGGTTTCAATCAGACGAAAGTTTTTGGAAAGTTGCTGGATGGCTGGCCGAAGGTTGCATCAGACAAAGGTTTCAATTAGACTAAATAACTGTTAGTAAAATATTTATGCAACTGTAATGCAACTATTGTGAAACATTAAAAATCAGAATAATGTTTCCACGTACGTATAAAACTCTATCTACATGTCTCTTTATGATTTAATATGAACAAATTCACCATTAGAAATTTGGAAAATAATGAAAATACACCAGGATAAACATTTTACTATAGTATTGACGTAATTTTTTTTAGATTATACTTGAGTTGGATTGTTTGGGAACTCCAGTTCTACTTTTTGAGATCTGCCTTTCATGGATCTAAAAAATTGAAGTCAGGACATTAGTTTTATGCAAATTAAACTAGATTTCCGGTTGAATTTTAGTTTCGTAGTAGTTTTTCTACACTTTTTTTTCATGAATTCGAAATAGTCCATGTTTTGATTGATTCTGGTTGTCTTTTCAAGTGAAGTCACCGAAATTAATGGTGGTTCTCTTTCTGGTTGAATTTTCATTTCAGTTGTGTTGGGTTGTTGTGTGGTTGCGCGATAGATGCCTATGAAACATGGATCCTGGGTTGAAGGTGTGTGTAAATGGTATTTGTGTATTTTTTTTTATTTGGACCATATATTTATTTATTTAGACAGCTGAAAGTATTTTTGTAATATTGTTACTTTTTTTTTGGTTAAAATTGAAAAAATGTATTATGAAATATTATTTATGAATGTGCAAATCACTAAATTAATTATCATCATTAATGCTTGGTTGTATTTTCTTTTATTATATTGATTTATTTTCTTATTATTTTAGTCATATTTTTATATAAATAGGAGTTCACCTCATTAAAATTGATAAAATTTCATTTTTGTCTTATATATTTTATATTATTTTATAATAGGGAGTACGGGGATATAAAACTTTTCTTTCTTTTTTGAGAGAAATAAAATTTGTAGATTTGTTAAAATTAGGAAAAAACCAACAAGAAGGAGACATCTTAATTGGAAGACACATCCCAATTTGTGATTTGTCCAAGTTACTTTTTCAAAACGAGTGGAATAAGAAATATATAATTTTTTTTTAGGAGAAAGAAATATTTAATATATGTCCCAATTTGTGTTTATTTTCATGAAAAAAAAAACATAAAATAACATAAAACCAAAACAAAACAACCTGGACCAGAAGTCCTGAACATTTTGGTGTTTGGTTCACACTCGGATCGGATGCGTATTGAACTTGGCTTTACCTTTCTCCAGTTTTATCGTCTAGTACTACACCATTCGCCGGAGCTATATCTTCATCTTCTCTTCCCCCCAATCAATGAATAGCCCTACAAAATTTCCAGTAAAAAACGCTTCAAAAGAACACCCTCCTTTCCTCTTCATTTTCTTACATCCTTTTCTTTTCTCAATTGTAAGTCAAACTTTGTTTTTGTTCTCCAACTGGGTACTCCTTAATTTTTCCCATTCAACCAGAAAATTGCTCAAAATCTAAAAAAAAAAAAACATGAACGCAAAGCTTGAGTCTTGAAAACCAAACCCATTTGAGAGAAGAGACTCAAAATGCTCTCTAAGTTGTCTTTTACTCACTTGAAAGCTGCCCAAGCTGCAAGGTTGGCATGTCACACAAGGGATTATTCAGAGTATCATAAATCTCGATTCAAGATAGTGGGACAGTCTTTGGGGGATAGATGGAAGCTCCATGACTTAAAAACTGGTGACCTTTCTTTCCTTTTTCATTTCCTTACCTCTCTTATTTAGTTGCTGTCTAAATTTTGGTTCTTTAATGCTAAAATAGCAATTTTGTATGTTGAATTTGAAAAATGGTAAATTGATACTTTTGTTGTACTTCACACACACATTTTTAAAGCACGTGTGTCAGTTATTGTCTTTCAGTTAATTTAGTTTATCTTTATCTGCTTGTTAAGTTTAGTTGACTTAAGAAAAATGAGATGAAGAAAATGGTGTGGAGGAGAAA
Source organism: Cannabis sativa (assembly GCF_029168945.1). Taxonomy (NCBI): domain Eukaryota; kingdom Viridiplantae; phylum Streptophyta; class Magnoliopsida; order Rosales; family Cannabaceae; genus Cannabis; species Cannabis sativa. Next base: position 7,724,978 of record NC_083602.1, read on the forward strand.
GTGAAGTAAAGTTTCAGTTGAAAACTGTTGAATGTGATGTTAATTAATATGTATTTATTAATATATTCACATGTTTTTTAGTAGCTTTCTTGTTAAGTGTAAAGTATCATTACAACCCAAGGGAATTGATTCATCTGAACACTGCAAATCATTTTCAAACTTTGGAAGAACCTATAAACTTAGACACCAAACAACCACAAAAACTGGGACTCTGAAAAACTCTATAAATTAAGACAAAACCTCCCAATCTCTCAGCAAATAAGCAAGAAAGAAGTATACCAATATAGATAGGATTTGACTACACTTGTAGGAGTAAGAATATCAAGTTTGGTTATGATCCAGAAACTGTCTGATTGCAATATATTATTTGCACCGAGTTCATTCGCAGAATAACCAACTACATTTTCCAATATTAGATTGTGGCTCTTACTAAAGTTTTACGGAACATGTTAGGTGGGAAGACAGAAAATTGGAGAAATATGCATAAAAAATGAAAAAGAAAAAAAACAACGGAAAGCAGCAGAAACATGAGAGGGTAAATGTTGCTAGCTAATAACTATTTGTTTCTGTATTTTTCTTTGGCACGAGTTGTCACTTGCTGCATGCTTTGTTGCATGGACATTCTGTTGTTTAGTCTTTGCAAGTTCATTGTATTGTCTATTATGATTGAACGTAGCATAGTTTATTGTAAAGGCACGAATCGATAAGAAAAACAGAGCTTTAACTATGTTCCTGTATAATTTGTTGCACAGACATTCTGTTTGTCCGGCCTTTACCTTTTATTGATAGACTATTAAATTATGCTTGAACATACACTATTATATTATGAAGAATGGCTCTTTTAGAAGGCACAAAAATTAATAAGAAAAACATGACCTTTTAGAAAGGGGCCTTTGTCTTAGACTAGCCCCCTCCCGATATAAATAAAAACTCTCACTTGTGGCGGAGGAAGACCGTGGTTATAAAGTTAAAAGCCAAGCACAAAAACCTGAAGCAATCTAAACACCATGAGCATACTCACTGCCCCAAACAGACGTTTTAGGTGCAATCCCCTAGGACCCACATAAAACCAGATCCCTCACATTAGAAAATATTCATATGAGGCAGCAGCAAAGAAACTACAACAATGCTCTCCAGTCCCTAATTATGTCTGAAAATGAAACATTTTCAAAATACTTCATCATGTATACCCAAGATGTTGTCCAAAATCTAATTTTTTTCCCATAGGACTTTTGCTGAACACTCAGAACCTTCAAAAATTCTATTATTTCTTTCTAACCAAACAGTCCTTAAAACTGCCAAGACCGCCATTCTCCATAAACATGTGCTCCGTTTACTGCCCCCACCTTACTCACTATCATTTGAGGAACCGAACAGGGTATAAACCATTGCATCTCAAATTCGTTTATCAGTTTTATCCAAAGACTACGTGCGCAAGGCAGCAACATAAAAACAAATGTGCCACGTCTTCCCCATTTTTCTTACAACAAGCACACCAGCCAGGTGACTTGCACAAGAATGGTCGCTTTTTTTTGCACTCTGGCATGTACATTCAGTTTATCTAGAGCCACCAGCCACCCAAACAATTTTAACTTTAGAAGGTCCTCTGCTTTTCCATAGGGTCTTTGTCCAGAACAGCCCAGCAGAATTCTTGCTTGAGGAAAACCAGTAGACGCTGATTTAGAAGAAAAGGTCCCACTAGAATCTGGTAACCATAAATGGCTATCATCTAGAATGTTAAGCACTCTAACCTGAAGCATGTATTATTAACTCATTTGACACAGTTTTACTAGGTTTTATGCGAGTCAGACGTCTTACTCATTTCTCGAATCAGTCTTAAGAAAAACTATAAAAGGAAGAAAATACTATCTATACATGTGCTTTCACTTGTCACTAGCTTTCTTTGTCTAAGACATACATTAATAAATGTGGTATTCATTTAAACATTTTCACCATTGTTGCACGTTTTTGTCTCCCCGGTAGGAATTAAAGAGGATCTTTGAAAACTTTGTTCTGGTTCAAGCCATCTCTCTTCATGAAAATTATTTTTATATCAAATATCTATTGAGTTTGAGCAATCTTGCAGGGAAAATGACATCTCCCTTTTTGTCGGAATAATTTTCTTCCTGAGCATTTTAAAACCTCATAACACTTTGAAAAACCTTTGATGGCCTAGTGAATTTAAAGGTTTCGAGTTAATTATTTTACGTCTTCATACCTTAAGAAAGCTTTTATTTTTTGTGGTCTTGAAAGGTGTAAACTTTCAATAAATGAAATATTATATGCTGAAAGTATTACTTTATTGATTAAGTACAAAAAGCAGTGCTATTTATTACTTATTATTCTGTAATTCAAGCTTGATATTTCATAAAGTGTTGCAGGATATCTACCTTTGACTTTATTTTAGCTCCATGTTCTGACTCTGTGAGTGTATGTGTTTTTTGACAGATGCAGTACAAGAAAAATTCAATGCATGGTTCCAAAAGACCCAAAAGTTTCTCAACGAAGTGGCATCTCCACTAACCACTAGCCAGAGTAGAAAGCCTGTTCCTGAAAATTCTTTAGATGATTCTACCATGGAGGACATATTCGTGGCAGAACAGACGATTAACAGCAGAATGCCACAAGGGGTTCTTTCTTTAGCTGCTATTGTATCTATTGAGCAATTTAGCAGGTGAAAACATGTGGCAGTTACTTGCTTAATTTATTTATGTTTTATATTATTATAACCTTAGTGATGATTTGTTCTCTTGTGAAACTTGTTGAATGCTTTCATCTAAACTATTGCTCTTGTCAAGAACTTCTACAGACTAAGCCTACTAACCTAATATTGTAATTGTCATCTGACTAGCTGAAATTAAGACCTGCAGGCTGAACGGATTGACTGCACAAAAAATGCAGAAAATATTTAAGGCACTTGTTCCTAAATCTGTATACAGTGATGCTCGTAATTTGGTCGAATACTGCTGCTTTAGATTCTTATCAAGGGACGGTTCAGCTTTTCATCCTTCCCTTAAGGTCTGTGGTAACTGGTAACGGAAGAATTTCTTTTTTTCTTTCTTCTTTTCATTATGTTTGATGTTTCACTAGACGTCATATGAGTATCACTTGCAACCCTGCATTGGTAAATTGTTGATATGATGTTGAAAACTAAAATGAGCTAAGGATGTGTATTTTGAAACAAGTACTCCCTTTGGCTACTTAATATCCTACTTAGACATCTGTATGGTTTGAGACTTCTGCCTGCATTTATTATTATTGTTTTTGTTGTTGTTGTTGTTGCTGTTGTTGATTTGATACCATCGGTATCTCTACAGGAACCTGCATTTCAGAGACTTGTATTCATAACAATGCTGGCATGGGAAAATCCTTACTGTAAAGAGCCTGCCAACACTTCAGAAAAAGTTTCACTTCAGGTAATTCGCAATGCTCAATATATTTCAGGCTTTAATATTGTTCTCAGAGTTTTGTGACCTCAAATGAACTTAGGGTCATCCATAGTAGACATGAACGATTTACCAGCTTGTACAAGTGATGATTCATCGCCTCTCAACTAGTTTGGCCCCTCACGCAAAAATAATAATAATAATGATAAAAACTTGCTAGATTATTACTACCATGCTTGACAAGGTGAAAACAATACATTATAAATATAAAAGGAGAATGGAATTTCATGGAAAAAAAAATTCCAATAACAGAAAAAGAAAGAAGAAAATCCTCATGGGTATCTTTGTTCCAATATAAAATAATAATAATTAAAAAAAAAAAAGTAGGGAGGCCCGAGTCATGAATTTCTCAAGTCTATACAGCGGAAGAATTTTTTGGTGGTGAGTTATCTATGGAAAGTAGGATAAGTTGGCTCAGTGTCAATCTTGGGAGACCATTTTTGTTTATAGTTATGATCTTCACATAAATATGCTACCGAAAACTTAGGATTTTCTTTTATAACAAATGATGATGTAACCATTAAAGTATTTGGTCTCAAATATTGTTTTGTCCTTGCTATTATAGGGGATGCTTGTTAGAGAGAAAGCCTTTGTTCGTATTGCTTCTGCTATTTCTGGGGTGGCAGATCGGTCAACAGCGCATAGTCTATATAAGGCTCTTGCTGGTGATGAAAAGGGCATTTCTTTGGGCTTGTGGCTTACTTATGTCCGGGAACTGATCAAGTGAGCTCCATTTTTCTTTTTCGAGGGAGTTTTTTCACTTCCGTTCTTGTTATTTTTAATAATTTTCTTGTTTGTAATTAAAAATAAACACTTTGCTCTAGACTCTAATCTCTGATTACTTCTGCAAGATGTTGTGGTACCTGTGATATTTATCGTCTTCATGGGGTAGAAGCCATGGAAGATTATTAACAAATAACAAAGTATAAATTGCTGTATAATACTTTAATTGTTTAGGGTTTGAAGGAAGATGGTAAATGTATTGAGCTCCATACCTATATATTTTTTAATTTCATGTCTCCTGCAAGTGATGAAGAAGCCTCAATGATGCTGGACCTGGAAAACCAGCAGAGAAAAATGGGGCTTACCTGGTTTGTACAGAGTGACATGAATTTGATGATGATACCAGTTCAACATGAGAAAGTTAATTATATTATTTCATCTTGTTGATCAAATGCAAGTTACTATATATCGAGTATATACATCAGCAAAGGTCAGAGACAGGAATGATGATACAGGAGAGGTGATTAGATGTACAGGTTAAGAGAGGTAAGCAAGGGCTGGTTAGTGGAGAGATAAGAAGGAGAAAGATGAAACTTGGGTAAAGTTATACTTATGGTATTCCATGTAATAAAACTAAGAAATACATGGAAGCATTCAGCAACTGTGCCCTGTGGTTTGTCTTATATTCTATGAATAGAAATCTGTACACCCCGTTATTGCCATTTACCATAAATCACCATAATTTGCATGTCTATGCTTTCAATCTGTTGGATCTTTTGCTTCCATGCTTTAAGAAGCTCATATTGTTGTATTTTATATTATGTGCAGGGTTCATGAAAAGCGAAAATCATACCAAATTGAAGAATATTCCCACCTTTCTGAGGAGAAAGTCTTGTGCATTGGTTCCAACCAGGAGCAGCCTATTCTAAAGTGGGATAACCATATGGCGTGGCCGGGGAAGCTTACTCTGACTGATAAAGCAATTTACTTTGAGGTATTACTTGTCATGCAATAAGTACAATTGATTTAAATTGAGTGGATTCTATTTGCACCCATCTTTTTTCTCTCCTCATTTATTTTCAATTTCTCATAAAATTTTAAAAGGTTTCACCCTTTTTTATTTTACTACACAATTTCCCTAAAGAAGGAAAAGTGAAAATAAATATATATTTTTTCCACCCCCTATTCCAGACACATCGCACTCTCAACCCAAATCCCAACCAATTGATTACTTTTTCCAGATGACATTTGGTTATTTTTTATATTGCATTGAGTAAGACATGCTTTTCTCATACTTCTGTACTCTCTTTTTTCCTTGTGATGTACATTAATGTTTTGAATCATGGTACAGGCAGTTGGAATATTAGGCCATAAAGGTACTCTAAGAATTGATCTCAGTAGTGAAGGGGCACATGTAGAGAAAGCAAAAGTTGGACCCTTGGATTCTATTCGCTTTGACTCCGCAGTTTCTATTTCTTCTACTATCAAGTAAGCAACTGTAACATCTGTGGAGTAAGTTTAACTATTTTTTATTTTTCATCCTCAGATCTTAGTACTTCTAAATTTGATAGATTGTGTAGAGATGAAGGAGAAAAAATTCATTTTCTTTAATTGGGAATTTTTAAGATAATCCCTACCATAAAGAAAATGGCATACCCGTTGATTGATTACTAACATGTTTCTTCTTCTTCCATGTGTATACAAGCCTAACATAAGCTTTATATAGGTCGAAACCATTAGTGGTAGAATTTGTTGACTTGGGAGGGGAAATGAGACGAGATGTCTGGCATGCACTTATTAGTGAAGTTATTGCTTTACACCAATTCATCCGTGATTATGGACCAGAGGATGATGATGATGGATCAATGTCTTATGTCTATGGCTCTCACAAAGGGAAGAAAAGAGCAATTACCAGTGCTATTAATGGTACAGCTAGACTCCAGGCCCTTCAATTCATGCGGAAGTTAGTGGATGATCCCATCAAACTTGTTCAGTTCTCATATCTGAAGTTTGCGCCATATGGCGATGTAGTCTATCAAACTCTAGCAGTAAATTATTGGGGTGGACCCCTTGTAAAAAAGCTTGTAGATAGCCAACCAGTACGAGCAAGATCGTCTAGTGAAGTAGGTGAAAGTAGTTATCATGTATTCGATATAGATGGAAGTGTTTACTTGCGAAAGTGGATGAGGTCTCCTTCTTGGTATTCCACTGATTCCATTAATTTCTGGAAAAGCAATTCATCAAGAGAAGGAGTAGTTTTAAGTAAAAATCTTGTTGTTGCCGATGTAACTCTTACAGCCAAGGCAGCAGAAACTTGCAGACAAAAATGCGAGATGGTTGAAACAACTCAGGCCACAATTGATGCCGCAATGCTTAAAGGGATACCTAGTAATATTGATCTCTTCAAGGTGAAGCTGTTCAGATCATTATTTCTCTCTTTATTTTGATTATTTATTCACCACAATATAACTAACAGATTACTTGATTGATGGCTTGTGTATTGTGTGATTACTTTATATAATAATCTGTTATACAATACACATATGAAGCATTGTTTTTTATTTGTTCAACTAGAGTGCTTTCATTAAGATCATAATTATAGCTTTAATATTTGAGTAAGCTTTATTTATAACACTTTATTAATGTTCTGCAATTGTAAAGTCTGGTATTTTGAGTTAAAGAGTGTGGATTTGTTCAAATTGTTTTAAGCAAATTGTCTGTTAAAAAATGAAGAAAGCAAGTTCGCCAGTAGGTACAGTGTAGTATGGCGAGAAAGATTGAAACAATCCTTTCAAGGAAATCTAGAAAGGTTTAAACAAAAACTGACTGTATTAGTTTATAACTTAAAGGTTGAAACTTACATTATGGGACAGCTAAGTTTAAAGTAATTGTAGTTTCTGCATTGTGACGCTGTATTGTAGATGCTACAATTGAAATGAATTTTTAGCTGTATTATTTTGGAAAAACATAATTAAAGAATGTTGGGATTTGTTTCGTCCAGGAACTTGTGCTTCCTCTCACTATTACTGCCAAGAAGTTTGAAAAGCTCAGGTGCTGGGAAGAGCCACACTTGACTGTTTCTTTTCTTGCGTTCACCTATGCCGTAATATTCAGGTTGATCTTTCGTTCTTAGATATTATGTTGTTTCAATGATAACATGCTTTCTAATCAAATTTACAAGAAACCTGGTTGTTTCCACCCATTATTTGAAGTACTATTCTGTTATTACCAACTTTATATACTACCGTTGAAATGTCATTCTTTAATTGGTAATGTATGAAAAATTGAAACTAACCTAGTCACATTAATTTGTATAAATGACGAAAAGAAAAACAAGAAACTAGTTTATACCCTCTCATGATGTATTTTTCCAGTTAAATTCTGGTCCCATATCTTACCCTGACAGCAAAAGGTTCAAAATCAAGAACGTTCCTAATTTCTCTACTCCTCCTTTCTCTTCCAATCATTTTTTCTTCTTCAAGATGTTCCGATAATTAATTCTTGCTGTTTTGTATTAGTCCCTAGTGAGGTATTCTTGATTAAACAGTCTTATTTTGTTAATTAAAAGTTTAAAGCATCTTGCTGATAGGCTAGAAAACCATATTGATAATTTGTATTACACGCAATAGTGAGGTCAAAAATTGCTGCAAACAACTCTTCTACAGAAGCAAGATAAATTCCTTATCTGAAAATATGACAAAAGGCTTTCCATGAATCCTTGGATTTGCCAAACCAAACAGAAAGCAAATCTTTAAACCCCATCCCTAAGAAGCTCTATTTTAACCTTATGTTTATACATATTCAATTCTTCAAAATTTCCATGACATGACTGTTATTTGAGCAAAGTCTTGATTTTCTTTTTCAGGAATTTGCTGTCATATGTATTCCCTACATTGTTGATAATTTCAGCGGCGAGCATGTTGTCACTGAAGGGGCTAAAAGAGCAAGGCCGTCTTGGACGATCCTTTGGAAAAGTTACTATCCGTGATCAGCCACCATCAAATACTATTCAGAAGATTATAGCTGTAAAGGACGCAATGCGCGATGTTGAAAATTATCTACAGAGTATCAACGTCACACTACTAAAAATACGAACAATTATCCTTTCCGGTCAACCTCAGGTATGTTGTGGTAACTTGTGCAATATTAAAATATCTTCTTACATGGTTGTTTTAGTGTTTTCTCATTTTGTCTCTATGATTATGTGTTTTATGCTCCCTTTCATAAAATTTGCAACTATTAGCCCTACAGTTTGTGCTATTTGGATATTTGGATTGCAACAAATCTGGGTCTTGAATTTCTTCAAAGTTTTACAGAATAATTAATTTCCTACATCAGTCAGAAGAAAATAAAAAATTGAAGAAATAATGAGAAAACACTAAATTTAGACTATTTTAATGGGGTAAATACTATTTTGGACCCTGTGTTTTGCAAAAGTTACTAATTGAATCTTTTGTTTTGTTAAATGACAAAATGGACCCTGTGTTTTGCAAAAGTTACTAATTGAATCTTTTGTTTTGTTAAATGACAAAATGGACCCTGTATTTTCCAAAATAGTACAAATAGGACCTTGAATTGATTTTTTGTCAAGATAAAATATAATAAAAATTCGATTTAAATGTGTTATGACAAAACTGTTTACATTTTCTGTATCTGTTCGTGTTAGAAATTGTCTTCAAGTTAGTTATATTAAAAAGAAAGTTGTCGAAAATTAAGCTCAAGGTCCTATTTTTACTATTTTGGAAAATACAAGCTTTATTTTGTCATTTAACAAAATAGAAGGTCCAATCTGTAACTTTTGCAAAATACAGGGTCTAAAATGGTATTTACCCATTTTAATGTATTGAGTTTATAAATATATATGTCTCTGCTACCATTATTTTATACTTGTTGGCAAGTTTAGACTGAAACTTATCCACCAGAGTAACTGTGTTTGTTTAATTTTTCTTTTTCCCATTCATACAAGTAGGAAACAACATAATTTGTTGTTAATAGTAAAGAAAACAAAACAATCTGGTTCTTAAATATTCACTTAATTCTCTTCAGGTTACTTCTGAAGTTGCTTTTGCCTTGTTGGCTGGCGCAATCATTCTCCTCACGGTCCCTTTCAAGTATGTTCTAGCATTTCTCATCGCTGATCTCTTCACACGAGAGCTTGGGTTTCGAAAGGAAATGGTGAAGAAGTTCAGGAGTTTCTTAAAGCAGCGGTGGGACATGTTGCCCGTGGCTCCCGTAGTGGTACTGCCATTCGAAAGTGATGAATCGAGACCAAAACCTCTAGAGAGAGGAACCAAGGACCAAGTTAAGTTAGGAAAGCCTCAGAGCAACAACAATAACAACACTGTATAGTGCTAATAGACTCTTTGTTTGTATAGAGATCAAAGAACATTTGATTATAATAGAACCTTATTATTCTTGTTTATTATGATATATATTTTCTTTTGAGGGGATATTCTTTTTTGATGTTGATAAAAATTGTAAATACAATTTAAGAAAGAGTTTATTTGGCTACAGACCCAACAATTTAGGATCCATTTGTTAAAGGACTTGAGATATATTTTTATAGAAATAACTCACACCCAACCAAGCCAACTGAGTTAATCTCAAGAGACAACTAATTTTTTTTTTTTGAAGGATAAATTATTTTCTATCTGATAAAATTGCAGTGTCTACATTATTGTTAAATATTTGTTAGGCTGTGTTTTCTTTTCTATTCAAGAAAAAAAAAAACTAGGCTGTGCTCTATAAATTATATTTTAAAAAAATTGGTACGAGAGATTATTACAAAAACACTATTTTTGTGCAGCAGTTACCGAGTTGCAAAAAAATAAAAATTTGAGATTAATAGCAAATTGAAGTTACAAAAAAGTTTGCTTTGAAATTATGCAAGTGCATTGTGCTTAAAGAAATGTTAAATATTGAATTTTGCATAATTTAATATAATAATTATTATAGAATATCATTAATTATTCGTAAGGTGTGACTTTATAGTAGTGTTAAGTATCACTAGTGCCTTATAGTAATGTTCTTGCAATTAGACACTAGTGGTATCTAACATTACCATGAGATGACGTCTTATGATTAATTAGCGGTTACAAGCATGTCTTTAATGACACCTTTGGATGCTTAATAAACCTAATAGCTAGCTAGTTGAAGCATTCAAGTGTTAGGCCTAACCTCTCCCAAACCAAGTCTTTTATAAATAGATAGAAGCATTATGTTCCATCATACTTGTATGTACCAACATCATAGAAAGCTACCAAATAATTGTTCTTGACAAATATAGGTAGCACATAGAATGGTAAAGGTTTCTTTAGTTTGACATATGGAGAAAAATAATTATACATAACTGACATTTATTGAAAAGCATCACAAAGAATAATGTATTTAGGAATTTGGAGAATTTCTTGGCAAGATATTAGGTATGGAATCCACCAAGGCGAATTTCTTAGAAGATCTTGGATCCAACCACTTCTCAAGCTTCATGTTCAGTTGTCTCTCTTTAGGAATGAGACAAACGCTCATTTGTAATCCTATTGACCACTCCCTTCATTTCAAACTAATCACCTCCAAATTTTCCTTACAATCTTTCCTACAGCTCTATCTCAATCACTCTAGAAAATAGCTCTTTCTTGATTTCCCTCTTCTTCAGATGGTCTTTCCAACCAAATTGAGAGATTTCTTACCAGTTCAGCCCCTCAACTTCTATCTCCATCTCCCCAGTTAAAATGGTCCCATCCTCTTTCAATTTTTTTTAGAGATGAAACTTTGACATTCTTGCACACATTAGAGTTAGACTCTTGAGAATTTAAAGTTAAAATGGCCAATCTTATCCTAACAGATCGTTCTTTCTCTAAGGATCATTTGTGACCAATCCCTTATTCAATCGAATTAATTATCACTTAGCATCAACCATTTTGTAGCTTAAGTAAAAACCATGACACTAAAGATGGATAGAGCATTATATATAACAAACCAGTGAAATTGCTTAGCTATATATTAAACTAAATCCTTACTTGACAGCCTACAAAACAGCGTATTTTATGTTGTAATTACTACTGGTTTCATCAAAGTTTGAAACATAAAGATGTTGATCTCCTCTATTCTCAATTTTTAGTTACAACGGCCAACATGACAAATATTTTTACCAAATCAACAACCAACTTCCATAGGCAATCAAAAACACAACTCAATAGTCATCATCTCGATATGACTCCTCATACGACCCATAATCAGTTGATTCTCCATAAGAGTCGTACACAGTTGAATCTTGATAAGGCCTACGTGGTTTTGTTTCTGAGTCATCTCCAAGTAAGCGGCGATACTTATCGGGACTATCCCACCAGGTAGGGGTGTTGATAATTTCCCTTTCTAACCAATACTTATCGTATACTTTTTTCTCAGTTATCTTCCTGAAGAACCTTCTCCATTTGTTAAGGACCCGCTTCAAACGAATACTCTCAGTTCCTTTAAAGATGTATTTGATGTAGTCCTTTGCCAGCTTGATCAACTCCTCACCATTGATGATGTAAATGTACTGCAGTAAATCCATATACAAACAAGTATTAATGGATACAAATGAGATACCGCAATAAATCTAGAACAATCTTGACCCTGGAAGTTGTCTAATACTGAAAAAGTTGTGGTGTTGAGTATGAAGAAGTTAAAGCACAACACAGCAAAGCTCATAGTCTTACTATAAGGATAATTAATCATATTATCAAGATGAGATGGGCCATCTTTCAAAAAGAGATGTGCTAACTATCCTTTGTATCACTGCGTAATATGGTTTTCCTCCGCCACAAGTGAAGGTTATTAATTCATTTTTAGGAGGGTCCTGCCTTTGACTTGCGGACCCTCTCCCTTTTCAAAAAAAAAAATCTTTCAAAAAGAGATGATAGTCTTTCATTCATTCCCTTTAAAATACCCAATACCACTTCAAGCTAAAAATAATGTGGTCAAACATTGAAAGTTCAAACCCAGTGTTATCTAAGCAGAACAGTTTTTTTTGCCTTAGGTGACATCTTTAAATTGTCTTCTTTTGAATTTCCATTTTCTATCTTATATTTCATATACTTATTCTATATCCTTTAAGTTTGGAAATGCCATTTTCGAAAGATAAAAATGGAAAATGTGATTAACAAATGTGTCAAAGTGGTTAATGTAATAATCTGGATGATGAATTTCCCAAAAGTAGAAGTTATGTAGCACCAACGATAAGGAGAGATGCTTACCAGAAAAATGAAGCCAAGAGTTGCCAAAACGACTTGAAGTGTTTCATCTAAGATTCCAAAAATACCTTCATCCTCTGAACCACCAGAGCCATCTCCACCACCACCGCCTCCACCACCACCACCACCAGGTGGGGGCATACCACCGCCGTCTCTATCTTCATAGAACTCCTTTTTCTCAATCTGTTTCCGTAACACATCCTCTATAGAATTTCCTTTGGTTAAATTTCCCACCACTTTTTCAAAAGCTTTCCATGGAGGAGAACCCTGTAACAATTTACCAACTCCAATCAGAAGGTCTGCAGATTCTACAATTGCTTTGAAAACATCCCTTACATGATTCAGAGCAGCAAAGTGCAAGACAATAAAGCATAATAGCAAGCAAAAATTATTACTAATAGGAAAAAAGATGCCAACTTCAAGGGCATCACAAGCCTTTCTAAACTATTTCATTAAGCATATGATGTAGACCAATTAGAAAGAATTCAAACAAGCAATGAAGAATTTTCTTCTAATCCCATAATACTCAAAAGCTTAACAGACCCACTAGCACACATACCTCACTGTCACCTCCAGCTCCAGTGTTTGATAAGCAGACAGGTCCAGAACGACAGGGCTTCAAAAGAGGCGTGCAATTTAAACCGCGAGGGGCGGCAGAGGAGCTTAGCTTCAATGAAGTCCAGGGCAATTGCAAACCATGGAAATGCAAATGATTGGGCGTTAAGACTCGGGCATGAGATGCAGAGAAACCCACAAGATAAAACGTGGGCCTCTGGAAGACATTAATTTGAGCCGTGTTCATCTTCACTCACACAACAACATTAATGTCCAACAATCCTAACACATTAACCATTCTTCAATATCAAATTTTTTCAACCCAAACAAAATAAAACTCATAATTTGGAAGACAACATATCTATTTTAATATCTTTTGTGAGCTTGAAATGAAAACCTTATCCATAGCAAATCAGTATCCTTGGATAAAAAAAAATCCCAACGCAGTTTTACACAAAGATGTATTTGAATGTCTATACGTTGTTCATATAAAAACTCAGATTTCTAAAAACAAAAAAGAATATGTTACATACACTAACGAAATCCCAAAACTGAACCCGCCTAGAAACCATAACTATAGTGTATATGGATACATTGTATTTAATTGAAATTATTGAGCAGTAAAGAGCAAGAAATACCTCGTTTGAGGTTGAGGGAGGCAGGAAATGCGGAGTCGGAGAGGTGGAGCAGTTGGAGCTGGTGACTGGCGGCGCCGGCGACAGATAGCTTCTTCAATTGCCTGACGATAGATACAGAGAGAGAGAGAAAGAGTTGGCTTGGGGGGATTATCTCAGTGCTCGCTATCTTGGTTTGGGTTGATTAGAAATGGGAATTTTGATTTTATATGCTTAAAAAGTTAAAAAATTTTATTATTATACCAAAAACTTAAACCATAAAAAAACTATATTTTTTTTTTTCAAAACCCCAAAAATACTTCCCTCACAATTCTCTCTCTGTGCATCATCTCTCTCTCCATCTCACCCCAACTGCCCACCCTCACCACCATCCTCCGACCTCCGACCCTCACCGCCACCTCCGACCACCCGCACCAACACCCCGACCCAGCCCCACTCTCTCGGACCGCCCAAAAATCGCACCCCGAAACCCACTCTCTCTTCCTCTCTCTCTGAAATCGCAGAAAAAAAAAATGGTCCCCAGTCCGATGGTAGGAATAAAAATATATAGTATTTTTGAAAAAAAAACATAATAATTTTTAAAAAAAAAAATCTGTTCCACAATAAAAAAAAATAGAAAATTTTAGTATGTAGTGTAAAAACCGTATATTATGTAAAAATAATTACATAAGACACCATTTTTTGTAAAATATTTACGTTTTTACGTTCAAAGAATGTTTTTTTACATTTTTACGGTTTTCCAAAAATAACACGAAAACAACATAAAATCAACAAAAAAACTACATAAAAGTAACATGAAAATAATATTAAAATAACAACAAAAAATAACATACATATAACAAAAAATCAGCAACAAATTAACAAGATTACAACATAAAAAGACTGCATTTTTAAAATTTTCGTGAAACCGTATTTTTGTAATTTTTGTTTGTTATGTAGTTGTAATTTTCCTATTAAAATTAATATTGGGCCTATATATGATGATACTAGTATTTGGGCTTAAAATGAGGCCTTATTCAGTATACACAGATCCAGTCTTGGTCTCCTCTTCTCCTTGCCTCCTCCTATTCGTGCTTAGGTTCCGATCACCGATCGTGCCGCCGATCATCCATATCTGGTAGGTTTTTTTCATTGTCTCATCTTATTAACTCCTTTATTTTGTTAGGGTTATCTCTTTTTTTGTTCAGTTTCATTGATAACAACTTTCAGATTTGATCTTTGCTTTGCTTCACTTTGGTATTTTTGCAGATTCACTGATGATCCACTAGTTAGTATTACTGCTGCCAACTGATTGCTTCCTCAATCGATATTATTATCATTAATAATTTGCTTTTCAGTGAGAAAGAAATTAGTACTGGTATGTACATGTACTCCCGTAAACATATGATATTTGTTTGGTTTTTGTGTTTTAATTGTTTGATGCATCTATGGCTTCCTCAGTCTATATTATTATTGGCTTTGGAATTGGATAAGTGTTAATGTGCATAAAAACATTTGTTTGAAATTTCATACTTAAAAACTTTTTTTTTTCTGTTGCTATGAATCGGTGGGTGTGGACCAATTATATGTATAAATATCAGATATGATTCTATATTGTCTGACATTAATGAATAAATATCATGCACTTTCGTTGTTTCATGGTGTTTATAATTTATTTATTATTTTGTTGAATATAATTAGTATATATGATGGTAATTACATTTCGTTTGCTTGGGAAACAAAGTTGATTTCGGCCATTTCTCGTTTGTATTTATAATCATTAGAGCTTTTGCTTGGGCCACTCAGTTGCACTACTAGAACTACTTCATTAAATACAATTGTGAAGACTAGAAGTGATCGATCCTCTCATTCTCTACTTCTGTAATTCAGAGTTATCAATGTTTGGTTGAGTTGGGTTTCTTTTGTATTCTTACCATTTATTATCTCTATCAACGTTTTTCACGAAAATATGTTTGCAGAATCTACTGAGTTGTTTGTAATGGGACTAAGTGAGCTTAATATAAAGTGTGAAAGGTGGACAGAAGTTGTGTGCCTATTAAGTGTTTGTTTTAATTACTCAATGACATGTGATATTTATGCTTACAGTTTAGGAGCTAATAGTTAGAATGCTTAGCCTTTATTTGCAATGAGTGGAGGAGACATACCAGCCAATATTATTTAGCTCTCTAGTTAGAGGATACTTTGGTAGGTTTTCTGCATGAGAAATGTTGTAATGCTTATTTATGCCTGGATTTTAGTTATTTGTCATACAAATGAAAATAATGAACTTGACTTTTCTGTCCGTGACTAACAGGAGCACAAGCATAATAACAAAAATGTGCTTTATCAATTGTATATTTTTTTTATTATTGTTTATAGTTGAAATTGACAGATTTTTAAGTTAATAAAATAGACAAAATGTTGTTTGATTTTTTTATAGATGTAATTATTAGATTTTAGACGTTTTTGCATGCATCAATTTTGATATAGTTGAGAATGTGGTGTTAATGTAGGTCCTTAGTGAACATACTCAAAAATCAAGCTCCTCCTTCAATATCTTCAACCCCAAAAATCTGAATTCTGAAACACACACCAGATTTGTGCACCTTGACTTCACGCCTGCTGCGGAGGGAGGAGAGGGTTCATGGAAGCACTCTCCGGTTAACAATAAGAGCTTAAAATTGGACAGAGCTAAATAAAATAACTGTTTTTTTTTCTGGGCTGCATTACATTAGCCAACCATATGGAAAATCTTGGAAATGTTCTATCAAACTTTTGCTTGTTAATGACAATTTCTGTGATAATCATCCCTCATCTTGGGTGCTGCATAGAATCATCGTTGGTTTCAAGCAAGGTCAGTGATCCCATTTTTTTTTTCCTATAAGAAATGTTTTCTTTCTATATAAAATATGTATACATTGTTTCCTGCTTGTATTATTTTCATTTTGTTGTTGTTTTTGTGCGTGCTATAGTTAGTGACACCTTTTTGCATCTGATAACTTCAAAGCATTTGCTTGACCCTCATGGCCCATATATGAGATGAGAGGGGTTATGATATCGTAGATGGGATTTTGTTTAGTGAATGGGTAACATGGCAGGGGATTTTTATATTGTTAAATTTTTACTATTGTCGTGATTATATTATTCTGAATGTCTTAGACGATTTGGAAGGCGAAAATGGGAAGAAACAATATGCTAACTGTAGAATTATTGTCAAAGGAGATTATTTCTGTTATTGATTTGCAGATCTATATTACTCTTAATCTATTCTAAATGACTCGATCATATATGACTATTGTTTCTTCTTCATCTTCTTATAATAGCTTAAAAGTTTTTATGCTTTAATTTATGTTTGATACTTCCATCTAGAATTTAGGTCGATAGCAACTGAGCCTTTCTTTGATTGAGCCAAAAGATGTGAAGCTTGCCATTCTGTCTGTTACCACTACCTGTAGGCTCTAGAGTCTGCACTAAATATTCTTGTTAAAAATAGTCACTAGTCAGTCGGGATTGGATTTGAAAAAATAATGTAATTTGTTCACCTCAATTATAACGATCACCCTCTTTGGCCAAACTAAACAACTTGATTTGTTGATATCAGAAATGCTCGCAGGTTATTATACAGTTATTCTATACACCTTTTTTCCGCTGTCCTCATCTGTACAACCATCTTGTCATTCATTATATTAGCCAATTTTGTAAGATCTCGTTGATGGAACCTTAATATTATTTTTTTTTACTTTATCGTAAATTTAGAACATTGATTTTTATTCTCATTCTTGTTTCTTCATTGATGAATTTTTTCATGTGATATGGGGATTTTCTCTTGTTTTTCTTTTCTAATTTTCAGGTGGGAACAAGTGATTCAAATCTTGATTCCAAGAACTCATATAGTAGTTCTTTTTGTGCTGCAAAGTATATTATGAAATCTTACCATGAAAGATATGAACAGCTTCATGATTCACATTATAAAGATTTTATAGAACAAGTGCTCCCATTTGGCATGTGTGACATTCAATCAGATGATCCAAATCTTGTACCTAGTCTTTTAAGTATAGAGCGCAAATTGATTGGAGAAGGTTCCCACCGCCATCTCTCCTCATCTATGAGAATTAGCAACCTACCTGCTGTGTCCATAGCTAATATCTCTTACGATAGTTGTGGACTTATTTTTATTGAGAGGCTGCCTAATGGGGTTTTTGCAGATCCATTCGAGCTTCAACATCTCCTTCAGCGCGGTGGTAATTATGCTTTCATCTTGTTTAATTAATGAATATGATAATTACCGGTATATCATTATTTTCGTGATAATTTATTAGGTTATACTGTTTAATGCAGTTCTTAATGACATTGCTGTTTTTGGAGATACGAACTTGGAATCACCTTCGTTCCTTTCCAATCGTTCTTCTGTGGAGGTTCACATGGATGTTAATCCAGATATCTTAAGTGACAAGAATGGAATTGATTTCAAGTTAAAGATTCCCTTACATGCAAGATATGCGGTAAGTAAAACCAATGTCCTTTGTTCCTACTCACTTGGTACTCTCTATCTTTTCCAATTTCACAAAAAATAGTTTCAGAAATTAAATTTTACAGTATCATAAAGACATGAGCTGATGATTATGCATATTGAAGGGGTTACATACGTTAGCTAGTTTTGTTGTACCATCTCTCTAAAAGAACTTTAGGACCACATAGTTTTATAGAGTACATTATAGTGTACTTTTAGGACAATTGAATGTCTAAATCTATACTCTCTAAATTTAAATGATAAATTTCTTCAATGCAGCCTTTAGACGAAAGCGGATATTCAAGAGTTGTATTCGGGAAACCTGATTTGTTCCTCCGGTGCAGTGTTGGAAAAACGTCACTCAATCAGAGTTGTTTGTACGTGATAGCAAATAATGATTCCGAATCACGGTACGGTACAATTGTGTGGAAACAACCTTCTGGGATGAAGGCACATTCTGGAGTTGTTTATGTGTTTACTTTTGTTTCAGCCTTTTTAGCTGCTCTTGTAATTATGTTGACATCCATATTCCATTCAACCATGTGTAAAAGTTCTAAACAATCTTAACTTATAAAGAGTTCTTACTTGCTTGATAATTTGACCTGCATTGTGTATCTTATAACAGCATTTGAATGTCTGGATTGGTAAATACCAGAGGTAAGATATATACACTGTATCTATTCTATATAAAGTGTGCCTATATAACTAAAATTCTTGGTTTATGAGAAATTCATGGTGACTTTTTATTTTTATTTAATAAAATAATAAAATATTATATATATATAATAAAATAATAATAAAACAAATCTCATTAATATTTGAATTGATATTTGAACTGATATTCTAGAATCACAACCTATTTAAAAAGAAAACAACCGAAGATTTGAGCAAACAATCTTGTGCATGCTCATGGCGTTCGCAGTGTACTCAAGTTAATAATATGCTATTTTGTCAAAATAGTCGAAGGAGTCGAAGGGGTCTATCGAGGAGCAACTAATTGAGCTTTTTCTTAAATCCACAAGACCCGTATTCCACTGATTAATGCTCATAATTCTATGATCTATCAACTTTGTTTATATATATTAATATTCATTTATTACCACTTAATTATATGAAGTTAATATCGTTTATTTTCTGCTTAGAGCACTCAAATATAAAATAGCTAAATCTGTAGATTGTAAATTGGCTATGGAACCTTAAAATGACACTCCATCACATGCTTTATTTTATGATTTTTATTTTTTATTTTGGGTAAGTAATAAGTTCAGTGATATTATAATTTAGTATATTTTATATAGTTTAGTAATGCAAAGCCTATAATCTCGATGAACATTATTGATAGTTGCCAACTTCACATTATGTTTTTTTTTCCTTTCACTTTACAAGTTCCTATCACTCGTTAGTAATGATAATAATAAATAAACATACAATAAATATCGTCATAATATCAATATTTGTTGTATTTCGTACAACTCATCAACGTTTAAACCTTGTATCTAGAGTGAAAACTTATCATATTATGTTGATAATTAATATAATCCACGTCATTATTATAATATTTTTCTGATCTAATAATAATAATTCTATTTATTAAAACATCATGATTTTAAGTTTATTCACCATAATATTAAGGGTAAATATCATTTTAGATTTTGTGTTTTGCAAAAAGTACCGATTGGACCATCTGTTTTGTTAAATGACAAAATGGACCCTGTATTTTTCATAATGGTAAGAATATGATTCTGAGCTAAATTTTCGATAACTTTTTTTTTAGTGTAACCAACTTCAAGACAATTCCTAACACGAACAGATACAAAAAATGTAAATAGTTTTGTCATAACACTTTTAGATCGGATTATTATTAAATTTTATTTTGACAAAAAAATCAGTTCAGGGTCATATTTGTACTATTTTAGAAAATATAGGGTCTATTTTGTCATTTAATAAAATAGAGGGTCTAAAATGGTATTTACCCTAATATTAATTATTATTATTATTAAAAGGATTAAAAAATTTCATTATTTATTTATTAATAAGTTAATAGTTATAAGATTAAAGTAGCTCTATTAAAAAATTATGAATATAAAAATAAATAAGTAGGTGACATAGAAAAAAATTAGAGTGTTATTAATATTAATATTAATATTATTATTATTATTATTATTTAAGTAAACACTTTTTCTTTCATAATGCATTATATTTACATCTTGACCATTCAAAGTCATTGTTACTATTGTTTCTCACCTATTGTCATTATCGTATATTGAGAATCATGGTGTTCTATCTCAAAGTCACAGATTTAATTAAGCCATTGTTAACATATTTTTTCTTCAAAATTTTTATGGATTTTGCTTAGAACTATAAATATATGCTATTTTGTATTTTATTTTGATAAATAGACTAACAAATTTTACAGTCCGGCGTTCTTATTCTGCTATTTTCTCTTTCACCTCGTTTGCTTGTATGCTCTCGTTTACCCTTACAAATCATAATGGTACATGTTATTTTTATGTTTTGATCTCATCTTAGGGATAGAAAATGAATTCCATGATTTTATTTATCTATTTTTTTATTTACTTTTTCTTTTCTACCGAACACTTGTGCTTTTTAGGTTTTTGGCTTTTTCTTATTGATTTTGTGGCCGTTTCAGAGTTTTTACTGTAAGTTTTCTTTTGTTTCATTCATCCTCTCTGAAATAAGTTTAAAAAGAATTGTAGTAGTATACATGTGTGTATGCTATTTGATGAAGTCACTATGTGATTATATTTGATAATAACTGTATGTTTATTTCTTTTCACGATTTAGAGATTGATTTTTAAATGCTATCTTCAATTATCAACAATTTAGAGATTGATTTTTAATTTTCTTTTTATCTTACCCTCATTTAAGTAATGTTTCTTTAAGTATTGGAACATCAATTTTTAGTTTATTTTTGGATTAACTTAAGAACATATTTAAATCATTAAGCTTTCTTAAAAATACTAATATATTGTATTCAGTATTTAATAATAATCTCACTTTCAAATAATATAGAAAAAACTTAGCATAAAATTTAGTATACGTGCCTCGCACGTAGTTTTTTGCTAGTATATATATATATATATATATTTTTGACATGATCACTTTAATTGATTAGAAAAAGAAAGCGCCAACATTGAGGAGGGCTCTATTCCATCCAACAAAACTCATTATCTATCCAAAGGACATATTTAGCCAATTTGAGGTGCAATATAAAATTACAACTAATATAAGAAAGAGATGGTCTAGGAAAACTAGATAAGAAAGTTTTAATGTCTGAAAATAAGATGTTTTGAATCTATCTTAGTCTTACCAATAAAGTTAGAGCTTCTGCAAAACAATTAGTAATTTCCTTAAAAGATGTTAAAATAAGTAATTTAGAATATATGTTGTGTTTAAGAGATAGTAAATTTTAAAAATAAATTGTAATAAAAACTTATCTCATTAAAACTCCTTAGATCCTTGAATAAACAAGTGAGTAAAGTAGAAAGCCATCTATAAAAATATATGAAATTCAGTTAATGTTATACTCTATTTAATGAAAATAGGAATTTAAATTCTAGTATTAGAAAAAACATTCTAAATAATAATTGTTGTGAATAAAAAATTTATCTAATAAGAAGTCTTTTGAATTGAGGGTGTCACTTTTACTACACATTATTTTCAGGATGAATCTAAAAGTATTTTAAACGTCAAACTACCATATGTGGTACCAAACAAGTTATACTGACACATAAATAAAACTACCACAAAACATACAAACAAACAATTATGTAATAAAATAAATTTGAAATAATATTAATAAAAAACATATAATGTATAGAATTATATATATATAAAAAAAAATATAGAGGCAAGATATTCTTGAAGTAATGTTATACATCAAGTAATGTTACAAAGTTTAGGCTTAGTTGCAAAAAAATTGGCATTAATATTACTTATAAATTTTAGCTACAATTTTGAATCGGATATTTTTGTGTGTTTTAATTTTATTATCCATTTAAAAGTAATTACAATTTAGAGGTTATTCTTATTTATAATTGGTTCAAATTAAGATTAATTTTTTTTATAACAAATTAGAAATTATTCTTGAATAGAGTATGTTTAAATAGAGGTTCTACTATATACAAATATCGAGAGGGAAAGACAAAGAGAGAGCATAAAGGTTTTTTTTTGTTTAAAATTAAAGTTAGGGATGGCAATTATATTCACAGGTTGGGTATCCGCAGGTACCCACCCCTAATGAGGCGGGAACAGGGGTTGACTTTTGGGGGCGGGGCGAGTATGGGTTTAAATATTCATACCCGAGTCGGAAACGGGGCGGGGCAGGGGTGGGGGTATAGATACCTGCTCCGAACCCGTCCCGATATGATATATGTATATATTTAAATTTTAAAATCATAACTACTATAATTAAAATAACTTCATACTTTAGGCTTTTTTTGATTATACTCCATTTTATTTACTATACACACTATTTCATTTAAGTTTATTATTTTGCTGAGTTTTTATGATTATTTTTTTGTAATTCTCTTTGAGACATTATTTTTTTTTCAAAAATATATATGTAATGGGTACTCAATGGAAATCCTTCTCCCATCAAGTAATCCCCACCCCGCTCCCACTTTAATTTACACGAGTATTGAAGCAAGTATGGGGTAAATTTAAAAAGCGTGTGTAGGGGTGGGGGAGCAATCCCCGCACCTGCCCCGCCCTGTTTACATCCCTAATGAGAGTAGTTGTATCTTTAGGACTTGCACAACAATAATAATAATGAAGTTGGCAGGCTATCGGTGGTACGCTATTTTCTAGCTTACATAATAATTTCACTTAAATTGAATATTTTCAATTTGAATAAATATGAATTTTGTGTCTAATACTATATTGATGTGGTGCATTGTCATTAGTTAGTAGTTATATTATTTATTAAATCAAAATATATATGACCCGATATTAACTTACACTAATAACTATATGTCATTTATTGTGGTGTTTGATACCACAAGATATCCCAAAATATTTTTATTTCATAATTATACATTTATTCTTTATCTAGACTTGAATTGTGTTAGATTAGCATCACATTAGTGTTACATCAATAAATTCAAGTCATTGAAACAATTTTTATAATTTAAGAGGAATTTTCACAATGACTAATAATTCAAAAATAAAACTCTACAATGATCATAGTTTAAAGAGGACGAATGACATTTATTCTTTCAATTTTTATAATAAATATTATTTATTTATTTATTCTTTTTTAATGTATTTTTTGAACAATTCTTTTTTAATATATTTTGACAAACAAGTGAAGTAGTAGGTAAATTAGGTAGGAGACCAAACTCAGGTGAAAACAATGTTTTGTCTCTCTTTTTTTAAAATATAATTCTTATGCAAAAAGAACTCATTCTATTGATTATCAATGATTAGAATTATCTCTAAAAACAAGATGACATAAACATGCCATACTCCAACATAATATTGACCATCAATAGGAGAGTAATGTAATGTTGACTAAAAAGAAATGATCAACTTTTTGAACAATTAAAGAGTAGGTTATTTTCGGAGTATAATATTGAAATAATAATAATAATAATAATAATAATAATAATAATGGTTTTTGTTTGATAAAAGTTGTAGGGTAAATTTTCATACAATATTTTTTTTAAAAAAAATAATCATAATATGGTAGTTCTACACTTCTCCTCATAAAGAGAAGATTTTAAGTTTGAATTCTCCTTTCCCAATATATATATGGAATAATTTTTAATGAGTATTATCTATTAATAGTTATTAAACAAATTTAATTATAAATATTAATTTTAAAAATATTTAACCATCAAATTTTAATGTAATAACGAATAATAAAATCACAAATTTAAATTTCTATACTTAATTAAAAAAATATAGAAAAAAAATCTTTTTTCACTACATAAAAAATGTGTTCATATAAAAATATTTAAATAAAAATCAACTTTTTTTTTTCTTTTTTTTTTTTTTGCTAAAAAACTTTTTTTAATTTTTTTTTACCGATGGAACAATTTCCCATATAATATAAAAATGAGAGATTTTTCTAATTAGATAAAAAAATTAAGCATAAAAACTCAAAATTTTCTAATTTACCCATGGGTAATATCCATTAAGGCATTAAAAGTGTACCCATAAATATATATAATTTTATATATTAAAAGTGCCTATCTAACGGCTTGGTTTAACATTTCTTAGTTTAACAGAATATACTTAAAAATAAAAGAATATTCTGTTAAATTTAACGATTAGGTTTGATCTCCCGTTAACAAATAAACCCAATAATTAAACCCAAAAAATTAAACCATCTTTTAAATATTAATAATCTCTTTTTAAATTAAAAAAATCATCTTAGCCACATATCTCTCTAACAAACCTATCTGGGAGAATATTAATAATTTTTTTTATTTATTTTTTTAAAAAGAAAAATATAGATAAAATGTCTAGAAAAAATAATATAAATGTGAGACTGTATATGAGTTGCCCCTTCTGTAATTACCTAGAAAAGATAAAATGTATAGATAAATATATATATATGTGAGACTGTATATGTAAGAGAATTTAATTCAAAAAAAAAATAATATAAATAATTACAGAAGGGGCAACTCATTGCTATCGGGGAAGAAGAAGATTGATTGTGTTGGCTTAGAGATTTTTGGGCTTGGGCTTAAAAAAATAAAAAGAAGATGAAATGGGCTGTAATTAGTATTTACCTTATATGTTTGTGCTTATTTTTAGTTTTATTTTTAATTTTACCACCAAGAGGAGAAGGTTGAAAAATATTAGAATATGAAATATTATTGGTGCTTATTAGTAATTTGCAAAGAATGTGAAAGTTTATAAATATATAGTTGTGTAGCTATTATTAGATATGAAATGAGATGATAGAACTTTTTTCAATTAGAAGATTAATGTACATTTTACTATTAATAACATACATTATTATAACACAACTATGTTTTACTTACTAAATATACTGACACATATTTTATTTTTATAAAACAAATCGTTCAAATAATTATACTATTTTAATTATTAATTAAAATAAAAAACTAAAATATTAAATAAAACTAACACTACGTGGCTTGGCACGTAACAATCACCTAGTAGATATATCTAACGGTATTTCTTAGTTTAACAGAATATACTTAAAAATAAAAGAATATTCTGTTAAATTTAACGATTACGTTTGATCTCCCGTTAACAAATAAACCCAATAATTAAACCCAAAAAATTAAACAATCTTTTAAATATTAATAATCTCTTTTTAAATTAAAAAAATCATCTTACTCACATCTCTCTCTAACAAACCTATCTTGGGAGAATATTAATAATTTTTTTTTTATTTATTTTTTAAAAAAGAAAAATATAAAATGTCTAGAAAAGATAATATAAATGTGAGACTGTATATGAGTTGCCCCTTCTGTAATTACCTAGAAAAGATAAAAATGTATAGATAAATATATATATGTGAGACTGTATATGTAAGAGAATTTAATTAAAAAAAATAATATAAATAATTACAGAAGGGGCAACTCATTGCTATCGGGGAAGAAGAAGATTGATTGTGTTGGCTTAGAGATTTTTGGGCTTGGGCTTAAAAAAATAAAAAGAAGATGAAATGGGCTGTAATTAGTATTTACCTTATATGTTTGTGCTTATTTTTAGTTTTATTTTTAATTTTACCACCAAGAGGACAATGTTGAAAATATTAGAATATGAAAATATTATTTGTGCTTATTAGTAATTTGCAAAGAATGTGAAAGTCTATAAATATATAGTTGTGTAGCTATTATTAGATATGAAATGAGATAATAGAACTTTTTTCAATTAGAAGATTAATGTACATTTTACTATTAATAACATACATTATTATAACACAACTATGTTTTACTTACTAAATATACTGACACATATTTTATTTTTATAACACAAATCGTTCAAAATAATTATATTATTTTAATTATTAATTAAAATAAAAAAAATAAAATATTAAATAAAACTAACACTACGCGGCTTGACACGTAACAATCACCTAGTATATATATATATATATATATATATATATATATATATATAAGGATTAAGTTTTAGTGATATGAAAACTAAGTGTTGGAGAAAAAATAATAACACTTTACTTAGTATGTTCCTAATTAGTAGTATTTTTTCAAGGGTTTCCCTAATATTAATCCTAATTAGGTGTGATTTGGTGTAGAAGATTAAAGATTAAGGTAAATATTATGTATTTCTTTAATCTTAGTCAAAGCTAACTAAATGATATATTAAGACTATTTTTATGCAATTTTAGAGTTTATTTAATATATATTTTAAAATAATTTATCATTTTATTGTTTGGATTATGTTTGATATTTATTTTTGTGTGTTTTTCAGGAAAATATTTGGAGATTTCTATTTTTATTTATTTTAGTGTTCTTCAAACCTTTTTGAGAAAAAAATAATTAATTATGAGGAAAAAGAAACTTCAAGATTTAAATAATCTTATTTGGGATTCTCATTGCCTAAAATTGGTCAAAGTTCATATTTTTAATTTCAAAAGTCGTGGTCTATAATCAAGAGTTGTCACTTTCTAAAAATAAAATGAAGAATCAAAAAATTGAGAAACTGCTCTTGAATGTCGCGACCTTCACTTGGTCGCTGGAAAGAGAAAAAATGGGAAACTAAGAAAATGGTGAAAAATAGAAAGTAGAAACTTCACTCACAAAGCCGCAGTATTGAAAGTTTTTGAGAAACCTTCTTAATTTCGTATTTAAAGGGGGTAAGGAATTAAGTTCTGAATTCATTCGAACTTGGAGACCAATTTTGAGCAGAGGACGGTTAGGAGTAGAAGACACCATTGGAAGTAGGGATGCACACGGAGCAGGGAATTGGCAGGGAGTGCTCCCCCATTCCTCATCCCCGTTAAGGATTTTAATCTCCATCCCCGCTTATTCTCCATCAAGATGGGGCGAAGAATCCCCTAATAGGGGTGGGGACGGGGCGAGGAATCTCCTAATAGAAAAATAAAGTTTATAATAAAATTTTTAATATACAAAAATATTAAACTACATAAAAATTAAAATATTACACATTAATTATTATTCAATAAACTAATTATTATCCAAAACACAACTTAAAATTCATAAAAAAATATTAATATACTAAAAAAATACAAACATAAATTATAAATTATAAAATATTACTAGAAATATAAGATAAAATACTAAACGAGTCCCCGTCAGGGCGGCGGGGAGTGTGATCCCTGTCCCCGCCCTGTTTAACATTTGGGGATAAAAAGTAATCTCCGTCCCCACTCCATTCCCCATTTATACGGGGAATCTTCGCCTCATTAGGGGCGGGTCCCCACGGGTGTCATCCCCGTGGGAGAAATGTGCATCCCAATTGGAAGACTCCAATAATGTTCTTTTTCATATATCTTTATCTTTTATGTTCTTAATTGAATCTTTTTTATTAAAGATGACTTTTATGAGCTAATTTTCTTTTAAGGATTATTATGTGAACCACTTGAGTTTTTTTTATAGATTAATGTAGTTATTTAATTTTATCTTATGCTCTTATTTTAATTACATGCAATATGATTTAGATTTGCAATTATTGGCTGATCACTTATAATTGTTATTTATGAATTCAAATCAAAATTCTGAAAAGTGAGATTTAAATATGCTTTGATTGTTATAGATGCGAATTTATTTAGGACGAAAGTATTTAGATTATTTGGATGATTTATAAGTTACTTTGTTTAATGCTTTATTTGTGATTAAACTTTATATATGGAGTTCTTACATAAATTGGGTTTGTAAGTCACATTATGAATTACTTGATTTAATTTGTCAATTGAATAAGAAGAATATAATTAGATAATTGCATTAAGAAGTAAAATAAAAAATAATTAAGGATCATAACAATCATTGCTTATTTCTTTAATTTTTAATTATTTGTTTTGCTTTATTTATTTATTTTTCTAAACCCTTTTTAGTAATTAGAAACAAAAAATTAATTAATTGGCAAATTAATAATCAGTCATCTAGAAATAATACTATATTTTATCATTATATTACTTGATTTAATTACGTATACTTATATATCAATTTTTGAATATGATATATAAACTATTAGGTACGATCATGCCAAAATATTATAGACAATGAAAATAAAATGATAATTCAACAAAAAATTATACATTTAATAAGTTTATAAATTCACAATTGCACATCCAAAACTGAAAAATATACATCTTTTTCCATGTCTTTTTGTGAGATTTATTCTTCTCAAGGCAACCAATTATTAATGAAACTATTCTTATAAAAAAAATGAAATTATAGAATTAATATATGAACTAGGCCTTAAAATTATATATAGTTATTGATAATTGAAACAAATTTATAATGAGATAGTTCTCGTACATCTTTTATGTATAGCAATATAGAATTTTTTAGTCAATCTTTCTTAATAACTGTGTATGTTATACTTATTTAAGATCGCTTGTACATTTTGAGAAATTATTTAGAATAATTTTCATTGTTGAAAATAAGGTTCAAACATATGTTTACAACAAATATAAAAAAAAAATCAGGCGGATAAATTTTTTTTTAAACATTACTTTTCATATTGTATATTATTTAAAAACTTACATTTAATCATAAATAATTATATACACAATGAAAAAAATTAAATTAAAAAACTCTTTTAAGATCTAAAATAAATTAAAAAAGTATGTTTTTTTAGGAGATCACTTACTTTTTCACAATTTATTTTTTACTTTACATTTTCTTCCTCAGTGTGATTATTATATCCCAATATAATTTATGTTTGCCATTTTTTTTAGGATTTTTTCTTATTTTTTTTAATTTTACATTTTAAAATAGTTTTTTTTTTTTATTTTGTATTTTTACACTTTAAAATAGTTTTTTTTTTTTTTTTTTTTTTGTATTTTTACAGAATTCCACATAGAAAGGAATATCTATAGTAACTAATGGAGCAACTTAAATCGCAACCAAAATTCGTATAGCAATCCACATAAAAACCACTGAAAAAATTAACGTAACAACTTAAACCGTAAATTTGAAAAAAAGAAATTAATTTTAATAATTTCTTTTTTCTGTTATATATATATATATTTTAAGAATATAAGAAAAACATCTAACAAAAAGGTTGTTGGTTATTAAAAAAAGCAAAAAGGTTGTTGGGATATTTATTCTTAGAGTTGTTGGAGAATTATTATTATTATTATTATTATTGGTAAATGGTAAAGGTTAAAATAACAATTTTTAGAAGAACTTCTTCTATCCAATAAGAAAAATTATTATCTATTTAAAGGTATGCTAAAAGTTGCAACATGAGAAAGAAATATATTGGAAAACTAGACAAGAAAAGAAAATTTCTAATTTGTGTTTGTGTCCCATCAATAAAACATTTATAAAAAAATAATAGAAATAAGTGGATTAATATCAAATATTTAATACATGTGTAGTATTTTTCATATTAGAAAAAAAATATTCCAATAATTTTATGATGGAAATGGTAGAATTTATCTATAAAATCTTCTTTGCTGAGAGTGTCACTATGATATTCGATATTTTCTTAAACCAATACGATACCTCTTGTGGAATTGAAGTTATTTGAAAAATGTTTTATCATAATCAAATTCAAAGCTTAATAAAATCATAACGATATTATAAAATAAAATTAATCATACTGATCTTATAAAACAAAATTGAACGTCTTACACACATTGACATTACGAACCAAAATGAAAAAAAAAAAACATTAATTGAAACTTAAACTAAAATGTTTTAAAATGATTTACCATGATATTACTTTAATGAGATTATTTTAGTCCTTAACCTTATATGAAGTTGATCTTTCAATTAACATATTGCTTGCAAAAATGAACAAACAAGCAAAATACAAATAATATATGAAAGGATGGTATCTTTTATTTTATATATATAAAAAAAAAACTCTTTAAATATATAAATAAATAAAACTACAAATAAAAAGTTAGACTAAAAAAACTTTTAAAAAAAGAGTGTAGATAATTTTAGTTGAACTAGCTGAGCTATATGTATATTTTTTTAAAGATTTTTACACTTGGTGTCCTTTTTTGCCATTTTTTTACTTTTTTGTCAATACTCGGTTATTTAAACTTTTATACAAGTTTTATTTTTCAATTTTACATTTTCAAAAGTTTCATAATTACAAATATACCTATCCCCATGCTTATGTCATGGTTTTCTCTCTTCTTACACTCCACCACTTCCATAACTCCTCCTTTCTTTTTTTTTTTATTTTATTTAATTTTTTTTATTTTCTGTTTCTCTTTCTTTGGTTCTTCATTACCACAACCCACGATCATCCCGTCCAAAGCCCTAACCCACGATTTTTCAACCTCCCATCTATGTCACCATCTCCATTATCTTCCATAAGCTCCGTAAGTTGTTCCTCCCACATTGTCTTCTCTTCTTCTATAAATGGCCACCACTAGGTCGGGTTCGAAGTCACCTTCCCCAGCTAAAAAAATTTCTAAAATTTCTAAGAAACCTCCTACAAATTCATCTAAAGTTGATCCTAAGATGAGTTTGAAGCGCATTGCGAAGAAAGGAATGAGTGATGTTGCAGAGCCATCTGGTTCTAAGAAAAGACCTATTCCAAATAAGATTGAGTCTCGTAAGACAAAGAGAGCAAAATCTTCGAAATCTGCCAAGGATGTAAGTTGGGTTATGTTGTTTTTCAATTTTTGTTTAGTTTTTTTCTGGTTGTTGTGTTTTTTCATATGATATTTTGTGTTTTAAATTTTTCCCCTTTCTTGTTTTAGGTTATATCTTATTTTGATTTTGAGGATGAAGTGCATGAAGGGGAAGTGAAGCCTAAAGTTAAATTCAAGGTATTGTTACCTTGAATTTTCTCATTTTCTTAAGTTTAAAATTTTTAATCACCCTTTGTTTTCTTTTTGTCAATGTTTTACCTGTTTATAATGACGATTTTATGTTTTGTCTCATTTTTTTTTTGTATTTCTTTTATGTGTTTTTTGTTGAT
The DNA here is from genome assembly GCF_029168945.1 of Cannabis sativa. Lineage (NCBI taxonomy): Eukaryota > Viridiplantae > Streptophyta > Magnoliopsida > Rosales > Cannabaceae > Cannabis > Cannabis sativa. The sequence goes on from NC_083602.1 coordinate 7,756,155, forward strand.
GTTGTTTTTGTATTGTTCTTTAGTGTTTTTTTGGTTTTTTTTTGCTGCTATTAAATAGTTTATAGCATTATTAGTTTTTCAGTAACTTATCCTTGTTATGAACATTTGTTTAACGGTTTGTTTTCAGTTATTTTTAGGTTGTTTAATTTAATTTCTTAGTTGACAATTACTATTTTAATTTCATTTTCTGCATATTGTTGTTAATATATTGCTTTGAAGTTGCTCATCTTTTAGGATGAGCATATTGGAGTTATTTTTTAAATGTTGTTTTTTGGTTTTTTCCTGGTTGCTTATTTTTTGTTTTGCTTTTTAGTTGTTGCTTGCAATGTATTTATTTAGTTGTTCAAATTTGTTGCTTATGTTTTTTTTTCCTCTTTCAGGTCCATGCTAAGAGCTCAGAAAAGTATGAAGACTTTAACTAACCCAAAAAAAATCCTTCTAAGGTGTCTTTTTTGTGTTTTTTTATGGTACATTTCTATTTTTCCCTTTTCTATTGTTTTATGTCATTTGTCAGTGATGATAATCATTTTTGTGTTGTCGACTTCTTTTTCTTCTTCCTGGTTGTTTTCAAGCTGTTGTACCATTTCTGCAGCCACAAGCTTTGCGTAGTCGGTGAAGTCGAAATATTCATTTACTCCTGTAGTTTTTTTTGTGTTGTTTTTTGGTTGTTGGATGGTTGTCTTTGATGTCACAGTCCCTGTCTTTAAAAAAAATGTATCATCTTGAATTGTGTGTGCAAATAGTTGTTGCTTGGAAGTTGTTCCTGGGTTGTTTTCAGGTTGCTGCAAATTTTCCTGTGCTGAGTTGTTGTCATATGCTGCCATCATCATATTTTTATTTGTGAAATCAACTATTAAACAACTATTTTGAAGCATACGTTAGTTAATAAGGATAAATTAAACATTTCTTGTTTGGAGATCCCAAACAACAATTATTTTACTGGAAAACAACTTATAAACATCTGTTTACAGATTTAAATCCTGTAGCATCTAATTATATGCATTAATATTTTTTTGATGCAATTTGTTGTTGTTTTTTTGTTTAGGTTTATAAAATTTCCTGATCATTTCAATTTTTTCCTGTTTTCCTCAATTTATAACACATTCTCAATTATGTAGAATAAAAAAATAGGAAGAGGTTCATGAAGAAATTGTATTACCTTCAATTCTTTCTTTGATTCGATTATGGGTGAGTTTCAATGATTTCTCAATGTCCTTCTCTTCGATTCCTCTCTTCTGAACTCGTTGGGTTTTTGATTGTAGGTTGTTTTTGCATTTTTTGTACAGCAATGGAGGTTGAATACCTTTTTATTTTTTTTTCCTATATGGATTTTTTGGATTTTTATTGGTTTTTCGTTGAGATCTACATCTTGTTCAGATCTGATTTCCTTGGTTTTTGAAAAAAAATGGTGGAGATTTGGTTGTTTGGGGTTTCTCGGCTCACGAAGAAGGAGGTCTCTCCTCCGTTTTTTATGGTTGGCTGGTATTTTTGTAAATAGAAAGTTTTGTTTTCTTTAGGTTGATTTTTCCTTTTTAGGTTATAAATGTAAATTGCTTCCCTTTTTAGTTTATTATAGAAAAAATCCATATTTTTTAATTAATTTGGGGTAAAATATATTACTATTTGTAATAACTTTAATAATTTATACTAAATATCACACTAAATAAAAAATATTAATTTAAAAAATTTAACATTTTATATTATTTATATCAATAAGGAGAATTATCTCATGTACTATTTTTTTAATTTTTTTTTTTTCAAATTTACGGTTTGGGTTTCTAAAGTGGTTGCAGCGCTAGTTGCAATAGGGAATCTATACGATTTTTTGTTGCAATTTAAGTTGCAGCGCTAGTTGCAATATGGGTTTATGTGTAGAATTACATAAAAATGTAAAAAAATTATTTTGAAGTGTAAAAATAAAAAAAACCCTATTAATAAACATAATAACTATTTTTGATCTAATGATATGTATACTCAATCATTTAAATAGAATGAAATAAAATGATTTGAACTAATTTAGTATAGATTTAAAATTCAATACTATTAGAAGATTTTTACACAATCCACTTAAAATTTGGCTTTTATTTATTTATTTATTTATTATATTTTCACGGATTCATTTTTACAGTTATTTACTAGTTTTTTCTTTGGAAAGTTAATTTTTTTTAGTAATAACATAAAAATAATAAAAAAAATAACATTTTGTATTTTTATAAAAAAAATTAAAATCTATAAAAATGTAAAAAAAACAAAATTATAGTTCCAAATATGACCATAATTTCGGTGGATGAAGTGATGAACCTTGTAAATGGTCTTATTAGGGTCATATGATATGATCATAAATTCCAAAATGTCACATCCTATTCATATTTCCCAAAATGCCACATCCCATAACCTAATTTCAAATATGACCATAAAATTTTTATTCACAAGGTGATTTGTTTTTTTGGACATCAAAATGAGGAAAAAAAACCTAATAATTACAAAATTAGTAGGAAGAAATAAATAAGAAAAAAAAAGAGTGAAATTGTAGGTGAGATTTGGTCCAAAAAGAGGGTGAGAAGGTGATAAGACAAGGAATAGGAATAGGAATAGGAAGAGCGAGTAGTATAAATGCCCAAAGCTTCATTCCATACAATTGCACCCTTGAGGTTCACCTCTTCCTTTTCAATATCAATTGCTTTCGCTCCTTATACCAACCCTCCCTCCTTTCTTCGTTTCTCTTTCCGTACTACTACTCTCAGGTAATTCATATGTGCTGTGCCTTGTGGAATTGTTATATTTAGAGATGCAAATGCAGATATTAATCAAAATTTTAGAATAAGATTGTCATATAATTATTGGTTATGATGTGAATTTGTTATTATGATCAATTTTATTTGCTGTTATATGGTTGAAATTTTGTTTGTGGAACAGAGCAATGGCTTCCCACATTGTTGGGTATCCCAGGATGGGACCCAAGAGAGAGCTCAAGTTTGCCTTGGAATCTTTCTGGGATGGGAAGAGTAGCTCTGATGATTTGCAGAAGGTTGCAGCAGATCTTAGAGTATCTATCTGGAAACAGATGGCTGATGCTGGAATCAAGTACATTCCATCCAACACATTTTCTTACTATGATCAGGTGTTGGATACCACTGCTATGCTTGGGGCTGTTCCCTCGAGATATGGTTGGAATGGCGGCGAGATTGGCTTTGATGTTTACTTCTCCATGGCTAGGGGTAATGCCACTGTTCCTGCTATGGAAATGACCAAGTGGTTTGACACCAACTAGTAAGTTTTTATTTCTCTCTTTTTTATTTTTTGGTTTTTTCAAAAGCTATCAATAAGTTTGCTAACTTTGTTTGAATGGATGACTCAGCTAATGTTGTATATCTTCTTTGTGCAGCCACTATATTGTCCCTGAATTGGGTCCGGATGTTAAGTTCTCTTATGCATCACACAAGGCAGTGCAAGAATTTAAGGAAGCTAAAGCTGTAAGTATAAGAGTTTTACAATTTCTCCAATCTTTTATGCCATCAACTTGTCTAAGAATTTGATAACATGAGGGGAAGTTCCTCAATAATATCTTTTGTTTGTTTGTTGGTAGTTCATTATTAAAAGTTACTTTTAATTTGCTCTACAAATTAATTACATAAATCAGAGATACTTCTACTCTCGCAATTTGCAACTGTTGAATATTGATGATTACAGAATTCAAATACCCAACAAATACTTTCAATTTGCACTAATTTTTTACACAACATATGGCATGTTTTTCACCCGGCCATAATTATTCGAGGGTAGGATCCACTATGTTAAGAAGGTATGCCATGTCATTGTGAGTAAAATCTTGGTAAATTACTTGTGTGCACATATCATTGCTTTCAATCTCTCTATATATGTGTGTATATTTCTGTGTTGTATTTTTTCCCTTACCTTGTGAGAATACAAGATGAATTTGTGGAAACCCATGTCACATGTTGATAGAAAACATTGTTGCTTGTAAATATGTGTATTGTAATTTTCATTATTGTTCCCTAACTTAAAGCTTGAGTTCAATGGTCAAGTCAGTTTTTTTTAATTTTTCCAGCTGAAACTGAAAGTACTATCAAGATCAATTATGGATTCTTTATTCTAGAAATGTGGAGACATTAGAGAGAAGTTTAAAAGGAGACAAAAGGACTTTAAGTTTTTTTATTTTCTTTTTAAAAATATTAAACTAAAGAATACTCAATATTGCGTTTGATTCTAAGATCTAACCAAACTTGGTAACGTTTTTCAATTTAATAATTTGTATAAGATGCTTAATTTCTTCTCATAATACTTGCCTTGCAGCTAGGATTAGATACTGTACCTGTTCTTGTTGGTCCAGTGTCTTACTTGTTGCTATCAAAACCAGCAAAAGGTGTTGAGAAGTCCTTCTCTCTTCTTTCCCTCATTGGAAATATTCTTCCAGTCTACAAGTAAGAATATCATATTTTTTATCAGATGTTACCTCTTTCAATGTTATCTTTTATTAAATCTTGTCCACCAAAAATGGTCTATGCTATGCAGGGAGGTTGTGGCTGAACTAAAGGCTGCAGGTGCCACTTGGATTCAGTTTGATGAGCCCACCCTTGTGAAGGATCTTGATTCTCACCAATTACAAGCATTTACTCATGCCTACTCAGAACTAGAGTCATCTTTGTCTGGTTTGAATGTTATAATTGAATCATATTTTGCTGATGTTCCTGCCGAGGCATACAAAACACTTACCTCTCTAAAGGGTGTAGCTGGGTATGGCTTTGACCTGGTCCGCGGAACAAAGACCCTTGATTTGATCAAGAGTGGATTTCCTTCTGGAAAATACTTGTTTGCTGGAGTGGTAGATGGGCGCAATATATGGGCCAACGATCTTGCATCCTCCATCAGTACCCTAGAGGCACTTGAGGGTATTGTTGGAAAAGGTATTCTTTCTATAAGTTCTTTGCGTTGGTTTAGAATGTTAGTACTGTTCTAGAGGTTTAAGTATTTTCTGCTATCTTTTACATGCTGTAGACAAGGTTGTTGTCTCTACATCCTGCTCTCTTCTACACACTGCGGTTGATCTTGTGAATGAGACTAAGTTAGATGCGGAGATCAAGTCATGGCTTGCATTTGCTGCTCAAAAAGTAGTTGAAGTAAATGCCTTGGCTAAGGCATTGTCTGGACACAAAAATGAGGTGCTTTTTTTTCCCTACATATTATATTTGTTATTCAATATTTTTCCAGACAGAAAATTATACTTAATAGGCTTTTTAATTTAGTTGCAAGCTTATTAGTTAAATTATTTGCATAATAACTTGCTACTTTTTTATGTCTTTCTGATTCTTGAGGAATTGGGATTTAATTTATTAGTTTTGAGCTTTTTTCACTCTATCTTTTGTAATCTATAAATTTTTATAGGGATATTCCTTTCATTATTTTTATGTAATTTTATTATTTAGCTCTAACTGGGAAGACACTGTATGAACAGGACTACATATAAATGTAATGATGAATGTTGCCGCTGTCTTGTTGTGTCATGTGATGATCAGTCAAGTTTGGATTTTACTTTATGATTTTTTTTATATAATTCTACAATACAAGTGAATATATTCAGTGTCTGATTTTTTATTTGTCTCCAGGCTTTCTTTGCTGCCAATGCAGCAGCTCAAGCTTCAAGAAAATCTTCCCCTAGGGTAACAAATGAGCATGTTCAAAAATCAGTAAGTCTTTGTGAAATGTGAATAGATGTCCACTTCAACATCTCGTGTTCTATAGTTTTGATGTGATCATCTTTTCCTTACTCTGGACTGCAATTCTTTGCTTTTAAAGGCTGCTGCTTTGAAGGGCTCTGACCACCGTCGAGCAACAAATGTGAGTGTCAGGCTGGATGCCCAGCAGAAAAAGTTGAGCCTTCCTGTTCTTCCAACTACCACAATTGGATCCTTCCCTCAGACCATGGATCTCAGAAGAGTCCGTCGTGAATACAAGGCTAAAAAGTGAGCTCCTGGCTAGCTGAGTATTGCTATAATTGTCCTCAAAAATTTCTAAATGATTTTGTTTGAACTAACTGAACTGTTATTGGTGTATACATTAGAATCTCCGAAGAAAATTATGTCAGTGCGATCAAGGAGGAGATTAACAAAGTTGTCAAGCTCCAAGAAGAGCTTGACATTGATGTATTGGTCCATGGGGAGCCAGAGGTGATAATTAACCAAATAAAACACTCATTTCTGTATAGTTTTCACATTTATATCTTTTTATGAAGATCTTATTAAACTGCTGCTTTGTCAATCAGAGGAATGATATGGTTGAGTACTTTGGAGAGCAATTATCTGGCTTTGCCTTCACTGTGAATGGGTGGGTTCAGTCTTATGGATCTCGCTGTGTCAAGCCACCTATCATCTATGGTGATGTCAGTCGCCCCAAGGCCATGACAGTCTTCTGGTCCTCATTAGCTCAGAGTTTGACTAAGCGCCCAATGAAAGGAATGCTCACTGGTCCTGTAACTATTTTGAATTGGTCTTTCGTTAGAAATGATCAACCAAGGTAAGATACAAGTATAAATTAATTTTCTGGATATTTATCTTTTCTTTTTACTTTTTCCCTTATTAATGTCTTTTTGCTTTCAGGTCTGAGACCTGCTATCAAATTGCTTTGGCGATTAAGGATGAAGTTGAGGATCTTGAAAAGGCTGGAATTACTGTTATCCAGATTGATGAGGCTGCTTTAAGAGAAGGTTTGCCTCTTAGGAAGTCCGAGCAGGCTTTCTATCTTGATTGGGCCGTTCACTCCTTCAGAATCACCAACTGTGGTGTCCAAGATACTACTCAGGTTCAGTCATACTGATCTATTTTACATGAAGTTCTGTGATTTGTATCCTAAGATAAAAGTTACTTCTAGTTTTACCTACTTTTGAAAATATAGGGAGATTTTGAGAAAATTCAATCAATGTTTCAAATGTGAAGAGTCGCGTCTGGTTGTCTAAATTATTTTGTTGAACAGATTCACACCCACATGTGCTACTCAAATTTCAATGACATCATCCACTCGATAATCAACATGGATGCTGATGTGATTACCATCGAGAACTCAAGATCTGATGAGAAGCTTCTGTCTGTGTTTCGCGAGGGAGTGAAGTATGGCGCTGGCATTGGCCCTGGTGTGTATGACATCCACTCACCAAGGATCCCATCTGCAGAAGAAATCGCTGACCGGATCAATAAGATGCTTGCTGTCTTGGAGACTAACATTCTGTGGGTCAACCCTGATTGCGGACTCAAGACTCGCAAATATACTGAAGTGAAGCCTGCCCTTAGCAACATGGTTGCTGCTGCCAAGCTTCTCCGCTCCCAGCTGGCCAGTGCTAAGTGAGCTCGTTTTCTGCCATTGTCTGGTAATGATAAGTATCTGTTTTTCTACTCATGCTCGAATAATCCATCAACCATTTTAAATTTGGTTGATGTTTTTCTCTTGCAGTAAATCTAGAAGTTTTTGAAATGCTCAATGGAGAGTCTTGATGTTGCATTTTATCATATATCCTCTTGTATCTGTTTTTTCCTTACATGTTTCTACATGGAAGAATTGATTGGAAAGAAGTGAAGAATAAAAAGAATATTTATACTCAATTCAAAGTTTTCAAACTATGAATTCATCATCCAACATATTGAAAAATGAAAACTAAATTAATTAAACACTTAGTACAAAAAACTAACAAGTTCTCCCAACAACAAAGAAGAACCTCATTTTGTAAGAATCTTAAAATTGATCAACACAAGACCGTGGACGAGTCGAATTGTTGGTATTTATATTGAATCTTTGAAACAATTTCATTACGAACAATTTGGCTCTTCATACTACTTGTTGTGATTAGAACAGAACAATCACACTAAACCAAAATACTTATTTAGCCTATTTTAATCAAAGATTATCAAAGTCTCTCAAAACTAAAAATTGTTATCCAATAAGCACATGAGTGACATATGGACAAGTGACGAGAAACTATAAAGAATAATAGTGTTTTTTTAGCTGGTTGCTATTGATCCAACTCCAAGTTGTCCTACAAATCTATCTTATGATCTATTATATTGTAACTTGTCTAGACTAGATTATCCATTTCAATATATATATATATATATATATATATATATATTCTAAATTATTTAATTTTGATTTTTATATACAGAAAAATCTATAAGCTATATAAAAGTTGGCAATACTAAATTACAAAAATGTCTTTAATTTTTTTTTAATTACCATAAAATCTTTTTATCATTTAATCATAAAAGCACTCACATTCATTTCTTCAAATAATTAATCAAGTGATTTCAAAAAGAAAAAATACTAATAATAATTATTCAAATATAATTTTTGTATATTAAATAAAAATGATTTTGTGAACATATATTAGATTGGCCAATTTATTGTAGAATTATTATAAAGTAGGATATATATATATGTTATAAATAGTATTAATTATCTGGATGTCTAAATCTTTTATTTATTACCATTAATGTAATCAACATTCCCTTTTTCTTAGTTTCCTTTTTTCTTAGTTTCTTAATATTTGACTCTTGTATGTGTATAAATAGGAGATCACCTAATGGAATAAAACACTCAGAAAATTCTCATCTCTTCTCTATTTTCTTTGTCTAAATTATAATATTACATAATACTAATATTTCATAATACGTTATCAGCACGAGACCAAGGTATGACAATATTTTTGTTATGTGATCTCGAATTGCTTCAAAGTCATGATACACTAAATATATATATATATTTATATATATACTCATCTGACTGAAACACATTCGAGTTAGCCATTTTTTTAATGAATTAATATTTATACAATATATGTTTATGCTTATATATATCTATATAGATGCTTATATATTATATATGTGTGTTGATTTGTTTATCATATTATATTGTTTAATCTTATTATCTTATTCTATATTGTACTGGGCACGTGCCTGTCGTACGGCAAAACACCTTGCTGATCTTTATCAAGCATTTGTGAAAGGAAATGAGAAAATAGAAGCAAATTTTGCCTATCAAGATGATGGTTTTCTCAAAGAGCCTTTGGATATTACACACTTAGATGTTGCAGATTTTTTTAATGAAGATCTCATTAATAACAACATGAATATCGATAATGGAGATGGGAATGTCCACAATTAGTCACTTTTCTTTGTTATGTTTTTTTTATTATTATCATTTATTTACTTTAAGGTGTTTATTTTATTTGGCATGTAATGAACTTTTATTATTTAAGCATTTATATTTTGAACTTATTATGTTTTTTTTTTTGTTAATGAAGTAATGGACATTTGTCATTCTATACATGATTCTACAAATAATAGTGATGATATGTGTTTGGTGGATAGCGCAACCACTCATACAATACTTAGAAGTGATAAATATTTTTCAAATTTATCAAGAATGAAGGCAAATGTTAATACAATATCAGACACTGCAAATTTAATTGAAGGCTCCGGAAGAGCCATTATATTGATGCCTAGAGGAACAAAAATTATTATAGATGATGCCTTATTATCCACCAAATCAAAAAGGAATCTGTTGAGTTTCAAAGATATACGTCGTAATGGATATCATATTGAGACAATAGATGAAAATAATTTTGAATATCTTTGCATTACATCTATTGTTTCAAGAAAAAAATACATATTAGAAAAATTACCTGGTTTGTCTTCAGGTTTGTACGTTACACGTATAAGTACAATAGAAACTCATGTTATTGTGAACGAGAAGTTCACAAACCAGAAAAATTTATTTGTTATTTGGCATGACCGGTTAGGCCATCCCGGTTCAATTATGATGCGTAGAATAATAGAGAACTCACATGGTCATCCATTGAAGAACCAAAAGATTCTTTTATCCAGTGAGTTCTCATGTGCTGCTTGTTCTCAAGGAAAGTTAATCATTAAGCCTTCACCGGTAAAGGTTGGAATTGAATCCCCTGGATTTCTTGAACGAATTCAGGGCGACATATGTGGGCCTATTTGCCCACCATGTGGACCATTCAGATATTTTATGGTATTGATAGATCCATCAACTAGATGGTCACATGTTTGCTTATTATCTACTCGTAATGTAGCATTTGCAAGATTGCTTGCTCAAATAATCCGATTACGAGCACAATTCCCAGACTATGCAATCAAGACAATCCGCCTTGATAATCCTGGTGAATTTACATCACAGGCTTTTAATGATTATTGTATGTCAATAGGGATAAATGTTGAACATCCTGTTGCTCATGTACATACACAAAATGGTCTAGCAGAATCATTTATTAAGCACCTCCAATTAATCGCAAGACCATTACTTATGAGAACAAAACTCCCAATTATAGCTTGGGGACATGCTATTTTACATGCTGCGGCACTTGTCCGCATTAGGCCAACATCATATCACAAATTCTCCCCACTACAATTGGCTTTTGGTCAGGAGCCAAATATTTCCCATCTAAGAATCTTTGGTTGTACAATATATGTTCCGATTGCTCCACCACAACGAACAAAGATGGGTCCTCAAAGGAGGCTGGGAATATATGTTGGGTATGAATCTCCATCTATCATTAAATATCTCGAACCCACAACTAGAGATGTATTTACAACACGTTTTGCTGATTGTCATTTTGATGAGACAAGTTTCCCAGCTTTAGGGGGAGGGGAAAAGAAACAGCTGGAAAAAGAAATTATATGGAATGCACAATCATTATCTCAATTTGATCCTCGTACAAATTAATGTGAACTTGAAGTTCAAAGAATAATTCATTTGCAAAATATTACAAATCAATTACCAAATGCATTCACTGACCCAAAGAAAATTACAAAATCACATATTCCAGCTGAAAATGCTTCAATTCGAATTGAAGTCCCAGAAGGAGAATTAATTAATGATTCTAAAGCACATTTGAAACGTGGTAGACCAGTCGGTTCCAAAGATAAAAATCCTTGAAAAAGAAAGGGAGCAAATAATCAAGATGGCCCTAATGAAGATGCTGAAAATTTCGAGGAAGATGTTGACATAAACAAATCTCTTGAAGAGATTCAGGTACCTGAAAATATTAGCAATAATGAGATCTCAATAAATTATGTCAATACGGGAAAAGAATGGAACCGACTCGAAGTAATTGTCGACAATATTTTTGCTTACAATGTAGCGCTAGAAATTATAAATGAAAACGAGGATCTTGAACCTAAATCTATCAAAGAATGTCAAAATAGAAAAGATTGGCCAAAATGGAAAGAAGCAATTCAAGAAAAATTGAATTCACTTGCTAAACGCAAAGTATTTGGACCTATAGTCCAAACACCTGAAGGTGTGAAACCCGTTGGATACAAATGGGTATGTTTACGTAAAAGAAATGAGAAAAATGAAGTTGTGAGATACAAAACAAGACTTGTAGCTCAAGATTTTTCTCAAAGGCCAAGTATTGATTATGAGGAGACATATTCTCCTGTGGTGGATGCAATAACATTAAGATATTTGGTTAGCCTGGCTGTGAGTGAAAAACTTGATATGCGATTAATGGATGCAGTCATAGCTTATTTATATGGACCATTAGATAGTGATATTTACATGAAGATCCCTGAAGGATTTAAGATGCTTGATGCATATAATTCAAGCAATCTAGAAATGTGCTCAATTAAATTACAAAGATCATTGTATGGATTAAAACAATCAGGACGCATGTGGTACAATCGACTTAGTGAATATTTATTAAAAGAAGGATATAAAAATGATCCTATTTGCCCATGTGTTTTTATAAAAAGTTCAAGTCCTGAGTTTGCTATCATTGCTGTATATGTTGATGATTTGAATATTATTGGAACTCTTGAAAAACTTTCAGAAGTTGTGGAATATCTAAAGAAAGAGTTCGAAATGAAAGATTTAGGAAAAACAAAATTTTGTCTTGGTCTACAAATTGAGCATTTAAAATGTGGAATTTTCATTCATCAGTCAACATATACTGAAAAGATTTTGAGATGGTTTTATATGGATAAATCACACTCATTGAGTAGCCCAATGGTAGTTAGGTCACTTGATGTAGAAAAAGATCCTTTTCGACCTAGAGAAGAACATGAAGAGCTCCTTGGTTACCATATCTTAGTGCAATAGGAGAATTGATGTATCTTGCTAATTGTACAAGACCTGATATAGCTTTCTCTGTCAATTTATTAGCAAGATTTAGTTCTGCTCCAACATATAGACATTGGAAAGGGATTAAGCACATACTTCGCTATCTCCAGGGTACTATTGATAAAGGATTATTCTATTCTAATAATTGTGGGTCACAACTTATTGGCTACGCAGATGCAGGATATTTATCTGATCCACATAAAGCCAGATCTCAAACTGGCTATTTGTTCACTTGCGGTGACACTGCTATATCCTGGCGGTCAAAAAAGCAAAATCTGGTGGCTGCTTCCTCAAATCATGCTGAGATACTTGCAATTCACGAGGCAAGTCGATAATATGTTTGGTTAAGATCAATAACACAACATATTCGAGGAACATGTGGATTAACATCTAATAAAGAAGTACCAACAATTCTCTATGAAGATAATGCTGCTTGCATCGCTCAACTTAAAGGAGGGTACATTAAAGGAGACAGAACTAAACATATTTCACCAAAATTCTTCTTTACACACAATCTTCAAGAAAATGGTGATATCGATGTTCAACAAATTCGATCAAGCGATAATCTTGCAGACTTATTCACGAAGTCATTACCAACATCAACTTTTGAGAAGATAGTTCACAAGATTGGAATGCGTCGATTAAAGGATCTCCATGAATGCCAAAATGAGGGGGAGTAATTTCATAATGCACTCTTTTTTCCTTGACCGAGTTTTGTCCCACTGGATCTTCTCGGCGAGATTTTTAATGAGGCAGTTATTATGGACATCCAAGGGGGAGTGTTATAAATAGTATTAATTATGTGGATGTCCAAATCTTTTATTTATTACCATTAATGTAATCAACATTCCCTTTTTCTTAGTTTCTTAATATTTGACTATTGTATGTATATAAATAGGAGATCACTTATTGGAATAAAACACTCAGAAAATTCTCATCTCTTCTCTATTTTCTTTCTCTAAATTATAATATTACATAATACTAATATTTCATAATAATATATATATTTTTTATAGATTAAATACTATTTTAGTGTGATTAAATCTTAAAAAAAAAATTGTGTGTATTTGTCTTACATTGCTCATATGTGAGTGATTTGTGAGATTTATATTATACCAAGTAGTAACTAAGCTATAATCTTACAATAGAATTTTAGTAATTAAATAAATACTATTTTGGTGTCATTAAATCTATAAAAAAAATGATAAATAAGTTTTTTATATTTTTTTTTTTGTGAATTATGACTTGGATAGAGTAATTTTGCTTTTCAACTGTGAGTTACTTACTATATATACTTAGGGTGCGTTTGGAAAGCCACAATGTAATTAGATTTGTGTGTAATTGGAGGTAATTACACAATTTGGTATGTTTGTCTGACCATGTAATTACAATGTAATTGTGTAATTGAAAGTAATTGAGGGGTTCCAATTACGCTCTCCAATTCTCAGGGCCCCCATGAGAATTGAATGTAATTACACTGTGTAATTACTAAAAACTTTCCATATTAAACATTAGCTATTAATAAATATTATTTTCCCATGTAATTACTAACTATTTTGCCAAACAAGATATTAGAAATTCATATGTAATTACCATCTCATATCCAAGCACACCTTGCATTTTAAAATATAGTGTAATTACTAAACTGTGTAATTAATATTTTAAGTTTCATTCACTTATATACCATTTATTTTTCTTTGACGAATTAAATATTTAATGTTACTTATCAAGTTAGAGATCCTAAAATGGTTTACAATATTTTGATAAATTTTGAATAATTGATTATTACAAATTAAAGTTTAAATGTTATACTATGAAAATATTTTATACATGAGTGTAATTTACTATTTAAATTTAAATGATTGTTTTTTTTAAGATAACCAAAAAATTCTTTTATATATTTATATTTAGGGGCTTATATATATGATGCAAAAATAGGTGTGCCGATGCATCTTCGTTATGTTTATATATGTATAATCTTTTTTTTTTTTTTAAAAAAAAAAAATAACAATGTACATTGCAGTTATTTAAAATATCTTGTAAATTTTTAATAAAATTTTAATAATTTATTTTTTTAAAATTTAGTTCAACATTTTGTTTCACTCTTGTATTAAAATTAATACGAGTGCAAAAAAAATATTTAGAATATATTTTTCAATACTATAAATTATTTAAAATATTTTTAAAATATACAGAATATATTAAATAACTAAAGCGTAGTACATCATAAAACAAAATGAAATTATTTCACGTACTAAAAATACGATAGGAACATAAATTGTGTAATCAATTATTTTGGTGTATTCGGAGCTTCTCTTTATATATATGTGAGTAGGGATAGTTTTATAATAATTATTAAATTAAATTATATGAGATCCAATAATCATATTAATAGTGGTATAATACATTACAATATTGTTAAGTGTCAATATATCTTTATATATATTAAAAGTGCCTATCTAACGGCATTTCTTGTTTAACATTCTTGGTTTAACAGAATATACTTAAAAATAAAAGAATATTCTGTTAAATTTAACGATTAGGTTTGATTTTTCGTTAAAAAATAAACCCAATAATTAAACCTAAAAAATTAAACAATCTTTTAAATAAACAATCTTTTAAATATTAATAATCTCTTTTTAAATTAAAAAAATCATCTTAGCCACATATCTCTCTAACAAACCTATCTTGGGAGAATATTAATAATTTTTTTATTTATTTTTTAAAAAAGAAAAATATAGATAAAATATCTAGAAAAGATAATATAAAAGAAGATTAATTGTGTTGGCTTAAAGATTTTTGGGCTTGGGCTTAAAAAAATAATAATAAAAAAAGATGAAATGGGCTGTAATTAGTATTTACCTTATATGTTTGTGCTTATTTTTAGTTTTATTTTTAATTTTACCACCAATAGGAGAAGGTTGAAAAATATTAGAATATGAAAATATTATTGGTGCTTATTAGTAATTTGCAAAGAATGTGAAAGTCTATAAATATATAGTTGTGTAGCTATTATTAAATATGAAATGAGATAATAGAACTTTTTTCAATTAGAAGATTAATGTACATTTTACTATTAATAACATACATTATTATAACACAACTATGTTTTACTTACTAAATATACTGACACATATTTTATTTTTATAAAACAAATCGTTCAAATAATTATACTATTTTAATTATTAATTAAAATAAAAAACTAAAATATTAAATAAAATTAACACTACATGGCATGGCACGTAACAATCACCTAGTATATATATATATATATAAAAAGGAAAGTTCAAACAATTTTAAGTGGCAGCCTATCTTTCCTTTCTTGAATTGTCTAATTTTTGGTGATTTTCTTAATCTATATTTTATATACAATCATATCTTATAATAATAATAATAATAATAATAATAATAATAATAATAATAATAAAAATTACTATAAGTTACAAAAAAACCTAACATATGTGTCTGTACATATATATATATTGATTATATCTTATAATAATAATAATAATAAATATTACTATAAGTTACAAAAAAAAAACGTAACATATGTGTCTTTACATTTTCTATATGAAAATGTGTATACATATTAATAATTGAAGGAAAAAAACAATAAAGAAAATCATAAATGGTGTTAATATATCACCATAATAATTAATTATAATCCATTTTCAGTTACACCTCTTGAGTGTTGGGATGGCATCTCACTCATCACTACTCTATTTTTTTTTTCTATATATATGTACATGTATTTGTTTTTTTTTTTTTTTGTGTAGCAATAGTATGTTGTATATTTTTATTGGGAAATTTGATTTTCTATACTTAAAAAACTTAATTTTTTTTTTAAACCAATACATTTTACACTACAAAAAATATGACACTTTTTTCAAAACCCCAAAAATACCCCCTCATAACTCAAACCCTTTCTCTCTCCCTAAAACCGAATGAAAAAAAAAAAAAGGCCCAGGTCCGATGGGGTCCGACCAATCGGACCCTATGGTCCGACCATCGGACCACTCTCTCTCTTCCTCTCTCTGAATGGGGTCCGACCATCGGACCTGGGCCTTTTTTTTTTTTTTTTTTTTTTTTTTTTCTGTTTTCATTCGTTTTCAGAGAGAAGGGGGCTGGGGCTGGGGCTTCGACCGCGGTGGAGAAGGGGGCTGGGGCTTCGACCGTCGTTGGGGTTGGGGTGGCGATTCGTGGGTGCCGTGGGTTGAGCGGGGGTTGGGGTTTTCGTGGGTGTCGTGGGTTGAGCGTGGGTGAGGGTTGTCGGGGTTGGGGTTTTCGTGGGTGAGGGTGGTGGGTGCAGATAAAGTCGGCTGAGAGTTTGAGGGAAGAGAGAGAAAGGGTTTGAGTTATGAGGGGGGGGGGGATATTTTTGGGATTTTCAAAAAATTGTCATATTTTTTGTAGTGTAAAATGTATTGGTTTAAATTTTTTTTTTTAAATTTTTTAAGTATAGAAAATCAAATTTCCCTTTTTATTATGATCTATCATGGTGTATATACTGATGTAAATATTGTCATATTTTTTGTAGTGTAAAATGTATTGGTTTAAATTTTTTTTTTTTAAATTTTTTAAGTATAGAAAATCAAATTTCTCTTTTTATTATGATCTATCATGGTGTATATACTGATGTAAATATCATTATATGTATTTTCGTTTATGGTCTAAGGGATATATAATGGATCAAAAAGATATTCTTGTGTAAATATGTATTATATATAGATAGATAGATACTCTCTCATCGGAACTCCATAAAAATTGATAATGTTGATGTTCGATGTTGGTTCAATAATGTTGATATTCGATGTTGTTGTTTCTTCTACAAGGTAAGACGACTTTTGGACCAATGGACATATTGTTCCAAGCATCACAAAAGTAAAATTTTTTATCTATTATTTTAATGAGGCTAGAGCATTACTTCATGCTAAGTAGTGTCAAACTATTCGCCAATTTCTTTTTATTGAAAATTTGTCAATTTTTATTTAATATAATAGATCATAGTTGATATAATAATCTTTCCCTTTTGATTGTGTAAAGACCGCATATGATTAATATTTTGAATTATTAAATAATTAGGGTTTATGTATGAGATTTTATTATTATCAATAATATTATGATTATGGAAATTTATTTGAGTGCATATATATTTATTATGCTGTCTATGTAATTTCTCAATTTCTGTGATTGTGTTCGGAAGCTGTGGAAAGCGACGTTGGGCCATAGAGAGTCGCATTTTATAATTTAGAATTTATTCGGGAAATCATTGCTAAGTTTTAGCGGAGTTGGTATTTTCGGGGTGTGGTAAATGACCAATTTGCCCTTGGGAGTTGGTGACTAGCTTTATTAGTTAGAAGGGTAATTAGGTCTTTTCTTTTTAAAACCCTTGTTTTGGCTTTTAGTGTTTAATGGCTGCCTTTTTATTTTGTTGACTTTGATTTTAAAATTAATTAATTAAGAAAAGAAAGAAATCAAGGAAGATAAGTTAGAAGAAGCTTAGTAGTGAAGTTTCTATCTTCATCTCACTTTCCCTCTCTCTTTCGATCCATCAACCAGCAAGGAAGGAGATTATTTCTTGCTGAAATCTTTGAATTCTAATTGAGTTTGAAGTTCCAATTCAAGGTATTTTCCTCTTGTTCTCCTCTCTTAAGTTTTCTCTAGTCTAGGTTAGGTTTTTACTTGTGAATTTAGGTTCTGTGGGTTTGTGTGAATTGAAATGGTATAACTTGGTATTCTGGATATGGTTTTAGGTTGCTTGAGCTCATTTTAATTGAAATTGAAGGTTAATTTAAGGTTTGAGCAAGGTTTGAGTTTGTGAACTCAAACTTAGCTCTCTAATGGTGGATTGAAAATCTGTGTTAATTGTTGAGTTTTGTTGATTGGAACGGTATATTTTAGTGTATACGGAGTGATTCTGGAAAGTTTTGGAAAATTTGGGGATGAATTGAGGTTGTGGGGTTGGAATTTTGGTTCCCAGACCAGAACCGGAATTCCGGTTCCTGGGAGCCTGTGTCAACCGGTCGACCGGTTGGTCCCAGGAACCGGACTTCCGGTTGGGAACCGGCCTGCCGGTTGGGGCTTTTTCCCGAACCTTAATTTTTCCCGTTTTTAAGTATTTTAGGGTATTGTCATCCTTTTCATCGATAGGGTTAAGCTTAGTTTGTATTTTAAATCCCCGATAAGTTTTTTTTAGCGAGTCTCTCATTGAATTTCGAATATTTGGTTTAGGGCCCTGTAAAACGTCGAGCTGCACTTCCACTCAGGCTGACCGGCACACTTGAGCAAAGAACGAGGTAAGATAGCGTAAGAATATATATACGAATGTTTATGCTTGTTTTGGATGTTATTTTAAGTACGGTGTTACCAACACGAGTACCCAGGGTACGTCGTGTTCGTGGTACAACACTTAGTAATTCTCGGGAGTACAATCAGGGCTCTACCAACACAAGTACGGAGTTGGTACTTTAGTGCATTTGGTATAGTAGTCGTACTACCCTTAAGAACGTTCTTAATCATTTGGTGAGCTTCGTTGTTAAGCTCAGGGCAGCTTAACCATAAAGCTGGTCACGTGTTACTTTTATTTAATTCTTGCATATCTTGCGAGTACGTTGACTCATCAGTTTGCTACCTTGTGTAGGTAAAGGAAAAGCAAAGCTGGAGGAACAGTGAGGTGGAACTCGGCATGATTGTACATATCGCGGCAGTGCAACCCGGAGGGTTTCGATCTTATATTATTTTGAGTCTGTATTTTGGAAATGCATGTCCGCTAAACTTTTAAAAAAAAAAATATATGTATATGTACATATTAGTAAAATATTTTAAACTAGTATTTTGATACTCGGGATCCCGATCCGCATGTTTATTAATATACAAATTATTAAAATAAATTTCCGAGTTTATTATTATAAAATGCGGGCGTTACAGTTTGGTATCAGAGCCACCGGGTTGTTCACTGATGACCGTCAAGATATGTACAATCAAGGCCAGTGTCGAGTTCAACTCACGGTTCCGTAAGCTTTATTTCTTTTTGCAAATTGTTTTAAGATATGTGGTGTTGTGTATATGATTAAATAAATATTAATTGCGGTCCTGAAATATTTGACCACTGTCTGACCTACGTGCCTTGTGGGTTCGCAGGCTAAGTCCTAAATAATGGACGACCAGCGAAACGTTAGAAGGCAGGGTGAATTGGTTGAGACTGGAGGTGGTCGGGGTGGTAGAAATCCCCAAAACCCCCGTGGACGCGGTAGAGGCCGCGGTCGAATTCCGAGAGGTGGACAGGAGAATCCACCTCAGGCCCCTGTTGATTGGGAACAAAGGTTTGCTGAAATGCAAACTAGAATTGAGCAACAAGGAGAAGAGATCCGGCGACTCAGACAACGGGATGCCCCTGTTGAGCCTCCCCTGCAACCGGCCGTTGCAGTTCCTGCAGTCCCTGCGGTGCCAGCTGAGCAACATGTTGCTGGTAACCGCATGGAGCCTTTGTATGAGAGGTTCAGAAAACAAGCGCCTCCAGTATTTCTGGGAGGCCCTGATGTTTTAAAGGCGGAGCAGTGGTTGACTGTTATTGAGAAAATATTGAACTTTATGGGAGTAGCCGGAAATGATAGGGTGGCATGTGCCACGTTCCAATTTCAGGAGGATGCCCTGATTTGGTGGGAAATGGTATCCCTCACTAGGGATGTGACTAGAATGACCTGGGAAGAGTTCCGGGAATTGTTTAACGCCAAATATTACAATGAGGCGGTCCGCAGTGCAAAGCGGAAGGAATTTATTGAGTTGGTACAAGGTGAGAGTATGTCAGTGACCGAGTATACTACCAAGTTTGATCGCTTGGCCAAGTTGGCCTCCGGAATTGTGCCAACAGATTTCAGCAAGAAAGAAAAATATTTGGCTGGGCTGAATGCCAAAATCAGACATGACTTGGTTATTACAACAAGTGATACTACAACCTATGCAGAAATGGTTGATAAGGCTCTTCGAGCTGAAGGAGCAGTTAGATTTTTACAAGAAACCCGAGAGTCTTCTGGTGTTGGTGGGGCTACTACTCTCCCTATGTCGGGTCCTGAGAAAGAAAGTGGGGGTTCTACCTTTGAACAGAAGAAAAGAACTTTTCCATCTTCGGGAAGTTCAGGGCAAGGTAAAAGGTTTCGAGGAAACCAGAATAGAGGAGGACGTCAGACCTTTTCTTATCCTGAGTGCCCGCGTTGCAAGAAGCATCATCCCGGGGTTTGTAACCGGAGAGCCTGTTTTCAGTGTGGTTCGGTGGGACATCTCAGGAAAGACTGTCCTCAGTTGAAGAAAGAGGAACTAAAGCCTGAGGTCAGACCTGTACCTGCCCCTGCACGTGTCTTTGCTATTACTCAGGCAGATGCTGCTGCCAGCCCTTCAGTAGTTGCAGGTCAGCTTCTAATCAATGGTTTTGTTTATACTGTCTTATTTGATTCGGGTGCTACTCGGTCTTATGTATCATCAAGACTTTTAGATCAGTTTGTTAGACCCAGTGAGATTCTCGAGACGGGGTTTGGAACCCTGTTGCCTAATGGGGAATTGATTATTTCAAGAAAGTGGATTAGATCAGTAATAATTAGAATTGAAGATAGAGAATTGAGTGCTGATCTCGTGGAGTTGCCATTGACCGAATTTGACATTATACTTGGTATGGACTTTTTGTCTAAATACTCTGCTAGTATTGATTGTAGACGGAAAATGGTGACTTTTGAACCGGAAAATGAGGAACCTTTTGTTTTTGTTGGTTCGGTTCAAGGTTCTCGTGTCCCTAGAATCTCAGCACTGAAAACTAGGGATTTATTACGAGATGGATGTGTTGGATTTCTCGCAGTGGTAGTGGATTCCAATAAACCTGTGTTACTTGGGCCAGAAGAAGTTATTGTGGTTAAGGAATTCCTGGATGTGTTTCCCGAGGAATTGCCGGGATTACCACCTCAGCGTGAGATAGATTTCATCATTGATTTAATCCCTGAAGCAGAACCTGTTTCAAAGGCACCTTACCGAATGGCACCTGCTGAATTAAAAGAACTAAAGATACAACTCCAAGGGATGTTGGATCTAGGGTTTACTCGGCCTAGTGTGTCACCTTGGGGAGCCCCTGTGCTATTCGTGAAGAAGAAAGATGGAACTCTTCGTATGTGTATTGATTATCGGGAGCTGAATAAGTTAACCATTAAGAATAAGTATCCTCTGCCCAGAATTGATGATTTGTTTGACCAACTTCAGGGTAAGAGTGTATTCTCAAAAATTGACTTGAGGTCTGGGTATCATCAATTGAGAATTCGAGAAGAGGATATCCCGAAGACAGCTTTTCGGACCAGGTATGGTCACTATGAATTCCTGGTTATGTCTTTTGGGTTAACAAATGCTCCGGCAGCTTTTATGGATCTCATGAATAGGGTATTCAAGGATTTCCTCGATAATTTTGTAATTGTATTTATCGATGATATTCTTGTGTACTCTCGGTCAGAAGCAGAGCATGAGCAACATCTTCGAATGGTTCTGCAGCGACTTAGAGATCATAAACTCTATGCAAAGTTCAAAAAGTGTGAGTTTTGGCTGTCACAAGTGTCTTTTCTGGGGCATATTGTTGGAAAAGATGGAATTATGGTTGATCCAGGAAAGATTGAAGCGGTGAAGAATTGGCCTAGACCTAAAACAGTCACTGAAATTCGAAGTTTTCTCGGTTTAGCGGGTTATTATCGGCGTTTTGTGGAAGGATTTTCCAAAATTGCCATGCCGTTATCTGAGTTAACCAGGAAGAATCAGCGATTTATATGGTCAGATAAGTGTGAAAAGAGTTTTCAAGAGCTGAAGCAACGATTGATCACAGCTCCTGTTCTAGCCTTGCCTTCTGATCAAGAAAAGTTTGTGGTGTATTGTGACGCTTCAAGGCAGGGTTTAGGCTGTGTGTTAATGCAAGCAGATAAAGTCATAGCTTATGCTTCTCGGCAACTGAAAGATTATGAGCAGCGTTACCCAACTCACGACCTAGAACTTGCAGCAGTGGTGTTCGCCTTGAAAATTTGGCGACATTACTTGTATGGTGAAAGGTGTGAGATCTATACTGACCACAAGAGTCTCAAGTATTTCTTCACTCAGAAGGATTTGAATATGAGACAGAGAAGGTGGTTAGAATTGGTGAAAGACTATGACTGTGAAATCCTGTATCATCCTGGAAAGGCAAATGTTGTGGCTGATGCCTTAAGCAGAAAAGGACCTGATCAGATATCCAACATGGTTATGATTTCCTCTCAGCTAGCCTCAGAAATGACTAGAGCAAACATTGAGTTGGTGACTGAGGAATTATTTAATCTGACACTTCGATCATTTGTTGGAAAGAATCAGAATGGCTCAGTTAGAAGATTCAGAATTGACTAAGATTCGAGAAGATGTCTTAGCAGGCAAAGCTAAGGACTTCTCCATTGCTGACAATGGGATGCTGTTGTTTAAGACACGAGTGTGTGTCCCTGATTTTAATGAACTTAAGAGAGAAATTTTAGAAGAAGCTCATGCTACCCCTTACTCATTACATCCAGGAACCACCAAAATGTATCAAGATTTGAAGCCCTATTTCTGGTGGTACGGGATGAAGAGGGATGTAGTGGACTATGTCACTAAATGCCTAACACATCGGCAAATCAAAGCCGAGCATCAGCGACCGGCAGGGTTACTTCAACCGTTAACACTTCCGGAATGGAAGTGGGAAGACATTGCGATGGACTTTGTGGTTGGCTTGCCTAAAACCACAGGATTGTACGACTCAGTTTGGGTCGTGGTGGATCGCTTTACAAAGTCAGCACATTTCTTACCTGTTAAGGTAACTTATTCAGTGGATCAGTATGCTGATTTGTATGTAAAAGAAATTGTTCGTCTTCATGGGGTACCGAAGTCAATCGTTTCAGATAGGGACCCTAAATTTACCTCAAAGTTTTGGATGAGTTTGCAAAAGGCTATGGGAACTAATTTAAAGTTCGGCACGACACTTTCATCCTCAAACAGATGGTCAATCTGAACGAACCATCCAGATACTTGAAGACTTGTTACGAGCTTGTGTTATGGACTTTGGAGGGTCATGGAGTAAGTATTTGCCTCTGATTGAATTCTCCTATAATAATAGCTATCAAAGTACCATAGGAATGGCTCCCTATGAGCTGCTCTATGGAAGGAAATGTCGTTCCCCAATTCATTGGGACGAAACAGGAGAACAGAAATACTTGGGCCCTGAATTAGTCCAGAAAACGAATGAAGCAATAGACAAGATCAAAGCTCGAATGCTTGCTTCTCAAAGCAGGCAGAAAAGTTATGCAGATCCCAAGCGACGGGATGTTACATTCCAATCTGGTGATCATGTCTTTTTGCGTGTATCCCCGATGAAGGGAGTCAGACGTTTTGGAAAGAAAGGTAAACTGAGCCCTAGGTTTGTTGGACCTTTTGAAATTCTGGAAAAAGTTGGGCAAGTGGCTTATAGGTTAGCCTTACCTCCAGCATTATCAGCAGTACATAATGTATTTCATGTTTCTATGCTGAGGAAGTATGTGTCTGATCCAATGCACGTTCTGAGATATGAAACATTGGAGTTGCAACCTGATTTATCATATGACGAACAACCAGTGCAAATTCTGGATAAAAAGGAAAAGGTTCTCCGAACCAAAACCATATCACTGGTCAAGGTACTTTGGAGAAATAGTAAAGTGGAAGAAGCCACTTGGGAATTAGAATCTGATATGAGGGCCCAGCATCCTGAGTTATTCAGGTAGATTTCGGGGGCGAAATCCTTTTAACGGGGGGATAATTGTAAAGACCGCATATGATTAATATTTTGAATTATTAAATAATTAGGGTTTATGTATGAGATTTTATTATTATCAATAATATTATGATTATGGAAATTTATTTGAGTGCATATATATTTATTATGCTGTCTATGTAATTTCTCAATTTCTGTGATTGTGTTCGGAAGCTGTGGAAAGCGACGTTGGGCCATAGAGAGTCGCATTTTATAATTTAGAATTTATTCGGGAAATCATTGCTAAGTTTTAGCGGAGTTGGTATTTTCGGGGTGTGGTAAATGACCAATTTGCCCTTGGGAGTTGGTGACTAGCTTTATTAGTTAGAAGGGTAATTAGGTCTTTTCTTTTTAAAACCCTTGTTTTGGCTTTTAGTGTTTAATGGCTGCCTTTTTATTTTGTTGACTTTGATTTTAAAATTAATTAATTAAGAAAAGAAAGAAATCAAGGAAGATAAGTTAGAAGAAGCTTAGTAGTGAAGTTTCTATCTTCATCTCACTTTCCCTCTCTCTTTCGATCCATCAACCAGCAAGGAAGGAGATTATTTCTTGCTGAAATCTTTGAATTCTAATTGAGTTTGAAGTTCCAATTCAAGGTATTTTCCTCTTGTTCTCCTCTCTTAAGTTTTCTCTAGTCTAGGTTAGGTTTTTACTTGTGAATTTAGGTTCTAGGGGGCTGTGTGAATTGAAATGGTATAACTTGGTATTCTGGATATGGTTTTAGGTTGCTTGAGCTCATTTTAATTGAAATTGAAGGTTAATTTAAGGTTTGAGCAAGGTTTGAGTTTGTGAACTCAAACTTAGCTCTCTAATGGTGGATTGAAAATCTGTGTTAATTGTTGAGTTTTGTTGATTGGAACTGGTATATTTTAGTGTATACAGGTATTCTGGAAAGTTTTGGAAAATTTGGGGATGAATTGAGGTTGTGGGGTTGGAATTTTGGTTCCCAGACCAGAACCGGAATTCCGGTTCCTGGGAGCCTGTGTCAACCGGTCGACCGGTTGGTCCCAGGAACCGGACTTCCGGTTGGGAACCGGCCTGCCGGTTGGGGCTTTTTCCCGAACCCTAATTTTTCCCGTTTTTAAGTATTTTAGGGTATTGTCATCCTTTTCATCGATAGGGTTAAGCTTAGTTTGCATTTTAAATCCCCGATAAGTATTTTAGCGAGTCTCTCATCGAATTTTGAATATATGGTTTAGGGCCCTGTAAAACGTCGAGCTGCACTTCCACTCAGGCTGACCGGCACACTTGAGCAAAGAACGAGGTAAGATAGCGTAAGAATATATATACGAATGTTTATGCTTGTTTTGGATGTTATTTTAAGTACGGTGTTACCAACACGAGTACCCAGGGTACGTCGTGTTCGTGGTACAACACTTAGTAATTCTCGGGAGTACAATCAGGGCTCTACCAACACAAGTACGGAGTTGGTACTTTAGTGCATTTGGTATAGTAGTCGTACTACCCTTAAGAACGTTCTTAATCATTTGGTGAGCTTCGTTGTTAAGCTCAGGGCAGCTTAACCATAAAGCTGGTCACGTGTTACTTTTATTTAATTCTTGCATATCTTACTGAGTCTGTTGACTCATCAGTTTGCTACCTTGTGTAGGTAAAGGAAAAGCAAAGCTGGAGGAACAGTGAGGTGGAACTCGGCATGATTGTACATATCGCGGCAGTGCAACCCGGAGGGTTTCGATCTTATATTATTTTGAGTCTGTATTTTGGAAATGCATGTCCGCTAAACTTTAAAAAAAAAAAAATATATGTATATGTACATATTAGTAAAATATTTTAAACTAGTATTTTGATACTCGGGATCCCGATCCGCATGTTTATTAATATACAAATTATTAAAATAAATTTCCGAGTTTATTATTATAAAATGCGGGCGTTACAGATTGAATGATGTAATATTTTATATTATTTAGGGTAAATACTATTTTGGACCCTATGTTTTGCAAAAGTTACAAATTGGACCCTGTGTTTTGTTAAATGACAAAATGGACCCTGTATTTTCTAAAATAGTAAAAATATGACCCTGAACTTAATTTTTGACAATTTTTTTTTTAATACAACCAACTTGAAGACAATGCTTAATACGAACAGATACAAAAAATGTAAACAGTTTTGTCATAGCACTTTTAGATCGGATTATAATTAAACTTTATTTTGACAAAAAATCAATTCAGGGTCCTATTTGTACTATTTTAGAAAATACAGGGTCCATTTTATCATTTAACAAAACACATGGTCTAATTGGTAACTTTTGTAAAACAGAAGGTCCAAAATGGTATTTACCCTATTATTTAATATTTATTCATTTTTAGTCATTGTGTCTCATTATTCATGTTGTAAGAAAAGAGTATGCCTTAGCTCAATCACTTGCTCAAGTAACTTTAAACTTTGATTGAGAATGTGTATAAAACTTTCCATTTTATATTCTTCCATCTTAATAGATTTTTATTTAAAATGAAAAATAATAATAAAACAGAAATCAATGACAAAATTAACTGTTTAAAATAATATAATGAAAAATACAATATGGCATATTATATATTGATATTTTGTATGTGTTATAGCTTTTGCCTTTGAATGATAATCATATTTTACTGAAAAAGAAAAGAATAACATACATAAGCTCATTTGCATATATAGGTTCACATAATTCACTTAAATAGAGATAACTTACTACAAATAAAAAAGAAAAAAAATTATATGGATTCTTAAAGCATCTTCAACGAGCTCACCAAATTTGGTGTCACACTATCACTAAATTTAGTGTCAAAAATTATTTTCACTCTAACCACAACACCAAAAATTACACTAAAAAAATATTCATTATTATTATATTAATTTTTTAATAAAATAAAAATAATGATGATATTCACATTTAAGTTTACACACAATAAATTAAAAGGTACTTTTACAATGCACCCCTCTAAATAAAAGAGTCACCCGTGCAACAGATAGTTTGAATTTTATTTTCGGCGTGTTAATTTTTTTTTTAAAATTTTACATGATATCTTAAATAATTATAATGTACATGACCATAAAAAAAATAAACTAAAATTCTACAATGCATTAGGGGTCCACCGATGCACACCTATTTATTTGAGCATATGAGATAATTTTTTAGTCTAATTTGTTTCATGGTTGTCTACGTTGCAATTATTTAGGACATCCTGTAAAATTTTGAAAAATTCAAAAAATTTTAACACGCCGAAAATAGGGTTTAAATAGTCTATTTCATGCACATATAAAATAAAAGAGTTTCGCGTGCAATAGACAGTTTGAACCTTGTTTCGGCATGTTAAATTTTTTCGAATTTCCCAAAACTTTGTAAAAAGTCTTAAATAGTTATAATGTAGACGACCATACAAAAATTAAGCTAAAAAATTATCTCAGATACAATAAATAAAAGTGCATCGATTGATTTATTTTAAGGGAGTGTATTGTAAAAATAACATTTTTAATCTTATAAATACAAATAATAATATTAATATCTACAATATAAATTAAATAATAATATTTTTTTTTTTAAAAAAAAAAGAATGTCGTAGCTACAGTACCACGACATATATGTCATGCACTGTAGCCACACGACATATATGCTGTAAATTTTGGTGCTACGTTGGATGGATTTTATACACCAAATCCAAGTTTTAGTGCTACCTTGGAGTTGTTCTTATGCAAAATGCAAAGGTTATACAAAATTTTTAAGATTTTTAGAACCTTATAGTATATTGTAAGATAAAATCAATATATATTTTTATGTTTTTTTTTTTCTTTTATAATTACTCATTTTAATCATAGTTTTGAACAAGTCATTGCTCCCCATAATGATGATTTTTTTTTTATTTTATTTTAAAACAAGAATAATAATGATTGTTGAATATAAAAATAAATGAGAGTATAATTGAAAAAAAAACTCCCAATTGTAAAATTAAAGAAATGACCGGTTCAATTTAATTAAATTTGTTTTGACTATTTATACGTAAGATACAAACTATATATTTACAAACTATATATATATACTAGGCGTAAGTCACATGGAAATGCATGTGTAAATATATGTTGCTTATACATTTTTTTCATAAAAAAATTATTAACATCATGTTATTTATATTTACATATCTCTAATGAAAAATTAATTATTTTATGTATATACTTTAAAAATATATTTATAAAATTGAATATTAAAATTATTTCTTTTAAAATCAAATATATTAAATCTAATAAGAAATTGTATGAGAAAAGAAGTTTTATATTAGTTTAAGCAAACAATGATTTTCAAAAAAATAAATAAAATAAATAAAAAAAAACATCAACACTAATAAGATGTTTTTCAAAAAAATTTTAATTGACTTAAAAGTTCTTATAAAAATAAAATAAAAACAAAAAAATTACTTACCCTGATTTGTTTTTATCTTAAAAAAAGAAATATTTTTCTAATTATTTCTTTTTTAAATTTTGTCAATAAATAACTAACTAATAACAAACTATCTTAAAAGGTTCAATATAAATAAATATCATAATTGAAAAAAAAAAACATAGTAAAAAGACCTAAGCTATTTATTTTATTTTTTTTTAAAAAAAGACTGATATGTTTTAGCAAAAATGTATGCATCCTTCGCCATGAAGCCATTACAACACCAAAATTCACAAAATATCTTAGTAGAACAAAATGTATTATGATCTGATACCACACAAAAAACGTTATCAGAAGCAAGATGAAACATTTTTAGAATCAAAATAATCATGCAATGCACTGACAAAATCCCTTGTCCAAGACATTTTTTCTGGATTCATCCAACATTTTCAATCACAGAGAGAATAAAGAAAATATTTTCCCTAGATTCATCCCACATTTTCAATCGCAGAGAGAATAATGAAAAATGGTTTTATTGTTTCGCATTTAATTAGATTCTCCTCTTTCGCATTCAATCGCATTTTTTCATAATTTTTGAAAATTAGTTAGATTAAATTTTGGAAGTATTTTTTTTTATTTTTTTGATAAAATTTTTGAGAGTATTAATACGGTTAAAATTAATTGAATATAATTAATGATTTTTTAATTAAAATATTTTGTAAACTAATGGGATATTCTGTTTAAGTTAACGGAGGAAACAAAATAATATCGTTAAACCAAGAATTGTCGTTAGATAGACACTTTTAATATATAAAGATATATATATATTAGGGGCTTTTTTATTTTTATATTTTAAAAACAGTTTTTTTCGCATTTTTATGGAATTTTACATAGAAATTCCTATTGTAACTAACGGAGCAACCTAAATCGTAACAAAAAATCGTATAGCAAGAAACCACCTGAGAAACCATTTTAGAAACCCAAACCGTAAATTTTTTAAAAAAAAAGTTAAAAAAATAGTATATGTGGTAATTTCCCTATATTTTACTATTATTTATAATTACTCATTTTGATAGACGGATCCAAATCTCATTACTCCTTTTAGTGGTAATTTTTTTCTTAAGTTGAAAATGCAAGGCATGGAATGGGAGGTCATATTTAAATTTCAAAATAAGAATAATAATGATGCTTGAATATAAGAATAAAAAGAGACATATAAATAAATGATTGGTTCACTTTAATTTGTTTTAACCATATTATTTATGATTAATAAATGAAAAAAAATAATTAAAAACTTAATAAATGTGAAAAATAGAAAAAAATAGAAGGAATGTGAAATAGAAACTTGAAAGGTTGAAAACCGTAAAATTCTTAAAGATACATTTTTGTAAATAATAGAATGAACTAGAATAGTCACTACTTATTATAATAATAAATAATAATAATAATAACAACGGTTTTTATAATAACATAATAAAAAAAATTAGTCATCATGGTTTTAATTAAACTAAAATATAAACATAATCAATATAAAAATAAAGAAGTAGAGTTCTATGTGTTACAACATAATTAATGAAATAAACATAATGTAATGAACTATAAAAATAAAATATGCTTCACGAGCGATTGTTTATGATAATTCTAAATTATATATTGTAATACTTATATTTTTATTACCTATCATTGAGAAATAAAATGTATTATATTTATAATTAATTTATGATTATAAATATTTTTTTTTGTTTTTTAATTAATATTTATATAATTTAAAAAGAGTACAATAAAAATTATAGGGAACTTCTACAATAGACACCCCAAATCTGATGCATTCCAAAATTTTAAAAGATCATAGGTTAAAATGTTAAGGCCCAAAGTATTATGGTGGGGTGAAGCACATAGGATATTCAAGATAATATTCATGTATATTTTTATAAATTATAAAAAGTGAACAAATTAAAAATTAAAATTTTAGGAGTGTTGGACTGGGTTTATCGTTTTGATCGTAGCTGCAGTTTTGGATCTAGAGATACATAAAATTTTTTTTCATATCAAATCTTTGTAACAAATCAAGCATTGTTTGAACAGCAACAAAAGATTGTTCTTTATAAACTATTTTGAAAATAACACTTTTCCTTCACACTCAAACAAAAATTACTGAGATAGACTAAGCACATTAGACATTAACTTTTTTTTCTTTTTTCTTTAGAAGAACCTAAACGAAATCTTCACCAACTTCAACAATTCCATACTAAAATAAAAAAACAGAGAGCAACTGAATAGTTACAAAAAGAGCCCACAACAATTCCATAAACTAAATTACAATAACACAAGAAAAGAAAAGAAAAAAAGATTTCGAACCCTTCCTATATAACAAATCCATTTCTTCATAGTTGATACCCCTCAAAATGATTTTCCATTTAAAAAATTTAATTGGAAAATTTTAATACGTGTTTAGTGTTCTAATCAGTTATAAATTTTCTAGACACACCAATGCACCCTTAATTTAACATGAGTATAATCTAGTACAATAATACAACCCCTTAAAAGGGATACACCAATACATCTCTATCTGTTTTAGTATCTGAAATAATTTTTTAGTCAAATTTTTTCTCATGGTCATGTAAATTATACTTATTTAAGACATCCTGCAAAATTTTAAGAAATTCAGAAAAGTTTAACACGCCGAAAATTGGGCTCAAGTAGTGTGTTGCACGCGTGACTATTTTATTTTATACGCGTGTAAAATAGACTGTTTGAACATTGTTTTCTATATTGTAAATTATTCCGAATTTCTTAAAATTTTGTAGGATATCTCAAATAGCTATAACGTACATGAATATGAAAAAAATTAGACTAAAAAATTTTTCTTGATGCCGAAACAAGTAAAGGGTGCATCAATACATCCATTTTAAGGGGTGCATTGTAGAATCACCCTATAATTATTATTTTGTGTCACAGGAACATTTCCAACCAATATGATCCCACAATAATCGAAGCATTGATGTGTCCATTTTTTGGGTGTCTATTCTAGAATTTTCTAAAATTATATAATGGAAAAAAAAATAGAAACAAAAATAATAACTATTAAGGTCTAAATTTGGATATTTTTATATAAGAGAAAAGAAATCTCTATCTATTTAACAATATTTTTTTTTCTTCTAAGTATATTTATAAAAGTATCTTTTAATGTCACTTTTTAGATTAATCTATAATTTAATAATTTTATTTTATAAATATTTATTATATTAGTTGAGTTGATAAAATCTATATATTTATATAAAATATGGAAGCCCAAATAAGTTTAAGTAACATTCTATTTTATTTTTAAAAATATTGTGAGAGTTTCACATATATATTGTTCTAAAAAAAACTTCATATGTTTTGAACCGTATCATATTATTATTGTTGTCTTTTTGATTTATTTTTCGTGATAATCATATGACATAAAAAAATAAAAAAATAGTTATAGTATGTATTGTTCCTCATAGATTTTCAATATAAGAATTATCAAAAATATAAGACAAATTAAAAATAAATAATATTTAATTTATGAAACAGTTAAGTTAAGTGATGATTTAATATATATATATATGTATACATGTAAATATAAGGTGAGTTACAAAAATATTATATTATATGAAAAATGAAAATAAATTTAAAAATCCTTCACTCATATTATATATATCTTTAAATATTAAATTAATAAATAAATATAAAATTAATATATTTTTGTACATATATATGTATAATTTTTTAATATTTCATGTGCAAGTGTGACTTTTCACTAGTAATAATTAAAAAGTACAAAATATAATAACAAATATTGTATAATAAGTTCTCAATCGATTTATATATTCAACATTGGATAGTGAGTTTCTTTACAAATTTTTTAATATTTTTAGATCTATTTTATATAACTGAATATTTCAAAAAATTATGTATAAATTACGTAGTTATAACTCATTGTTTAATTTTTATTATGTGTTAAATAAATTTATTAGAAATAACAATAGTGACGAAGTATACAATGATAATAATGATTTTAAATAATCAGGACCAGTGACGGACCCAGAATTTTTACTTTGTGGGGGCTTATTTATCATAAAAAAAATATTTATAGCTACATTATAATCACACTTACTAAATTTATCTAATTTTGTGGGGGCTTTCAACTATTTTGGCCTATAATTATTAAATTAAAAAATTTACATTTAATTTTTTAAAAGGCAATATTTTTGTTCGTGGGGGCTATAACCCCCACATCAATCTTAATGGGTCCGTCCCTGATCAGGACATAAAAAGAGAAATGTTTACTTATATAATTTTTAACAAATAATAATAATAATAATCTAATAATTTTTCTCTATATCACCTAATTAATCTATAGAATAATTGATTAGGAGTAGTGAAACAATAAAAGTTAAAGTGTGCGGATAAATGAAAAGATGAGAGAAATAGAGAAAAAAACTACTAATGATATAAAATTCCAATATGTAAGGTCTATGATTAATTTTCATAAAGAAAAATGTAATAAAGCATTAATACTGAATTGATCCCTAATTAAACAAAATACCTTTTCGAAGTCCTGGAGACGAAGATGCATCGTGGGTTGACGTATAGTGCGATTTGTCAAATATATTGGGTCATATGGTATTTTCCCGTTCTCTTCCCCGATCAAGATATCCTCCTTTTCGCCCAAGAAAGATTAATTGAATTATCAAAAATTTAGAGCAGGAAATGCAATGAAGTGCACTTAAATATATTTTTTTAGGGTGTATACAAATTAATATTAGCAATTCAAATAATTTATGGTTGGCTTGTCTAGGATATGGGATCTCACGCTGCATCTTTACTCTTATATTGGATGGTGCATGCATACAATGCATTAGGAATTAGATTTAACTATTAAGATTGCTGAAACATCTAGATGGTTCCGTATCATCTTCTACAATATTAAAAGTTGAAATTTGAGTGCGGTAATATAATACTAAAAGCTGCTATTAGTGGATAACTTTGCTTATATAATTAAATTTATTAACATGCTTCTTGCAGAAAACTATATAAATGAAGAAACTATGAGGCTCAAATTTCATTACACCTTTAATAATTTTCTCAACAAGTATTAATTTGTAACTTGTCTGCTCAAATCTCGTCGACGATGGAAGAACATTCCAAAGCTCTGGCACGATCAAGGAGAGGGAGAATGAGAGAGAGATTTGGAGCTTTGGGGTTCTCGAGCATTGGAAAAACGGAGCAATTGTGTGGCTGCCATGAGGGTTGGGGTGGCTGTCGTGAGGGTTGAGGTGACTGGTGGCGGGGATTGGCATGTGGCTGGAGATGAAGAAGACAAGGAAGAAAAAAAAGAAAAAAAATATATTTTAAAATTTTTAAATAATTTATTTATTTTTATTATAATTTTTTTAAAATTAAAATTATAATTTAGACCAACAATAATTCGACATGTGTCAATTTTGAATAAGCGAACATATCTGTTAAAGTTGGGACTAACGGACTTACAAAAAGTACGACTTTGAGGACTATTGCCGTTATTTTTTGTGGTTGGGGATTAATCTCCATCAAAGTAAACTTTTAAAGGACTTTACTGCAAATATCTCTTATAATTTTATGTAATTTTATATTTTTATATTCATTTAATATTTATTTATTGCTGTACCCAAAATCAAACTATAATATTAATATTATATAGTGCTTTATGTAATAAAAAATTTAGTTGTTTGCAAGAAATTGTGCTTTATTATGAAGAAGAGTTCTACCATCAACCTTCTGTTACAACCTCTAGTTAACTTCCACGACCAAAAACACATGTCTAAATATTTTTTATTCCAATTTTTTTTTTCACGGGAGTATTTATTATGCTTATAACATCATCCCTGTAAATTTTTAAAAAATTTCGAATAGTTTACAGTGCCGAAAATACGTTTGAAGTTTTTTGAACGCGCGTGGTAAACTGGAATATCATGAACTCTTTTTTCGATACTGTAAACTATTCGAAATTTTCAAAAATTTACAGGGATGATACTGTAAATATAACGAATACCGCTATGAAAAAAATTGAAATAAAATATTTCGGCATGTGATTTCGGACGTAAAGATTGACTAAGAAGTTGTAATTAGTATTTCTTTATTATGAATCTTCGGTCGTATGCATGCCTAAGCCAACACCTATACTCCCTAGGGTTGACCCCAAAATTAAACTATAATATTAATAGGTTAATTAATAATTTTTCTCCCCGAACTTTGACATGTACTAAATCATGCCCCCTGAACTTTTTTGGCAGTTAAAAATTTCTCCTGAACTATTAGATTGTTAGATTTAAGGACTTTTGTCTAATTTTAGTAAAAAAATTCTAACATAGATGAAAGTTTTAGATAAAAGTCCTTAAATCTAACAATCTCAATAGTTGAGGGGAAATTTTTAACGGCGAAAAAAGTTTAAAGGGCATAATTTAGTATATGTCAAAATTTAGAAAAAAAAATTACTAATTAGCCATATTAATATTATGCGGTGCTTTGTGTAATAAAAAGAAATAGTTGTTTACCAAAATTAAACTATAATATTAATATTATATGGTGTAATAAAGAAATAGTTGTTTACCACGTGTCAAGTGAAATAGTAATTTATTAATAAAAAAATAGTTGTTTGCAATGTGGACCGCCAAAATTAAACTATATTAATATTATATGGTACTTTGTGTAATAAAAGAAAAATAGTTGTTTATATTATTTAGTGATGTAATAAAAAGTAGTTGTTTGCAACGCGTGGACCGTTAGCCAGGTGAGATGGTGCTTTTAGTAAAAAAATTTCTCCTGAACTATTAGATTGTTAGATTTAAAGACTTTTGTCTAATTTTAGTAAAAAAATTCTAACATAGATGAAAGTTTTAGATAAAAGTCCTTAAATCTAACAATCTCAATAGTTGAAGGGAAATTTTTAACGGCGAAAAAAGTTTAAAGGACATAATTTAGTATATGTCAAAATTTAGGAAAAAAAAATTACTAATTAGCCATATTAATATTATGCGGTGCTTTGTGCAATAAAAAGAAATAGTTGTTTACCAAAATTAAACTATAATATTAATATTATATGGTGTAATAAAGAAATAGTTGTTTACCACGTGTCAAGTGAAATAGTAATTTATTAATAAAAAAATAGTTGTTTGTAATGTGGACCGCCAAAATTAAACTATATTAATATTATATGGTACTTTGTGTAATAAAAAAAATAATTGTTTATATTTATATATATTAATGTTTATAATTTTGATATTGTATTTTATTGAAAAAAAACTTATTAAGTTATATTAATTCATACTAAAATAGATAATAAACATTTATCTTTAATAAAAAAAAATATTTAATTTGTTTATTTTTATAAAACTGTTTATTATTTATTTACTTAATTTGACAAAATTCTTTATTTTGAATTTTAATAAACATGTTTTATTATTAATAATTTTTAAAACATTAATATAATAAACATAAGGATAAAATATAACAAAATAATATTATAAACATTAATTAATATAATAATCTATTTATGGTAATTAGTTTAATCATTAATGATTTATATTATTTAATGATTAAAATGTATGATTTTATGTAATAAATTTTGAAAATGTATAAATTTTTCAAATAATTTTCTTTTACACATTTTTTGTAATAATTTTATTTTTGTTGTGAAAAAAAGCCTAAAAAGAAATAGTTGTTTACCAACATTAAACTATAATATTAATATTATATGGTAGTTTGTGTAATAAAAAAAATAATTGTTTATATTATTTAGTGATTGTAATAAAAAATAGTTGTTTGCAAGGCGTGGACCGTTAGCCAGGTGAGATGGTGCTTTATCATGAACCCTCAGAGGGTCACATGCTTGTCAACTCTACTCCCCAGGTTCGCAGCGTGCGGTGCTTTAGACTTCAGCCACTTGAAGCTCCTAACCATCTTGTAGGAATGGGACCACGTCCCTACAAGGGTGGTCGGAGTGAGCACCATCCATATGACTAGGGAGTACGGCCCACGCTAGATGCAACCCAACTACTTTGCCCCACTTGGTTACAGGCCCACGGGACTGGACCCGGCGATAGGATTGTATAAAGTAATCAATATAAACATATTAAAAAAGTTATGTTTCGTCCATGTGGGAGGGATGGGATTTCTTCTTCCTTAAACCAAATCAAAACTTGTTCTTCTCAGTTAGTGTAAAAATCAATCTCAGATGCTATCCTACTCTCCACTCCTCATCTCACTGCACAACAGACTCAGAGACACAAAAAAACCTCTTTTTCCCTCTCCACCAAGGAACCCACTCACCGGCGGCGGCGCAGTTGCATCGTCCTCTAAGATCATGTATGTATGTCGTTTCAGTATTTTTTTTTCCTTTCTTTCTTTCTTTCTATGTCTATCTCTTCGTGCCTTATGTATGAATTTTTGTTATTGCTCGGTATTAGTTCTCATAGGGCTTGATTATCTTCCTTGACGCTCGCTGGGTTTATCATACAATACAAGTTTGGAATTAATTTGTTTTTTGGCATTTTTGCTCGCAACGTGTTTGATATAATGTCTCTTTCAAGATTATGCATTTTTCATTAGTTTTATCGTGCAAAGTTGACAATTTTGTAATTAGTTCTGTTGGTTTAAATCATTTAAACACCTAGTATAAGATTTTTACAATTTCTCCAATCTTTTATGCCATCAACTTGTCTAAGAATTCGATAACATGAGGGGGGGAAGTTCCTCAATAATATCTTTTGTTTGTTTGTTGGTAGTTCATTATTAAAAGTTATTTTTTATTTGCTCTACAAATTATTTACAGAATTCAGAGATACTTCTACTCTCGCAATTCACAACTGTTGAATATTGATGATATGTGCACTAATTTTTTACACAACATATGGCATGTTTTTCATCCAGCCATAATTATTTGAAGGTAGAATCCACTATGTTAAGAAGGTATGCCATGTCATTGTGAGTAAAATCTTGGTAAATTACTTGTGTGCACATATCATTGCTTTCAATCTCTATATATATGTGTGTATATTTCTGTGTTGAATTTTTTTCCCTTGCCTTGTGAGAATACAAGATGAATTTCTGGAAACCCATGTCACATGTTCATAGAAAACATTGTTGCTTGTAAATATGTGTATTGTAATTTTCATTGTTGTTCCTTATCTTAAAGCTTGAGTTCAATGATCAAGTCAGTTTCTTTTAATTTTTCCAGCTGAAACTGAAAGTACTATCAAGATCAATTATGGATTCTTAATTCTAGAAATGTGGAGACATTAGAGAGAAGTTTAAAAGGAGAAAAGGACTGAGTTTTTTTATTTTCCTTTTAGAAATATTAAACTAAAGAATACTCTATATTGCATTTGATTCTAAGATCTAACCAAGCTTGGTAAAGTTTTTCAATTTAATAATTTGTATAAGATGCTTAATTTCTTCTCATAATACTTGCCTTGCAGCTAGGATTAGATACTGTACCAGTTCTTGTTGGTCCAGTGTCTTACTTGTTGCTATCAAAACCAGCAAAAGGTGTTGAGAAGTCCTTCTCTCTTCTTTCCCTCATTGGAAATATTCTTTCAGTCTACAAGTAAGAATATTATATTTTTATCAGACGTTACCTTTTTCAATGTTATCTTGTATTAAATCTTGTCAACCAAAAATGGTCTATGCTATGCAGGGAGGTTGTGGCTGAACTAAAGGCTGCAGGTGCCACTTGGATTCAGTTTGATGAGCCCACCCTTGTGAAGGATCTTGATTCTCACCAATTACAAGCATTTACTCATGCCTACTCAGAACTAGAGTCATCTTTGTCTGGTTTGAATGTTATAATTGAATCATATTTTGCTGATGTTCCTGCCGAGGCATACAAAACACTTACCTCTCTAAAGGGTGTAGCTGGGTATGGCTTTGACCTGGTCTGTGGAACAAAGACCCTTGATTTGATCAAGAGTGGATTTCCTTCTGGAAAATACTTGTTTGCTGGAGTGGTAGATGGGCGCAATATATGGGCCAACGATCTTGCATCTTCCATCAGTACCCTAGAGGCACTTGAGGGTATTGTTGGAAAAGGTATTCTTTCTATAAGTTCTTTGCGTTGGTTTAGAATGTTACTACTGTTCTAGAGGTTTAAGTATTTTCTGCTATCTTTTACATGCTGTAGACAAGGTTGTTGTCTCTACATCCTGCTCTCTTCTACACACTGCGGTTGATCTTGTGAATGAGACTAAGTTAGATGCGGAGATCAAGTCATGGCTTGCATTTGCTGCTCAAAAAGTAGTTGAAGTAAATGCCCTGGCTAAGGTATTGTCTGGACACAAGGATGAGGTGCTTTTTCTCCCTACATATTATATTTGTTCTTCAATATTTTTCCAGACAGAAAATTATACTTAATAGGTTTTTTAATTTAGTTGCAAGCTTGTTAGTTAAATTATTTGCATAATAACTTGCTACTTTTTTATATCTTTCTGATTCTTGAGGAATTGGGATTTGATTTATTAGTTTTGAGCTTTTTTCCCTCTCTCTTTTGTAATCTATAAATTTTTATAGGGATATTCCTTTCATTATTTTTACGTAATTTTATTATTTAGCTCTAACTAGGAAGACACTGTATGAACAGGACTACATATAAATGTAATTATGAATGTTGCCGCTGTCTTGTTGTGTCAAGTGATGATCAGTCGAGCTTGGATTTTTCTTTATGATTTTTTTTTATGTAACTTTTTGTGCTGGCCTACTATATAATTCTACAATACAAGTGAATAAATTCAGTGTCTGGTTTTTTATTTGTCTCCAGGCTTTCTTTGCTGCCAATGCAGCAGCTCAAGCTTCAAGAAAATCTTCAACTAGGGTAACAAATGAGCATGTTCAAAAATCAGTAAGTCTATGTTAAATGTGAATAGATGTCCACTTCAACATCTCATGTTCTATAGTTTTGATGTGATCATCTTTTCCTTACTCTGGACTGCAATTCTTTGCTTTTAAAGGCTGCTGCTTTGAAGGGCTCTGACAACCGTCGAGCAACAAATGTGAGTGTCAGGCTGGATGCCCAGCAGAAAAAGTTGAGCCTTCCTGTTCTTCCAACTACCACAATTGGATCCTTCCCTCAGACCATGGATCTCAGAAGAGTCCGTCGTGAATACAAGGCTAAAAAGTGAGCTCCTGGCTAGCTGAGTATTGCTATAATTGTCCTAAAAAATTTCTAAATGATTTTGTTTGAACTAACTGAACTGTTATTGGTGTATACATTAGAATCTCCGAAGAAAATTATGTCAGTGCGATCAAGGAGGAGATTAACAAAGTTGTCAAGCTCCAAGAAGAGCTCGACATTGATGTATAGTTTTCACATTTATATCTTTTTATGAAGATCTTATTAAACTGCTCCTTTGTCAATCAGAGGAATGATATGTTTGAGTACTTTGGAGAGCAATTATCTGGCTTTGCCTTCACTGTGAATGGGTGGGTTCAGTCTTATGGATCTCGCTGTGTCAAGCCACCTATCATCTATGGTGATGTCAGTCGCCCCAAGGCCATGACAGTCTTCTGGTCCTCATTAGCTCAGAGTTTGACTAGCGCCCAATGAAAGGAATGCTCACTGGTCCTGTAACGATTTTGAATTGGTCTTTCGTTAGAAATGATCAACCAAGGTAAGATACAAGTATAAATTAATTTTCTGGATATTTATCTTTTCTTTTTACTTTTTCCCTTATTAATGTCTTTTTGCTTTCAGATCTGAGACCTGCTATCAAATTGCTTTGGCGATTAAGGATGAAGTTGAGGATCTTGAAAAGGCTGGAATTACTGTTATCCAGATTGATGAGGCTGCTTTAAGAGAAGGTTTGCCTCTTAGGAAGTCCGAGCAGGCTTTCTATCTTGATTGGGCCGTTCACTCCTTCAGAATCACCAACTGTGGTGTCCAAGATACTACTCAGGTTCAGTCATACTGATCTATTTTACATGAAGTTCTGTGATTTGTATCCTAAGATAAAAGTTACTTCTAGGTTTACCTACTTTTGAAAATATAGGGAGATTTTGAGAAAATTCAATCAATGTTTCAAATGTGAAGAGTCGCGTCTGGTTGTCTAAATTATTTTGTTGAACAGATTCACACCCACATGTGCTACTCAAATTTCAATGGCATCATCCACTCGATAATCAACATGGATGCTGATGTGATTACCATCGAGAACTCAAGATCTCATGAGAAGCTTCTGTCTGTGTTTCGAGAGGGAGTGAAGTATGGCGCTGGCATTGGCCCTGGTGTGTATGACATCCACTCACCAAGGATCCCATCTGCAGAAGAAATCGCTGACCGGATCAATAAGATGCTTGCTGTCTTGGAGACTAACATTCTGTGGGTCAACCCTGATTGCGGACTCAAGACTCGCAAATATACTGAAGTGAAGCCTGCCCTTAGCAACATGGTTGCTGCTGCCAAGCTTCTCCGCTCCCAGCTGGCCAGTGCTAAGTGAGCTCGTTTTCTGCCATTGTCTGGTAATGATAAGTATCTGTTTTTCTACTCATGCTCGAATAATCCATCAACCATTTTAAATTTGGTTGATGTTTTTCTCTTGCAGTAAATCTAGAAGTTTTTGAAATGCTCAATGGAGAGTCTTGATGTTGCATTTTATCATATATCCTCTTGTATCTGTTTTTTCCTTACATGTTTCTACATGGAAGAATTGATTGGAAAGAAGTGAAGAATAAAAAGAATATTAATACTCAATTCAAAGTTTTCAAACTATGAATTCATCATCCAACATATTGAAAAATGAAAACTAAATTAATTAAACACTAGTACAAAAAACTAACAAGTTCTCCCAACAACAAAGAAGAACCTCATTTTGTAAGAATCTTAAAATTGATCAACACAAGACCGTGGACGAGTCGAATTGTTGGTATTTATATTGAATCTTTGAAACAATTTCATTACGAACAATTTGGCTCTTCATACTACTTGTTGTGATTAGAACATAACAATCACACTAAACCAAAATACTTATTTAGCCTATTTTAATCAAAGATTATCAAAGTCTCTCAAAACTAAAAAATTGTTATTCAATAAGCACACGAGTGACATATGGACAAGTGACGAGAAACTATAAGAATAATAGTGTTTTTTTAGCTGGTTGCTATTGATCCAACTCCAAGTTTTCCTATAAATCTATCTTATGATCTATTATATTGTAATTTGTCTAGACTAGATTATCAATTTCAGTATATATATATATATTCTAAATTATTTAATTTTGATTTTTATATACAGAAAAATCTATAAGCTATATAAAAGTTGGCAATACTAAATTACAAAAATGTCTTTAATTTTTTTTTAATTACCATAAAATCTTTTTATCATTTAATCATAAAAGCACTCACATTCATTTCTTCAAATAATTAGTCAAGTGATTTCAAAAAGAAAAAATACTAATAATAATTATTCAAATATAATTTTTGTATATTAAATAAAAATGATTTTGTGAACATATATTAGATTGGCCAATTTATTGTAGAATTATTATAAAATAGGATATCTTTATATATTAAAAGTGTCTATATAACGGCATTTCTTGGTTTAACGATATTTCTTGGTTTAACAGAATATACAAAGAATATTCTGTTAAATTTAACGATGTTAATAGGTTTATCTCCCGTTAATAAATAAACTCAATAATTAAACCCAAAAAATTAAATAATCTTTTTTTAAATTAAAAAAAATCATCTTAGCCACATAACAAAGTATATCCCATTTTCTCGCTTTGGTTTACGATCAACCAAATGCAGCTATGGCTTTGCACTCCGGTATAGGTTTTTCCAAGATCCTCGTCATAGCCGGAACAGGTATTATTAATTTCATATCATATTTCACACTTGCTTCCCCATTCAAAAAGACCTATCTTTCAATCTTGCTAATTTCTTCTCTCTAGGGTACACTACCACTGTTTTGTTCAATAACCATAAATTATCGGACTTGCTCGGAGAGAACCTTTTCTCAGAAGCTAGAGAGAGAAACAAAATCAGCAGAGTAAAGAGAGAGAGAGCTTCGATCGACAATGGTGTATTGGGTTTGTATTTCCTTTCTCATTTGCATTCTCTTTGTTTCATCGTTGAATGGATACATCTCTTATGACGGAGTTTCTCAGGAAGTCCGGCGGTGCCGCCGTTATCGACGGCGGACTCGCCACAGAGCTCGAACGCCATGGCGCGGACCTCAACGATCCTCTATGGAGCGCCAAATGCCTTCTCACTTCCCCTCACCTTATTCGTGGGGTACTCTTTCTACCTTTTTATTTTCCTTTACTTTGCTTGACTCTGTGTTTGGGTGTCTGATTTTTCTTTCTTTCTTTCTTCATGTATGAAGAATGGAGGTACTTATTAACAGAGTTATGTTTATTCATGAACTTGGACCCGAAAATTAAGAAATAATGAATTTTGATAACTGGGTTATTGTTGAATTTTTTCCCATTAGGAAATCATCTATTGGGATTTTGAATGTACCAAAAGTGATTTTAATCGTTTCACTTGACATTTATTAGGGAGATTCTTTGTCTTCTGGCTTGTTAGTAAATGAACTTATGAACAATGGCTAAAGATTCTGCAGTGAACTTATTAATTCAGTTTAAAATTATATATGGACCACTGTGGTGGTTTTTTCTTTTGTCTTGGCTTTTCGCAGCCTTTAAAACTTGCCATTAGCAGCCTTGAATTTTTTTTCTTTTTAATTGAAGTTTCATTAGAAGAAAACCAGCAGTCAATCATTACATTGTGATTCTTACCCAGCTTCATTTTCTCTGCTCCATTCTATTTCTAATGTTAGTTTCACGTTTAGATTTCAATTTTCTTATTAGTATATATGTTTCAGTCTAGCTCTTCAATTCTCTACCATATTTAACAGATTCGTTCTTATCTGATGATGTAATACAAATACAGGTTCATGGATTTGCTGAAGATCTTATGGGGAAAAAAGTTGCTACAATATTTGGAAAGTGGGATGAAAGCATGTATTATGTTAATGGTGACAGGGGCAACAATATGTATTATGTCTTTCTATTTTATATATCCTACGGATTCCAGGCTTAGACCAGACCAACGACATTTGGAGAATGGAGAATATGAGAAGGCAAATGCTGAGAAACAACGTTTAGAGAAAAAGCAAAGAATGGTATGTATGGGGCATTTTTGCAAAATGGCATTGTAAATAGCCTTTCTCACATACTTGACATTTTCTCTATAAGGAAAATGTCTATATTCACGTTTTTTTTTTTTTCATTCTTCTTATCTCTAATGGTATGATCTGGTGTATGGGAAATGCAGTCAAGGAAATTACAAGAAAGTGGATGGAAACCAAAATAGTTCGAAAGAGGAAGTGAAGATGGACCTTTCTGCTACATGGGTCGGTAGTCCTTACTATGTCGTCCCAGAAGTGTTACGGAAGCATTATGGTCCAGAATGTGATGTTTGGAGCGCTGGGGTAATCATTTATATTTTACATAGTGGAGTGCCCCCATTTTGGGATGGTAAGGATCTTATGTTTCATATCTTGTTGTTTTACAAATTCATTAATCATCCATAGTTGTGGACTTATATCGATTGTACCTGCTTTTTAATGGATCAATCAGAATTGGAGCAAGGAATATTTGAGCAGGTTTTAAGGGGAGAACTCGATTTTATCTCTGAACCATGGCCTAGCATATCTGAAAGTGCAAAGGATCTTGTTCGAAGAATGCTTGTAAGGGACCCTAAGAAGCGGCTTACGGCCCATGAAGTTCTTAGTAAGTTAATGGTCTTGATTGATTATTATGTCAGGTGACTTAATTTGTTTAGCATCCATAGTCATACATCAATTGTTGACAATCATAATCATAGTTGTAGTCGTGATCATAATCGAAGTAATAGACGTGGTCGTGACCATAATCAAAGTCGTGGTTGTGGTCGCGATCGCGGTCGAAGCAATGTTTGGCATCGTAATGGTCAAAATAAAAATTCATATACTCCAATGAAAAGCACAACTACTGAGAACAAGGGAAAAGGTCCTCAAAATAATAATCATAGAAATTCTGAAAATTTATGTTC
Organism: Cannabis sativa; assembly: GCF_029168945.1. Classification (NCBI taxonomy): domain Eukaryota; kingdom Viridiplantae; phylum Streptophyta; class Magnoliopsida; order Rosales; family Cannabaceae; genus Cannabis; species Cannabis sativa. Next base: position 7,800,566 of record NC_083602.1, read on the forward strand.
CAGATGTGGAATAAAAGGACATTGGGCACGTGCCTGTCGTACGGCAAAACACCTTGTTGATCTTTATCAAGCATCCGTGAAAGGAAAGGAGAAAATAGAAGCAAATTTTGCCTATCAAGATGATGGTTTTCTCAAAGAGCCTTTGGATATTACACACTTAGATGTTGCAAATTTTTTTAATGAAGATCTCATTAATAACAACATGAATATCGATAATGGAGATGGGAATGTCCACAATTAGTCACTTTTCTTTGTTATGTTTTTTTTATTATTATCATTTATTTACTTTAAGGTGTTTATTTTATTTGGCATGTAATGAACTTTTATTATTTAAGCATTTATATTTTGAACTTATTATGTTTTTTTTTTGTTAATGAAGTAATGGACATTTGTCATTCTATACATGATTCTACAAATAATGGTGATGATATGTGTTTGGTGGATAGCGCAACCACTCATACAATACTTAGAAGTGATAAATATTTTTCAAATTTATCAAGAATGAAGGTAAATGTTAATACAATATCAGGCACTGCAAATTTAATTGAAGGCTCCGGAAGAGCCATTATATTGATGCCTAGATGAACAAAAATTATTATAGATGATACCTTATTATCCACCAAATCAAAAAGGAATCTGTTGAGTTTCAAAGATATACGTCGTAATGGATATCATATTAAGACAATAGATGAAAATAATTTTGAATATCTTTGCATTACATCTATTGTTTCAAGAAAAAAATGCATATTAGAAAACTTACCAGTTTGTCTTCGGGTTTGTACGTTACACGTATAAGTACAATAGAAACTCATGTTATTGTGAACGAGAAGTTAACAAACCAGAAAAATTTATTTGTTATTTGGCATGACCGGTTAGGCCATCCCGGTTCAATTATGATACGTAGAATAATAGAGAACTCACATGGTCATCCATTGAAGAACCAAAAGATTCTTTTATCCAGTGAGTTCTCATGTGCTGCTTGTTCTCAAGGAAAGTTAATCATTAAGCCCTCACCGGTAAAGGTTGGAATTGAATCCCCTAGATTTCTTGAATGAATTCAGGGCGACATATGTGGGCCTATTTGCCCACCATGTGGACCATTCAGATATTTTATGGTATTGATAGATGCATTAACTAGATGGTCACATGTTTGCTTATTATCTACTCGTAATGTAGCATTTGCAAGATTGCTTGCTCAAATAATCTGATTACGAGCACAATTCCCAGACTATGCAATCAAGACAATCCGTCTTGATAATCCTGGTGAATTTACATCACAGGCTCTTAATGATTATTGTATGTCAATAAGGATAAATGTTGAACATCCTGTTGCTCATGTACATACACAAAATGATCTAGCAGAATCATTTATTAAGCACCTCCAATTAATCGCAAGACCATTACTTATGAGAACAAAACTCCCAATTATAGCTTGGGGACATGCTATTTTACATGCTGCGGCACTTGTACGCATTAGGCCAACATCATATCACAAATTCTCCCCACTACAATTGGCTTTCGGTCAGGAGCCAAATATTTCCCATCTAAGAATCTTTGGTTGTACAGTATATGTTTTGATTGCTCCACCACAACGAACAAAGATGGGTCCTCAAAGGAGGCTGGGAATATATGTTGGGTATGAATCTCCATCTATCATTAAATATCTCGAACCCACAACTGGAGATGTATTTACAACACGTTTTGATGATTGTCATTTTGATGAGACAAGTTTCCCAACTTTAGGGGGAGGGGAAAAGAAACAGCTGGAAAAAGAAATTATATGGAATGCACAATCATTATCTCAATTTGATCCTCGTACAAATTAATGTGAACTTGAAGTTCAAAGAATAATTCATTTACAAAATATTACAAATCAATTACCAAATGCATTCACTGACCCAAAGAAAATTACAAAATCACATATTCCAGCTTAAAATGCTCCAATTCGAATTGAAGTCCCAGAAGGAGAATTAATTAATGATTCTAAAGCACGTTTGAAACGTGGTAGACCAGTCGGTTCCAAAGATAAAAATCCTTGAAAAAGAAAGGGAGCAAATAATCAAGATGGCCCTAATGAAGAGGCTGAAAATTTCGAGGAAGATGTTGACATAAACAAATCTCTTGAAGAGATTCGGGTACCTGAAAATATTAGCAATAATGAGATCTCAATAAATTATGTCAATACAGGAAAAGAATGGAACCGACTCGAAGTAATTGTCGACAATATTTTTGCTTATAATGTAGCGCTAGAAATTATAAATGAAAACGAGGATCTTGAACCTAAATCTATCAAAGAATGTCAAAATAGAAAAGATTGGCCAAAATGGAAAGAAGCAATTCAAGCAAAATATAATTCACTTGCTAAACGCAAAGTATTTGGACCTATAGTCCAAACACCTGAAGGTGTGAAACCCGTTGGATACAAATGGGTATGTTTACGTAAAAGAAATGAGAAAAATGAAGTTGTGAGATACAAAGCAAGACTGGTAGCTCAAGGTTTTTCTCAAAGGCCAGGTATTGATTATGAGGAGACATATTCTCCCGTGGTGGATGCAATAACATTAAGATATTTGGTTAGCACTGGTGAGTGAAAAACTCGATATGCGATTAATGGATGCGATCACGGCTTATTTATATGGATCATTAGATAGTGATATTTACATGAAGATCCACCGAAGGATTTAAGATGCCTGATGCATATAATTCAAGCAATCGAGAAATGTGCTCAATTAAATTACAAAGATCATTGTATGGATTAAAACAATCAGGACGCATGTGGTACAATTGACTTAGTGAATATTTATTAAAAGAAGGATATAAAAATAATCCTCTTTGCCCATGTGTTTTTATAAAAAGTTCAAGTCCTGAGTTTGCTATTATTGCTGTATATGTTGATGATTTGAATATTATTGGAACTCTTGAAAAACTTTCAGAAGCTGTGGAATATCTAAAGAAAGAGTTCGAAATGAAAGATTTAGGAAAAATAAAATTTTGTCTTGGTCTACAAATTGAGCATTTAAAATGTGGAATTTTCATTCATCTGTCAACATATACTGAAAAGATTTTGAGACGGTTTTATATGGATAAATCACACCCATTGAGTAGCCCAATGATAGTTAGGTCACTTGATGTAGAAAAAGATCCTTTTCGACCTAGAGAAGAACATGAAGAGCTCCTTGGTCCAGAAGTACCATATCTTAGTGCAATAGGAGCATTGATGTATCTTGCTAATTGTACAAGACATGATATAGCTTACTGTCAATTTATTAGCAAGATTTAGTTCTGCTCCAACATATAGACATTGGAAAGGGATTAAGCACATACTTCGCTATCTCCAGGGTACTATTGATAAAGGATTATTCTATTCTAATAATTGTGGGTCACAACTTATTAATTATGTGGATGTCTAAATTTTTTATTTATTACCATTAACGTAATCAACAATCCCTTTTTCTTAGTTTCCCTTTTTCTTAGTTTCTTAATATTTGATTCTTGTATGTATATAAATAGGAGATCACCTATTGGAATAAAACACTCAGAAAATTCTCATCTCTTCTCTATTTTTTTTCTCTAAATTATAATATTACATAATACTAATATTTCATAATAATATATATTTTTTATAGATTAAATACTATTTTAGTGTGATTAAATCTTAAAAAAAAATTGTGTGTATTTGTCTTACATTGCTCATATGTGAGTGATTTGTGAGATTTATATTATACCAAGTAGTAACTAAGCTATAACCTTACAATAGAATTTTAGTAATTAGATAAATACTATTTTGGTGTCATTAAATCTATAAAAAAATGATAAATAAGTTTTTTATATTTTTTTCTTTTTGAATTATGACTTGGATAAAATAATTTTGCTTTTCAACTGTGAGTTACTTACTATACTATTTATTTTTCTTTGACGAATTAAATATTTAATGTTACTTATCAAGTTAGAGATCCTAAAATGGTTTACAATATTTTGATAAATTTTGAATAATTGATTATTACAAATTAAAATTTAGATGTTATACTATGAAAATATTATATACATGAGTGTAATTTACTATTTAAATTTAAATGATTGTATTTCTTAAGATAACCACAAAATTCTTTTATATATTTATATTTAGGGGTTTATATATATGATGCAAAAATAGGTGTGTGATGCATCTTCGTTATGTTTATATATGTATAATCTTTTTTTTTAAAAAAAAAAAAATAACAATGTACATTGCAATTATTTAAAATATCTCGCAAATTTTTAATAAAATTTTAATAATTTTTTTTTTAAAATTTAGTTCAACAATTTGTTTCACTCTTGTATTAAAATTAATACGAGTACAAAAAAAATATTTAAACTATATTTTTCAATACAATAAATTATTTAAAATATACAGAATATATTAAATAACTAAAGTGCAGTACAATAAAACAAAATGAAATTATTTTACGTACTGAAAATACGATAGGAACATAAATTGTGTAACCAATTATTTTGGTGTATTGAGAGCTTCTCTTTATATATTATGTGAGTAGGGATAGTTTTGCCTTACAGATTAATGATTTTTGATAATAATTATTAAATTAAATTATATGAGATCCAGTAATCATATTAATAGTGGTATAATACATTACAATATCGTTAAGTATTATCAATACTTTTAACATTTCTTATATTAATATAGTCATAAATATTTCACGTGTGCACGTGTGACTTTTCACTAGGAATAATTAAAAAGTACAAAATATAATAACAAATATTATATAATAAGTTCTCAATCGATTTATAGATTCAACATTGGATAGTGAGTTTCTTTACAAATTTTTTAATATTTTTAGATCTATTTTATATAACTAAATATTTCAAAAAATTATGTATAAATTACGTAGTTATAACTCATTGTTTAATTTTTATTATGTGTTAAATAAATTTATTAGAAATAACAATAGTGACAAAGTATACAATGATAATAACGATTTTAAATAATCATGACATAAAAAGAGAAATGTTTACTTAAATAATTTTTAACAAATAAATCAATCATTTTTGGATCAAGAGCATCCCAATTTCTTGGATCAAATGTGTCAAGTAAATTTTTAAATGAGTTTGTTTGCTCAGCATTATTATTATCCTCTAAAATTTTATTTTCGAGTGAATTATTCAAATGGTCATCATCACAATTTTTATAATCAAAATTTTGATTTTCCATATTATCATTTTCAATAGGCACATCACCTTTATTTTCCACATTATTATTTTCAATAGGCATGTCACTTCTATTTTCTACATCATCATTTTCACTATGATTCTCAATAATAGGCAACATATTTTCAGAAATTTCAGTATCAACAACATTATGATTATGATTTTCAAAAAGAAATTTGTGGTTCTTTTATAACGAATTTATCAAGAGCTCCTCTTTGAGATTGCGTTAACTCCTCAATTTTTTTTTCTTTTTCTTACGCTTTTCATATCCAGACTCATATTTTTTAATTTTATGAGATAAAGTAAAAAAAAATAATAGCAACAACTAATATAATATTTCAAAGAACAATCAAGATAATAATAATTATTAATTTAAAAGTTCAAAAAGGGACGAAAAAACCTGATATTTGCTGCTAATTCCGTCTTCAAAGTTTAAAACTTCAAATTGTGAAAATTTGCCGTCACCAATTGCCCAATGCTCATTTAAAATTGATTTTCTGATTTATGCAATGATATTTTTAGAATATAGTTATAAATAATAATTAACTAAATAACAATTAATCTCAATTAAAAAAAATTTACAAAAATATGATTGATTGACAGTATTAAACAAGGGTGAATTACAACATATACATTATGTAAATATGTAAATAGGTATAATACATATTATATACTTTTTTTTTCTCCATTAGTTTCAGCATTAAATACGTAAATAAGTATATTTAGTTTTTTTAAAAAATAAAAGGTAAAAAGGCAAAGAAAAAATACTAGCTAACTACTAATACTAACTACACTATTAATCATAAAAAGTGAGATCAAATATAACAAATATACAGATTTGAAATTAAAAATAATAAACAATATAGATACAATGAACAAAGAATAAATATCAAATACATACCTTCTATTAACCGTTGATAAATTTGCCTCAAAAAATTCCAATGAATGATATTATTCTTCAAATCTTTTATTTTTTTTATATATTTATAAAAAAAAACTAAAAATATAGATGATAACAAAATATATCTAATATCTTTCTTCTCAATTCTCATAAACAATTTTGATTTTTGATGTGGATGAAAAATCTTAAAATGGGATATATATATATATATCTTTATATATTAAAAGTGCCTATCTTACGGCATTTCTTTGTTTAACAGAATATACCTTAAAAATAAAAGAATATTCCGTTAAATTTAACGATGTTAATAGGTTTGATCTCCCGTTAACAAATAAACCCAATAATTAAACAAAAAAATTAAACAATCTTTTTTTAAATTAAAAAAAATATCTTAGCCACATAACTCTCTAACATCAACGTTAACTCCAAAAAAAATAAAAATATATTAAAATTAAAACGATAGTAAACCTAATTTCCTATAAAATTGTAATTTTTTTATTATTTTTTATGAAAGAAATAAAAAAAATATTAAAATTAAAACGATAGTAAACTTAATTTCCTAAAAAATTGTAATTTTTTTATTATTTTTTATGAAATTATAAGTTTAAAATATTTTTCTCACCCCTCAGTACTCGCGAGACCCATTTAGATCGGTTGCCTCGGCACTTGCTTATGAATTTGAAGAAGTCATCGTCTGCCTCGGCAATTGCTTGTGAATTTGGACTTGTACTACTCAATCCATTCTCAAACACCCATTTTCCTTAAAAGAACGAAAGCCGAAAACCAAATCCTTACTATAGTGTTAACACTGTAAACCCCTCCTCCCTTCACTGTCTTCCATTTCAGTACTCATCACCACCAACCAACCAACCCACTACCAGGTATTTATCTATCTTTCTTTCTTTCTTTCTTTTCTTTTTGTTTTCTTCTATGGTTTTTCTTTAATTTGATGTTGTTTTCATTATTAGTACTAATAATTGTATTTGCATTATTGAGTGTGGGAATCTTTGTAGTAGTCTCTATCTTGTCTTGTCTTTCTGATCTGTATTTGTTTTCAGTGAGATTTTTCCTCTAATATCTAATTATATATATAATGTCCTCCTCTTGTTTGATATTTTTCCCAAGTGGGTTTCATTTAAGAACCCCTTTTGTGATGATAAAGTAAAGCTAAGATCTTTATTTGTTTTTTTTTTCTTTTTCTGCAGTTTTTCTCACTGATTTTTGGTTAATGGCGTTCAATGATAATAACCCATCTTCTATAACAACCAGAAAGAGAAAGTTTGAAGAAAAAGACAGTTGCTTTCTCAACAATTTTTTCAACACGTCAGGTCTTCACATATACATTTAGTATATTTATTAAAACATCGTTTTAGATTTGTAGAATAATTTTTGAATACTGAACTGTTCCACTTAGATAGATTTTTCTGTTTTTTTTGTTTACATATGAATTTGAATTATTCCTCCAAATTTTCTATAAGTAAATAATAAGTATTATTTTGTTATGACTAATATATACCCAATTATATTTTACTAACCAAATATAATAGCACAAAAATTACTTTAATAAAATAAATCATTCCCAAGATCATACTTTTAGATACAATCTAAATAAATAATAAAAAAAAAAGACTTTAAATAAAACTAATATTTACGTGCCTCGGCACGTAACTTTTAACTAGTATATATATAGTAGGTGAATAAAAAAAGTTTTAAAAAAAATAAATTAAATGGTATTAATAAATTTGGTACCGTTAGTTTACTAAAAACTAAGAAATTTGGTACTTAATTGACTAATAGTCTAATACTTGGTTTATAAAAAAAAAAAAAATTGAAAAGGTTAAAAATTAATGAGCTTTTGTTGGGAAGGAGAAGAATGAGAGAGATAAGACCAACGTCTCTCAATTAATGATCCCTATTAAATGGGCTTTTGCAATGACCAAGGGAGGGAGCTTATCAAAAAAAAAAAAAAAGAGAAAATTACATTCTATATCCTTTTTATATTGTACTCTTTTATTTTTACCTTCTTTTTTAAAGTCTATCATATTTACCTCTTTTTTTAAACATTATACCAATTTTGCCCATGTCACTTCAAGATACTCTCCATGTGATTCTCTTATGTCGGGGTATTTTAGGTACAATATATATAAAAAGAGGTATGTTTCAATTAAATTTAAAATTAGAGGTAAATTTAATTAATTGATTAATAAAAGTGGTATTTTTCAACTTACCAAAAAAAAAAAAAATAACAAAATTGGGCCCTTTTCTTGCGTGGGCCACGTGCGCGATAGGTACTGCACACCATTAGGGTCGGGCCTGTTTGTCAAATATATTGGGTCATATGGTATTTTCTCGTTCTCTTCTTCGATCGAGATATCCTCCTTTTCGCCCAAGAAAGATTAATTGAATTATCAAAAATTTAGAGCAAGAAATGCAATGAAGTGCACTTAAATATATTTTTTAGCGGTATACAAATTAATATTAGCAATTCAAATAATTTATGGTTGGCTTGTCTAGGATATGGGATCTCACGACTCACGCTGCATCTTTACTCTTATATTGGATGGTGCATATATACAATGCATTAGGAATTAGATTTAACTATTAAGATTATTTGAAACATCTAGATGGGTTGCAAAGTGGCCGTATCATCTTCTACAATATTAAAAGTTGAAATTTGAGGGTGGTAATATAATACTAAAAGCTGCATTAGTGGATAACTTTGCTTATATAATTAAATTTATTAACATGCTTCTTGCAGAAAACTATATAAGTGAAGAAACTATGATGCTCAAATTTCATTACACCTTTAATAATTTTCTCAACAAGTATTAATTTGTAACTTGTCTGTTCAGATCTCGTCGACGATGGAAGAACATTCCAAAGCTCTGGCACGATCAAGGAGAGGGAGAATGAGAGAGAGATTTGGGGCTTTGGGGTTCTCGAGCATTGGCAAAACAGAGCAATTGTTGTGTGGCTGCCATGAGGGTTGGGGTGGGCTATAGTGAGGGTTGGGGTGGTAGTGGCGGGGATTGGCATGTGGTTGGAGATGAAGAAGACAAGGAAGAAAAAAAAGAAAAAATATTATTTTAAAAAATTTAAATAATTTATTTATTTTTATTATAATTTTTTTTTAAATTAAAATTATAATTTAGACCAATAATAATTGGACATGTGTCAATTTTGAATAAGTGAACATATCTGTTAAAGTTGGGACTAACGGACTTACAAAAAGTACGACTTTGAGGACTATTGCCGCTATTTTTTGTGGTTGGGGATTAATCTCCATCAAAGTAAATTTTTAAAGGACTTTTGCTGCAAATATCCCTTATAATTTTTATGTAATTTTATATTTTTTTATTCATTTAATATTTATTTATTGTTATACCCAAAATTAAACTATAATATTAATATTATATAGTGCTTTATGTAATACAAAATTTAGTTGTTCGCAAGAAATTGTGCTTTATTATGAAGAGGAGTGTTACCATCAACCTTCTGTTACAACCTCTAAGTTAATTTCCACGCCCAAAAATACATGTCGGAATATTTTTTTTCCAATTTTTTTTTTCACGGAGGTATTTGTTATGCTTACAATATCATCCCTGTAAATTTTTGAAAAATTTCGAATAGTTTAAAGTGCCGAAAATACGTTTGAAGTTTTTTGAACGCGAGTGGTATACTGGAATATCAGGAACTCTTTTTTTGCTACTGTAAACTATTCGGAATTTTCAAAAATTTACAGGGATGATATTGTAAATATAACGAATAACGCTATGAAAAAAATTTGAAATAAAATATTTCGGCATGTGATTTCGGACGTGAAGATTGACTAAGAAGTTGTAATTAGTATTTCTTTATTATGAATCTTTGGTCGTATGCATGCCTAAGCCAACACCTCTACTCCCTAGGGTTGGCCCCAAAATTAAACTATAATATTAATAGGTTAATTATCAATTTTTCTCCACGAACTTTGACATATACTAAGTCATGCCCCCTGAACTTTTTTGGCCGTTAAAAATTTCCCCTGAACTATTAAGATTATTAGATTTAAGGACTTTTGTCTAATTTAAGTAAAAAAAAATTCTAACATAGATGAAAGTTTTAGATAAAAGTCCTTAAATCTAACAATCTCAATAGTTCAGGGGGAATTTTTAACGGCCAAAAAAATACAAGAAGCATAATTTGGTATATGTCAAAATTCGAGGGAAAAATTACTTATTAGCCATATGAATATTATACGGTGCTTTGTGTAATAAAAAGAAGGGCATTTTACATAAATGTATACATTTTCTTAAATAATTACAAAAAATGTGCAAAAAAAATTAATTGTTACAATGTACACATTTGAAAACATTTTTACATAAAATCATACAAATTCTTAATTTAATTATATTGGATTGATTTAATGAGAATGATTACCATAATTAAATTTTATCCGTTTTATAATTATTTGTATGGCTAAATTGTACAACATTTAATGACTAAGCTTTTAAACCATAATCAATATTAGAATATTACTAATAAATAATAAAATTTGTATTAGGCATGGTATATAATATGTACATTAATAATAAAATTCGTATTAGAATATTACTAATATTACGTATATAATCTGTACATTAATAATTGCCTGGTATATTTTTCAAACTCAATACTTATATAATCATGATTTTTTTATTAAAATATGTCATATATGCCCTATATATTATCAGATTGGTAATGCTATTATGTTGTTTAATTTAATATTCATAATATAAATATTATGATATTTTGTTTGAAAAATCTTTGGAAATATTTTGTATGTATATATATTTATTTTATTTTCTATTAATTAAACATACTAATTTAATAAACAAAATAATAATATTCACATAGGTTTATTATATTAGTACCATGTTTCTTTTTTTGAAAAATAAATAATATATATAAAAAAAAAGCATTTATCTTTTTCTTTTTTTTTTGTTTATTGTGTCCTATTTATTTTTTCTAATTAAATAATATTTGGAATTTATAAAATTATGTTTGTTTATTTATTTATTTTTTGATGTAAAAATTGTATTTCAATAGAAAATTCTTCCACTAACTCATTAGAAAATAATAAATATGTTGACACAATAAAAAGAAAATATATTTATTTTAGTATAGTATAAATTGGCTATGTTTATTTTTATATTTACAATTATAATAAACATACTAATAATATAAAATACTTTGTATCTATATGTTTATTTTGTTTTTATTTATTAAACATACTAATTTAATAAACAAAATAATTAAACATACTAATTTATTTATTTTATTTTCTATTAATTAAACATACTAATTTAATAAACAAAATAATAATATTCACATAGGTTTATTATATTAGTACCATGTTTCTTTTTTTGAAAAATAAATAATATATATAAAAAAAAACTGTTTATCTTTTTTTTTTTTGTTTATTGTGTCCTATTTATTTTTTCTAATTAAATAATATTTGGAATTTATAAAATTATGTTTGTTTATTTATTTATTTTTTGATGTAAAAATTGTATTTCAATAGAAAATTCTTCCACTAACTCATTAGAAAATAATAAATATGTTGACACAATAAAAAGAAAATATATTTATTTTAGTATAGTATAAATTGACTATGCTTATTTTTATATTTACAATTATAATAAACATACTAATAATATAAAATACTTTGTATCTATATGTTTATTTTGTTTTTATTTATTAAACATACTAATTTAATAAACAAAATAATTGAACATACTAATTTATTTATTTTATTTTCTATTAATTAAACATACTAATTTAATAAACAAAATAATAATATTCACATAGGTTTATTATATTAGTACCATGTTTCTTTTTTTGAAAAATAAATAATATATATAAAAAAAAACTGTTTATCTTTTTCTTTTTTTTTTGTTTATTGTGTCCTATTTATTTTTTCTAATTAAATAATATTTGGAATTTATAAAATTATGTTTGTTTATTTATTTATTTTTTGATGTAAAAATTGTATTTCAATAGAAAATTCTTCCACTAACTCATTAGAAAATAATAAATATGTTGACACAATAAAAAGAAAATATATTTATTTTAGTATAGTATAAATTGGCTATGTTTATTTTTATATTTACAATTATAATAAACATACTAATAATATAAAATACTTTGTATCTATATGTTTATTTTGTTTTTATTTATTAAACATACTAATTTAATAAACAAAATAATTATATTCAGATATGTTTATTATATCACTCTGCGTGTCATGTTTATTTTTTAGAATTCTAAGCATTGATTTATATTTATATACATTAATGTTTATAATTTTGATATTGTATTTTATTGAAAAAAAAAAACTTATTAAATTATAATAATTCATACTAAAATAGATAATAAACATTTATTCTTTAATAAAAAAATATTTAATTTGTTTATTTTTATAAAACTGATTATTATTTATTTACTTAATTTTACAGAATTCTTTATTTTGAATTTTAATAAACTTGTTTTATTATTAATAATTTTTATTTATTTTTTCTAATTAAATAATATTTGGAGTTTATAAAGTTATGTTTGTTTATTTATTTATTTTTTGATATAAGAATTGTATTTCAATAGAAAATTCTTCCACTAACTCATTAGAAAATAATAAATATATAGACACAATAAAAAGAAAATATATTTATTTTAGCATAGTATAAATTGGCTATGTTTATTTTTGTATTTACAATTATAATAAACATACTAATAATATAAAATACTTTGTATATATATGTTTATTTTGTTTTTATTTATTAAACATACTAATTTAATAAACAAAATAATAATATTCAGATATGTTTATTATATCACTCTGCGTGTCATGTTTATTTCTTAGAATTTTAAGCATTGATTTATATTTATATACATTAAGGTTTATAATTTTGATATTGTATTTTATTGAAAAAAAATTATTAAGTTATATTAATTCATACTAAAATAGATAATAGACATTTATCTTTAATAAAAAAAAAATATTTAATTTGTTTATTTTTATAAAACTGTTTATTATTTATTTACTTAATTTGACAAAATTCTTTATTTTGAATTTTAATAAACATGTTTTATTATTAATAATTTTTAAAACATTAATATAATAAACATAAGGATAAAATATTACAAAATAATATTATAAACATTAATTAATATAATAATCTATTTATGGTAATTAGTTTAATCATTAATGATTTATATTAATAAAATCTTGGTAAATTACTTGTGTGCACATATCATTGCTTTCAATCTCTATATATATGTGTGTATATTTCTGTGTTGAATTTTTTTCCCTTGCCTTGTGAGAATACAAGATGAATTTCTGGAAACCCATGTCACATGTTCATAGAAAACATTGTTGCTTGTAAATATGTGTATTGTAATTTTCATTGTTGTTCCTTATCTTAAAGCTTGAGTTCAATGATCAAGTCAGTTTCTTTTAATTTTTCCAGCTGAAACTGAAAGTACTATCAAGATCAATTATGGATTCTTAATTCTAGAAATGTGGAGACATTAGAGAGAAGTTTAAAAGGAGAAAAGGACTGAGTTTTTTTATTTTCCTTTTAGAAATATTAAACTAAAGAATACTCTATATTGCATTTGATTCTAAGATCTAACCAAGCTTGGTAACGTTTTTCAATTTAATAATTTGTATAAGATGCTTAATTTCTTCTCATAATACTTGCCTTGCAGCTAGGATTAGATACTGTACCAGTTCTTGTTGGTCCAGTGTCTTACTTGTTGCTATCAAAACCAGCAAAAGGTGTTGAGAAGTCCTTCTCTCTTCTTTCCCTCATTGGAAATATTCTTTCAGTCTACAAGTAAGAATATTATATTTTTATCAGGCGTTACCTTTTTCAATGTTATCTTGTATTAAATCTTGTCAACCAAAAATGGTCTATGCTATGCAGGGAGGTTGTGGCTGAACTAAAGGCTGCAGGTGCCACTTGGATTCAGTTTGATGAGCCCACCCTTGTGAAGGATCTTGATTCTCACCAATTACAAGCATTTACTCATGCCTACTCAGAACTAGAGTCATCTTTGTCTGGTTTGAATGTTATAATTGAATCATATTTTGCTGATGTTCCTGCCGAGGCATACAAAACACTTACCTCTCTAAAGGGTGTAGCTGGGTATGGCTTTGACCTGGTCTGTGGAACAAAGACCCTTGATTTGATCAAGAGTGGATTTCCTTCTGGAAAATACTTGTTTGCTGGAGTGGTAGATGGGCGCAATATATGGGCCAACGATCTTGCATCCTCCATCAGTACCCTAGAGGCACTTGAGGGTATTGTTGGAAAAGGTATTCTTTCTATAAGTTCTTTGCGTTGGTTTAGAATGTTAGTACTGTTCTAGAGGTTTAAGTATTTTCTGCTATCTTTTACATGCTGTAGACAAGGTTGTTGTCTCTACATCCTGCTCTCTTCTACACACTGCGGTTGATCTTGTGAATGAGACTAAGTTAGATGCGGAGATCAAGTCATGGCTTGCATTTGCTGCTCAAAAAGTAGTTGAAGTAAATGCCCTGGCTAAGGTATTGTCTGGACACAAGGATGAGGTGCTTTTTTCTCCCTACATATTATATTTGTTATTCAATATTTTTCCAGACAGAAAATTATACTTAATAGGCTTTTTAATTTAGTTGCAAGCTTATTAGTTAAATTATTTGCATAATAACTTGCTACTTTTTTATATCTTTCTGATTCTTGAGGAATTGGGATTTGATTTATTAGTTTTGAGCTTTTTTCCCTCTCTCTTTTGTAATCTATAAATTTTTATAGGGATATTCCTTTCATTATTTTTACGTAATTTTATTATTTAGCTCTAACTAGGAAGACACTGTATGAACAGGACTACATATAAATGTAATTATGAATGTTGCCGCTGTCTTGTTGTGTCAAGTGATGATCAGTCGAGCTTGGATTTTACTTTATGATTTTTTTTTATGTAACTTTTTGTGCTGGCCTACTATATAATTCTACAATACAAGTGAATAAATTCAGTGTCTGGTTTTTTATTTGTCTCCAGGCTTTCTTTGCTGCCAATGCAGCTGCTCAAGCTTCAAGAAAATCTTCAACTAGGGTAACAAATGAGCATGTTCAAAAATCAGTAAGTCTATGTTAAATGTGAATAGATGTCCACTTCAACATCTCATGTTCTATAGTTTTGATGTGATCATCTTTTCCTTACTCTGGACTGCAATTCTTTGCTTTTAAAGGCTGCTGCTTTGAAGGGCTCTGACCACCGTCGAGCAACAAATGTGAGTGTCAGGCTGGATGCCCAGCAGAAAAAGTTGAGCCTTCCCGTTCTTCCAACTACCACAATTGGATCCTTCCCTCAGACCATGGATCTCAGAAGAGTCCGTCGGGAATACAAGGCTAAAAAGTGAGCTCCTGGCTAGCTGAGTATTGCTATAATTGTCCTAAAAAATTTCTAAATGATTTTGTTTGAACTAACTGAACTGTTATTGGTGTATACATTAGAATCTCCGAAGAAAATTATGTCAGTGCGATCAAGGAGGAGATTAACAAAGTTGTCAAGCTCCAAGAAGAGCTCGACATTGATGTATAGTTTTCACATTTATATCTTTTTATGAAGATCTTATTAAACTGCTCCTTTGTCAATCAGAGGAATGATATGTTTGAGTACTTTGGAGAGCAATTATCTGGCTTTGCCTTCACTGTGAATGGGTGGGTTCAGTCTTATGGATCTCGCTGTGTCAAGCCACCTATCATCTATGGTGATGTCAGTCGCCCCAAGGCCATGACAGTCTTCTGGTCCTCATTAGCTCAGAGTTTGACTAGCGCCCAATGAAAGGAATGCTCACTGGTCCTGTAACGATTTTGAATTGGTCTTTCGTTAGAAATGATCAACCAAGGTAAGATACAAGTATAAATTAATTTTCTGGATATTTATCTTTTCTTTTTACTTTTTCCCTTATTAATGTCTTTTTGCTTTCAGGTCTGAGACCTGCTATCAAATTGCTTTGGCGATTAAGGATGAAGTTGAGGATCTTGAAAAGGCTGGAATTACTGTTATCCAGATTGATGAGGCTGCTTTAAGAGAAGGTTTGCCTCTTAGGAAGTCCGAGCAGGCTTTCTATCTTGATTGGGCCGTTCACTCCTTCAGAATCACCAACTGTGGTGTCCAAGATACTACTCAGGTTCAGTCATACTGATCTATTTTACATGAAGTTCTGTGATTTGTATCCTAAGATAAAAGTTACTTCTAGGTTTACCTACTTTTGAAAATATAGGGAGATTTTGAGAAAATTCAATCAATGTTTCAAATGTGAAGAGTCGCGTCTGGTTGTCTAAATTATTTTGTTGAACAGATTCACACCCACATGTGCTACTCAAATTTCAATGGCATCATCCACTCGATAATCAACATGGATGCTGATGTGATTACCATCGAGAACTCAAGATCTCATGAGAAGCTTCTGTCTGTGTTTCGAGAGGGAGTGAAGTATGGCGCTGGCATTGGCCCTGGTGTGTATGACATCCACTCACCAAGGATCCCATCTGCAGAAGAAATCGCTGACCGGATCAATAAGATGCTTGCTGTCTTGGAGACTAACATTCTGTGGGTCAACCCTGATTGCGGACTCAAGACTCGCAAATATACTGAAGTGAAGCCTGCCCTTAGCAACATGGTTGCTGCTGCCAAGCTTCTCCGCTCCCAGCTGGCCAGTGCTAAGTGAGCTCGTTTTCTGCCATTGTCTGGTAATGATAAGTATCTGTTTTTCTACTCATGCTCGAATAATCCATCAACCATTTTAAATTTGGTTGATGTTTTTCTCTTGCAGTAAATCTAGAAGTTTTTGAAATGCCCAATGGAGAGTCTTGATGTTGCATTTTATCATATATCCTCTTGTATCTGTTTTTTCCTTACATGTTTCTACATGGAAGAATTGATTGGAAAGAAGTGAAGAATAAAAAGAATATTAATACTCAATTCAAAGTTTTCAAACTATGAATTCATCATCCAACATATTGAAAAATGAAAACTAAATTAATTAAACACTAGTACAAAAAACTAACAAGTTCTCCCAACAACAAAGAAGAACCTCATTTTGTAAGAATCTTAAAATTGATCAACACAAGACCGTGGACGAGTCGAATTGTTGGTATTTATATTGAATCTTTGAAACAATTTCATTACGAACAATTTGGCTCTTCATACTACTTGTTGTGATTAGAACAGAACAATCACACTAAACCAAAATACTTATTTAGCCTATTTTAATCAAAGATTATCAAAGTCTCTCAAAACTAAAAAATTGTTATTCAATAAGCACACGAGTGACATATGGACAAGTGACGAGAAACTATAAGAATAATAGTGTTTTTTTAGCTGGTTGCTATTGATCCAACTCCAAGTTTTCCTATAAATCTATCTTATGATCTATTATATTGTAATTTGTCTAGACTAGATTATCAATTTCAGTATATATATATATATATTCTAAATTATTTAATTTTGATTTTTATATACAGAAAAATCTATAAGCTATATAAAAGTTGGCAATACTAAATTACAAAAATGTCTTTAATTTTTTTTAATTACCATAAAATCTTTTTATCATTTAATCATAAAAGCACTCACATTCATTTCTTCAAATAATTAGTCAAGTGATTTCAAAAAGAAAAAATACTAATAATAATTATTCAAATATAATTTTTGTATATTAAATAAAAATGATTTTGTGAACATATATTAGATTGGCCAATTTATTGTAGAATTATTATAAAATAGGATATCTTTATATATTAAAAGTGTCTATCAAACGGCATTTCTTGGTTTAACAGAATATACAAAGAATATTCTGTTAAATTTAACGATGTTAATAGGTTTATCTCCCGTTAATAAATAAACTCAATAATTAAACCCAAAAAATTAAATAATCTTTTTTTAAATTAAAAAAAAATCATCTTAGCCACATATCTCTCTAACAAACCGTATATCCCATTTTCTCGCTTTGGTTTACGATCAACCAAATGCAGCTATGGCTTTGCACTCCGGTATAGGTTTTTCCAAGATCCTCGTCATAGCCGGAACAGGTATTATTAATTTCATATCATATTTCACACTTGCTTCCCCATTCAAAAAGACCTATCTTTCAATCTTGCTAATTTCTTCTCTCTAGGGTACACTACCACTGTTTTGTTCAATAACCATAAATTATCGGACTTGCTCGGAGAGAAGCTTTTCTCAGAAGCTAGAGAGAGAAACAAAATCAGCAGAGTAAAGAGAGAGAGAGCTTCGATCGACAATGCTGTATTGGGTTTGTATTTCCTTTCTCATTTGCATTCTCTTTGTTTCATCGTTGAATGGATACATCTCTTATGACGGAGTTTCTCAGGAAGTCCGGCGGTGCCGCCGTTATCGACGGCGGACTCGCCACAGAGCTCGAACGCCATGGCGCGGACCTCAACGATCCTCTATGGAGCGCCAAATGCCTTCTCACTTCCCCTCACCTTATTCGTGGGGTACTCTTTCTACCTTTTTATTTTCCTTTACTTTGCTTGACTCTGTGTTTGGGTGTCTGATTTTTCTTTCTTTCTTTCTTCATGTATGAAGAATGGAGGTACTTATTAACAGAGTTATGTTTATTCATGAATTTGGACCCGAAAATTAAGAAATAATGAATTTTGATAACTGGGCTATTGTTGAATTTTTTCTTATTAGGAAATCATCTATTGGGATTTTGAATGTACCAAAAGTGATTTTAATCGTTTCACATGACATTTATTAGGGAGATTCTTTGTCTTCTGGCTTGTTAGTAAATGAACTTATGAACAATGGCTAAAGATTCTGCAGTGAACTTATTAATTCAGTTTAAAATTATATATGGACCACTGTGGTGGTTTTTTCTTTTGTCTTGGCTTTTCGCAGCCTTTAAAACTTGCCATTAGCAGCCTTGAATTTTTTTTCTTTTTAATTGAAGTTTCATTAGAAGAAAACCAGCAGTCAATCATTACATTGTGATTCTTACCCAGCTTCATTTTCTCTGCTCCATTCTATTTCTAATGTTAGTTTCACGTTTAGATTTCAATTTTCTTATTAGTATATATGTTTCAGTCTAGCTCTTCAATTCTCTACCATATTTAACAGATTCGTTCTTATCTGATGATGTAATACAAATACAGGTTCATGGATTTGCTGAAGATCTTATGGGGAAAAAAGTTGCTACAATATTTGGAAAGTGGGATGAAAGCATGTATTATGTTAATGGTGACAGGGGCAACAATATGTATTATGTCTTTCTATTTTATATATCCTACGGATTCCAGGCTTAGACCAGACCAACGACATTTGGAGAATGGAGAATATGAGAAGGCAAATGCTGAGAAACAACGTTTAGAGAAAAAGCAAAGAATGGTATGTATGGGGCATTTTTGCAAAATGGCATTGTAAATAGCCTTTCTCACATACTTGACATTTTCTCTATAAGGAAAATGTCTATATTCACGTTTTTTTTTTTTTTCATTCTTCTTATCTCTAATGGTATGATCTGGTGTATGGGAAATGCAGTCAAGGAAATTACAAGAAAGTGGATGGAAACCAAAATAGTTCGAAAGAGGAAGTGAAGATGGACCTTTCTGCTACATGGGTCGGTAGTCCTTACTATGTCGTCCCGAAGTGTTACGAAGCATTATGGTCCGTAATGTGATGTTTGGAGCGCCGGGGTAATCATTTATATTTTACATAGTGGAGTGCCCCCATTTTGGGATGGTAAGGATCGTATGTTTCATATCTTGTTGTTTTACAAATTCATTAATCATCCATAGTTGTGGACTTATATCGATTGTACACCTTTTTAATGGATCAATCGAATTGGAGCAAGGAATATTTGAGCGAGGTTTTAAGGGGAGAACTCGATTTTATCTACGAACCATGGCCTAGCATATCCGAAAGTGCAAAGGATCTTGTTCGAAGAATGCTTGTAAGGGACCACTGAAGCGGCTTACGGCCCATGAAGTTCTTAGTAAGTTAATGGTCTTGATTGATTATTATGTCAGGTGACTTAATTTGTTTAGCATCCATAGTCATACATTTTATTTTTCTATTGTATAGATGCATCTTTTTAGTCTAAATAAGCAATATCATTTGACACTGGCATGATCTGGAGCTTTTTTTTTTTTTATCATAAAGTAAAAGAAATATGCAATATGAATTGTTTTATGATCTAGAGTTCTGACCCTCCTTTTTAAAAATTCTAATGGTATAAACTAGAATGTGGTTATTTGAGCATTAGTAGTAGCTTTTCCCATTTAAAATATGACGACTTATAGTTTTTTTTTTCATTCCAAATAATATGTTCTTCTAACTTAAAACTAGGCTTCACATATTTGTTTTAATGCTTCTATTATGTCGTAGGCCACCCTTGGGTTCAAGTTGGTGGTGTTGCTCCTGACAAACCTCTTGATTCCGCTGTTTTATAGCGCTTGAAACAATTCTCTACTATGAACAAGCTGAAGAAAATAGCCATTAGGGTGAGTATTTATCAGTCAACTAAACTATATAATTATAGCAGTTTAAGATGTGTACATAAGGTTAATCATTCATTAAATTACTATTGGTTAGCTTTTTTATTTCCATTTATATTTATTGCAAAGCACAAGAATGTATTGCAATTAAGGTACGATTATTATACTACGATCCATGTCCATAGAGAAAAAATGTACATTTTGATTATGTTTAGGGTATTCTATTCTTTAGTGCATGACTTGCAATTGTTGTCCATAGATGTCGATAATAGTGGACAGATCACTCTTGAGGAACTAAAGAATGGTTTGGAAAAGGTAGATGCAAATCTCAAGGATTCCGAAATAAGTGGACTAATGCAAGCGGTAAGAGCATCTCCAAAGAAACACCAAATTTGTTGTGACACTATCACTAAATTTGGTGTCAAAAAGTATTTCTACTCCAACCATAACACCAAAAATTACACTAAAAAAAATATTCCTTATTATTATATTAATTTTTTAATAAAATAAAAAATAATATCATATTAATTAACAAAAATTATCACAATTGTTATATCAGTGCACCACACTTTTAAAGAAGTGCATTATTTTCGGCATATTAAATTTTTTTAAATTTTACCGGATGTCTTAAATAATTATAATATACACTACTATATAAAAAAAAAATTGACAAAAAAAATTTGTCGGGTGCCGAAACAAATAGGAATAGATTCGTACATTACTTTTAAAAATGTGCATTGTAAAATTTTCCAAAAAATAAAATTTCATTTTACAAATACAATAATATAAATATTAAAAAAAAAAAAAAAAAAAAAGAATGCTGTTGTACATAAAACATCAAAATGCTGCATGATATGCAGCCTCCTTGGAACATATATACACACTATACCACTTATTTGCAGCCTCCTTGGAGGTGCTCTAAGTAATGATTCTGAGTAATGATTCTGATTCAGGGAACTGTAATAAGGCTTGTAAAAATTGTATAATCAATCTTGTTTGCTATTTATTGAAACCTATTCCGGTTGTTTTGTTAAAAAAAAAAAATTATTTCCTGAATCGTTCTTTCCGATCGGAGAATTTGAAATGAGAATGAGAATGCGAATGAATGCAGTTGACAGAAAGAGGAAAAAAATAAAAAGAAAAAACTGACCTTAAAGTGGGAATATAAACAAGGATTCATCTTCTTTCCTCTAACTACTACAAGTTGATGAAGTTAGATTATAGTCTAATATATCCTTTGTAACAACTTCAAAGATTGTTAGATTATAGTCTAACATAATTATCCATGTAATAACATTCTATATAAGTGTCTGATGTATGAGTGTTATTAGCTAGCTTATCATGTAATGTAATTCTCTTGTTCCCCCACCCCCACTTTTTTTTTTCTTTATTTTCTTCCCAATATATATTTGGCTCAGAAAGCATAGATTTTAGTTTCACATTTATTTGTGCATTCTCTCTCTTTCTATTGGAATAAAAGAATAAATATGTATTTATATAATTATTATTGTTTTTCTTAATTGAACAAATATAAATTATTATTATTGTAATTCTTGTAATTTTTTAAATAAATAATTAAATTTTAAATAAAATTAATATTTACGTGCTTCGGCACGTAACTTCTACCTAGTATATATATATGTTATAAATATTATTAATTATGTGATGTCCAAATCTTTTATTTATTACTATTAATGTAATCAACATTCCCTTTTTTTTAGTTTTCTTTTTTCTTAGTTTCTTAATATTTGACTCTTGTATGTGTATAAATAGGAGATCACCTAATGGAATAAAACACTCAGAAAATTCTCATCTCTTCTCTATTTTCTTTCTCTAAATTATAATATTACATAATACTAATATTTCATAATACGTTATCAGCACGAGACCAAGGTATGACAATGTTTTTGTTATGTGATCTCGAATTGCTTCAAAGTCATGATACACTACATATATATATTTATATATATATACTCATATGACTGAAACACATTCGAGTTAGCCATTTTTTTAATGAATTAATATTTATACAATATATGTTTATGCTTATATATATCTATATAGATGCTTATATATATATTATATATGTGTGTTAATTTGTTTATCATATTATATTGTTTAATCTTATTATCTTATTCTATATTGTACTATATTTTGTTGTATTTTTTTTCCAAAATTTATGTATATGTCTAATAATTTACACTTTATATTGATATAGTTTTCTCCATGGCAAACCTTGCAAAACTTGATTTTGTGGCACTTGATATTTCTGGAAAAAACTATTTGTCATGGATTCTTGATGCTGAAATCCATTTAGATGCTATGGGTCTTGGAGACACCATCAAAGATCAAAATACTGAAACAAAACAAAATAAGGCCAAGGCTATGATTTTCCTTCGCCATCATCTCCATGAGGGGTTAAAATCTGAATATCTAACTGTAAAAGATCCTCTTGTGCTTTGACAAAATTTGAAAGAAAGATATGGCCATCAAAAAACTGTCATATTGCCAAAGGCTAAGAATGATTTGTTGCACCTGAGGTTGCAAGATTTTAAATCAGTAAGTGATTATAACTCTGCAATGTTTAATATCACTTCTAAATTAATGTTGTGTGGAGAAAAAGTTACTGACTATGAAATGTTAGAAAAAACATATACTACTTTTCATGCCTCTAATGTGCTCCTGCAGCAGCAATATAGAGAGCAAAATTTTAAAAAATATTCAGAATTGATTTCATGTCTTCTAGTAGCTGAGCAGAATAATGAACTTTTGATGAAAAATCATGAATCTCGCCCAACTGGGTCCACTCCATTCCTTGAAGTGAATGCTACAATTGTTGACAATCATAATTATAGTTGTAGTCGTGATCATAATCGAAGTAATAGACGTGGTCGTGACCATAATCAAAGTCGTGGTCGTGGTCGCGATCGCGGTCGAAGCAATGTTTGGCATCGTAATGGTCAAAATAAAAATTCATATACTCCAATGAAAAGCACAACTACTGAGAACAAGGGAAAAGGTCCTCAAAATAATAATCATAGAAATTCTGAAAATTTATGTTCCAGATGTGGAATAAAAGGACACTCGGCACGTGCCTGTCGTACGGCAAAACACCTTGTTGATCTTTATCAAGCATTCGTGAAAGGAAAGGAGAAAATAGAAGCAAATTTTGCCTATCAAGATGATGGTTTTCTCAAAGAGCCTTTGGATATTACACACTTAGATGTTGCAAATTTTTTTAATGAAGATCTCATTAATAACAACATGAATATCGATAATGGAGATGGGAATGTCCACAATTAGTCACTTTTCTTTGTTATGTTTTTTTTTTTATTATTATCATTTATTTACTTTAAGGTGTTTATTTTATTTGGCATGTAATGAACTTTTATTATTTAAGCATTTATATTTTAAACTTATTATGTTTTTTTTTGTTAATGAAGTAATGGACATTTGTCATTCTATACATGATTCTACAAATAATGGTGATGATATGTGTTTGGTGGATAGCGCAACCACTCATACAATACTTAGAAGTGATAAATATTTTTCAAATTTATCAAGAATGAAGGCAAATGTTAATACAATATCAGGCACTGCAAATTTAATTGAAGGCTCCGGAAGAGCCATTATATTGATGCCTAGATGAACAAAAATTATTATAGATGATACCTTATTATCCACCAAATCAAAAAGGAATCTGTTGAGTTTCAAAGATATACGTCGTAATGGATATCATATTAAGACAATAGATGAAAATAATTTTGAATATCTTTGCATTACATCTATTGTTTCAAGAAAAAAATGCATATTAGAAAACTTACCTGGTTTGTCTTCAGGTTTGTACGTTACACGTATAAGTACAATAGAAACTCATGTTATTGTGAACGAGAAGTTAACAAACCAGAAAAATTTATTTGTTATTTGGCATGACCGGTTAGGCCATCCCGGTTCAATTATGATGCGTAGAATAATAGAGAACTCACATGGTCATCCATTGAAGAACCAAAAGATTCTTTTATCCAATGAGTTCTCATGTGCTGCTTGTTCTCAAGGAAAGTTAATCATTAAGCCCTCACCGGTAAAGGTTGGAATTGAATCCCCTAGATTTCTTGAATGAATTCAGGGCGACATATGTGGGCCTATTTGCCCACCATGTGGACCATTCAGATATTTTATGGTATTGATAGATGCATCAACTAGATGGTCACATGTTTGCTTATTATCTACTCGTAATGTAGCATTTGCAAGATTGCTTGCTCAAATAATCCGATTACGAGCACAATTCCCAGACTATGCAATCAAGACAATCCGTCTTGATAATCCTGGTGAATTTACATCACAGGCTCTTAGTGATTATTGTATGTCAATAGGGATAAATGTTGAACATCCTGTTGCTCATGTACATACACAAAATGATCTAGCAGAATCATTTATTAAGCACCTCCAATTAATCGCAAGACCATTACTTATGAGAACAAAACTCCCAATTATAGCTTGGGGACATGCTATTTTACATGCTGCGGCACTTGTACGCATTAGGCCAACATCATATCACAAATTCTCCCCACTACAATTGGCTTTCGGTCAGGAGCCAAATATTTCCCATCTAAGAATCTTTGGTTGTACAGTATATGTTCTGATTGCTCCACCACAACGAACAAAGATGGGTCCTCAAAGGAGGCTAGGAATATATGTTGGGTATGAATCTCCATCTATCATTAAATATCTCGAACCCACAACTGGAGATGTATTTACAACACGTTTTGATGATTGTCATTTCGATGAGACAAGTTTCCCAGCTTTAGGGGGAGGGGAAAAGAAACAGCTTGAAAAAAAAATTATATGGAATGCACAATCATTATCTCAATTTGATCCTCGTACAAATTAATGTGAACTTGAAGTTCAAAGAATAATTCATTTACAAAATATTACAAATCAATTACCAAATGCATTCACTGACCCAAAGAAAATTACAAAATCACATATTCCAGCTTAAAATGTTCCAATTCGAATTGAAGTCCCAGAAGGAGAATTAATTAATGATTCTAAAGCACGTTTGAAACGTGGTAGACCAGTCGGTTCCAAAGATAAAAATCCTTGAAAAAGAAAGGGAGCAAATAATCAAGATGGCCCTAATGAAGAGGCTGAAAATTTCGAGGAAGATGTTGACATAAACAAATCTCTTGAAGAGATTCAGGTACCTGAAAATATTAGCAATAATGAGATCTCAATAAATTATGTCAATACAGGAAAAGAATGGAACCGACTCGAAGTAATTGTCGACAATATTTTTGCTTATAATGTAGCGCTAGAAATTATAAATGAAAACGAGGATCTTGAACCTAAATCTATCAAAGAATGTCAAAATAGAAAAGATTGGCCAAAATGGAAAGAAGCAATTCAAGCAAAATTGAATTCACTTGCTAAACGCAAAGTATTTGGACCTATAGTCCAAACACCTGAAGGTATGAAACCCGTTGGATACAAATGGGTATGTTTACGTAAAAGAAATGAGAAAAATGAAGTTGTGAGATACAAAGCAAGACTGGTAGCTCAAGGTTTTTCTCAAAGGCCAGGTATTGATTATGAGGAGACATATTCTCCTGTGGTGGATGCAATAACATTAAGATATTTGGTTAGCACTTTGTGAGTGAAAAACTCGATATGCGATTAATGGATGCAGTCACAGCTTATTTATATGGATCATTAGATAGTGATATTTACATGAAGATCCCTGAAGGATTTAAGATGCCTGATGCATATAATTCAAGCAATCGAGACATGTGCTCAATTAAATTACAAAGATCATTGTATGGATTAAAACAATCAGGACGCATGTGGTACAATTGACTTAGTGAATATTTATTAAAAGAAGGATATAAAAATAATCCTCTTTGCCCATGTGTTTTTATAAAAAGTTCAAGTCCTGAGTTTGCTATTATTGCTGTATATGTTGATGATTTGAATATTATTGGAACTCTTGAAAAACTTTCAGAAGCTGTGGAATATCTAAAGAAAGAGTTCGAAATGAAAGATTTAGGAAAAATAAAATTTTGTCTTGGTCTACAAATTGAGCATTTAAAATGTGGAATTTTCATTCATCTGTCAACATATACTGAAAAGATTTTGAGACGGTTTTATATGGATAAATCACACCCATTGAGTAGCCCAATGATAGTTAGGTCACTTGATGTAGAAAAAGATCCTTTTCGACCTAGAGAAGAACATGAAGAGCTCCTTGGTCCAGAAGTACCATATCTTAGTGCAATAGGAGCATTGATGTATCTTGCTAATTGTACAAGACCTGATATAGCTTACTGTCAATTTATTAGCAAGATTTAGTTCTGCTCCAACATATAGACATTGGAAAGGGATTAAGCACATACTTCGCTATCTCCAGGGTACTATTGATAAAGGATTATTCTATTCTAATAATTGTGGGTCACAACTTATTAATTATGTGGATGTCTAAATTTTTTATTTATTACCATTAACGTAATCAACAATCACTTTTTCTTAGTTTCCATTTTTCTTAGTTTCTTAATATTTGACTCTTGTATGTATATAAATAGGAGATCACCTATTGGAATAAAACACTCAGAAAATTCTCATCTCTTCTCTATTTTCTTTCTCTAAATTATAATATTACATAATACTAATATTTCATAATAATATATATATTTTTTATAGATTAAATACTATTTTAGTGTGATTAAATCTTAAAAAAAAATTGTGTGTATTTGTCTTACATTGCTCATATGTGAGTGATTTGTGAGATTTATATTATACCAAGTAGTAACTAAGCTATAACCTTACAATAGAATTTTAGTAATTAGATAAATACTATTTTGGTGTCATTAAATCTATAAAAAAAATGATAAATAAGTTTTTTATATTTTTTTCTTTTGTGAATTATGACTTGGATAGAATAATTTTGCTTTTCAACTGTGAGTTACTTACTATACCATTTATTTTTCTTTGACGAATTAAATATTTAATGTTACTTATCAAGTTAGAGATCCTAAAATGGTTTACAATATTTTGATAAATTTTGAATAATTGATTATTACAAATTAAAATTTAGATGTTATACTATGAAAATATTATATACATGAGTGTAATTTACTATTTAAATTTAAATGATTGTATTTCTTAAGATAACCACAAAATTCTTTTATATATTTATATTTAGGGGTTTATATATATGATGCAAAAATAGGTGTGTGATGCATCTTCGTTATGTTTATATATGTATAATCTTTTTTTTTTTTTTTAAAAAAAAAATAACAATGTACATTGCAATTATTTAAAATATCTCGCAAATTTTTAATAAAATTTTAATAATTTATTTTTTTTTTAAATTTAGTTCAACAATTTGTTTCACTCTTGTATTAAAATTAATACGAGTACAAAAAAAATATTTAAACTATATTTTTCAATACAATAAATTATTTAAAATATACAGAATATATTAAATAACTAAAGTGTAGTACAATAAAACAAAATGAAATTATTTTACGTACTGAAAATACGATAGGAACATAAATTGTGTAACCAATTATTTTGGTGTATTGAGAGCTTCTCTTTATATATTATGTGAGTAGGGATAGTTTTGCCTTACAGATTAATGATTTTTGATAATAATTATTAAATTAAATTATATGAGATCCAGTAATCATATTAATAGTGGTATAATACATTACAATATCGTTAAGTATTATCAATACTTTTAACATTTCTTATATTAATATAGTCATAAATATTTCACGTGCACGTGTGACTTTTCACTAGGAATAATTAAAAAGTACAAAATATAATAACAAATATTATATAATAAGTTCTCAATCGATTTATAGATTCAACATTGGATAGTGAGTTTCTTTACAAATTTTTTAATATTTTTAGATCTATTTTATATAACTAAATATTTCAAAAAATTATGTATAAATTACGTAGTTATAACTCATTGTTTAATTTTTATTATGTGTTAAATAAATTTATTAGAAATAACAATAGTGACAAAGTATACAATGATAATAACGATTTTAAATAATCATGACATAAAAAGAGAAATGTTTACTTAAATAATTTTTAACAAATAAATCAATCATTTTTGGATCAAGAGCATCCCAATTTCTTGGATCAAATGTGTCAAGTAAATTTTTAAATGAGTTTGTTTGCTCAGCATTATTATTATCCTCTAAAATTTTATTTTCGAGTGAATTATTCAAATGGTCATCATCACAATTTTTATAATCAAAATTTTGATTTTCTAGATTATCATTTTCAATAGGCACATCATCTTTATTTTCCACATTATCATTTTCAATAGGCATGTCACTTCTATTTTCTACATTATCATTTTCACTATGATTCTCAATAATAGGCAACATATTTTCAGAAATTTCAGTATCAACAACATTATGATTATGATTTTCAAAAGAAACTTGTGGTTCTTTTATAATGAATTTATCAAGAGCTCCTCTTTGAGATTGCGTTAACTCCTCAATTTTTTTCTTTTTCTTACGCTTTTCATACCCAGACTCATATTTTTTAATTTTATGAGACAAAGTAATAGCAACAACTAATATAATATTTCAAAGAACAATCAAGATAATAATAATTATTAATTTAAAAGTTCAAAAAGGGATGAAAAAACATGATATTTGCTGCTAATTCCGTCTTCAAAGTTTAAAACTTCAAATTGTGAAAATTTGCCGTCACCAATTGGCCAATGCTCATTTAAAATTGATTTTCTGATTTATGTAATGATATTTTTAGAATAAAGTTATTGTACTAATAAATAATAATTAACTAAATAACAATTAATCTCAATTAAAAAAAAATTACAAAAATATGATTGATTGACAGTATTAAACAATGGTGAATTACAACATATACATTATGTAAATATGTAAATAGGTATAATACATATTACATACTTTTTTTTTTCTCTATTAGTTTCAGCATTAAA
This sequence comes from Cannabis sativa, assembly GCF_029168945.1. NCBI lineage: Eukaryota > Viridiplantae > Streptophyta > Magnoliopsida > Rosales > Cannabaceae > Cannabis > Cannabis sativa. Next base: position 7,830,171 of record NC_083602.1, read on the forward strand.
TACGTAAATAAGTATATTTAGTTTTTTTAAAAAATAAAAGGTAAAAAGACAAAGAAAAAAAACTAGCTAACTACTAATATTAACTACACTGTTAATCATAAAAAGTGAGATCAAATATAACAAATATACAGATTTGAAATTAAAAATAATAAACAATATAGATACAATGAACAAAGAATAAATATCAAATACATACCTTCTATTAACCGTTGATAAATTTGCCTCAAAAATTCCAATGAATGATATTATTCTTCAATTCTTTTTTTTTTATATATATATATATAAAAAACTAAAAATATAGATGATAATAAAATATATCTAATATCTTTCTTCTCAATTCTCATAAACAATTTTGATTTTTGATGTGGATGAAAAAGCTTAAAATGGGATATATATATATATATATAGTAGGTGAATACAAAAGTTTTAAAAAAATTAATTAAATGGTATTAATAAATTTGGTACCGTTAGTTTATTAAAAACTAGGAAATTTGGTACTTAATTGACTAATAGTCTAATACTTGGTTTATAAAAAAAAAATTAAAAAGGTTAAAAATTAATGAGCTTTTGTTGGGAAGGAGAAGAATGAGAGAGATAAGACCAACGTCTCTCAATTAATGATCCCTATTAAATGGGCTTTTGCAATGACCAAGGGAGGGAGCTTATCAAAAAAAAAATAATAATAACAAAATTGGGCCCTTTTCTTGCGTGGGCCCTGTACAGTAGGTCTGCCTGCACACCATTAGGGTTGGGCCTGATTGTCAAATATATTGGGTCATATGGTATTTTCTCGTTCTCTTCATCGATCGAGATATCCTCCTTTTCACCCAAGAAAGATTAATTGAATTATCAAAAATTTAGAGCAAGAAATGCAATGAAGTGCATTTAAATATATTTTTTAGGGGTATACAAATTAATATTAGCAATTCAAATAATTTATGGTTGGCTTGTCTAGATATGGGATCTCACGCTGCATCTTTACTCTTATATTGGATGGTGCATATAAACAATGCATTAGGAATTAGATTTAACTATTAAGATTGCTGAAACATCTAGATGGGTTGCAAAATGACCGTATCATCTTCTACAATATTAAAAGTTGAAATTTGAGGGCGGTAATATAATACTAAAAGCTGCTATTAGTGGATAACTTTGCTTATATAATTAAATTTATTAACATGCTTCTTGCAGAAAACTATATAAATGAAGAAACTATGATGCTCAAATTTCATTACACCTTTAATAATTTTCTCAACAAGTATTAATTTGTAACTTGTCTGCTCAGATCTCGTCGACGATGGAAGAACATTCCAAAGTTCTGGCACGATCAAGGAGAGGGAGAATGAGAGAGAGATTTGGGGCTTTGGGGTTCTCGAGCATTGGCAAAACTAAGCAATTGTGTGGCTGCCACGAGGGTTGGGGAGGCTGCCGTGAGGGTTGGGGTGGGCAGTGGCGGGGATTGGCATGTGGCTGGAGATGAAGAAGACAAGGAAGAGAAAAAAGAAAAAAAATTATTTTAAAAATTTTAAATAATTTATTTATTTTTATTATAATTTTTTTAAAATTAAAATTGTAATTTAGACCAATAATAATTGGACATGTGTCAATTTTGAATAAGTGAACATATCTTTTAAAGTTGGGACTAACGGACTTATAAAAAGTACGACTTTGAGGATTATTGCCGCTATTTTTTGTGGTTGGGGATTAATCTCAATCAAAGTAAATTTTTAAAGGACTTTTGCTGCAAATATCCCTTATAATTTTTATGTAATTTTATATTTTTTTTATTCATTTAATATTTGTTTATTGTTTTACCCAAAATTAAACTATAATATTAATATTATATAGTGCTTTATGTAATACAAAATTTAGTTGTTTGCAAGAAATTGTGCTTTATTATGAAGAGGAGTGCTACCATCAACCTTCTGTTACAATCTCTAAGTTAATTTCCATGCCCAAAAATACATGTCGGAATATTTTTTTTCCAATTTTTTTTTCACGGGGGTATTTGTTATGCTTACAATATCATCCCTGTAAATTTTTGAAATTTTTTGAATAGTTTACAGTGCCGAAAATACGTTTGAAGTTTTTTGAACGCGCGTGGTAAACTGGAATATCAGGAACTCTTTTTTTGCTACTGTAAACTATTCGGAATTTTCAAAAATTTACAGGGATGATATTGTAAATATAACGAATACCACTATGAAAAAAATTTGAAATAAAATATTTCGGCATGTGATTTCGGACGTGAAGATTGACTAAGAAATTGTAATTAGTATTTCTTTATGATGAATCGTTGGTCGTATGCATGCCTAAGCCAACACCTCTACTCCCTAGGGTTGGCCCCAAAATTAAATTATAATATTAATAGGTTAATTATCAATTTTTCTCCCCGAACTTTGACATGTACTAAGTCATGCCCCCCGAACTTTTTTGGCCGTTAAAAATTTCCCCTAAACTATTAAGATTGTTAGATTTAAGGACTTTTGTCTAATTTTAGTAAAAGAATTCTAACATAGATGAAAATTTTAGATAAAAGTCCTTAAATCTAACAATCTCAATAGTTCAGGAGGAATTTTTAACGGCCAAAAAAATTCAAGAAGCATAATTTGGTATATGTCAAAATTCGGGGGAAAAATTACTTATTAGCCATATGAATATTATACGGTGCTTTGTGTAATAAAAAGAAAGGCATTTTACATAAGTGTATACATTTTCTTAAATAATTACAAAAAAATGTGCAAAAAAAATTAATTGTCACAATGTACACATTTGAAAACATTTTTACATAAAATCATACAAATTCTTAATTTAATTATATTGGATGGATTTAATGAGAATGATTACCATAATTCAATTTTATCCGTTTTTTAATTATTTGTATGGCTAAATTGTACAACATTTAATGAGTAAGCTTTCAAACCATAATCAATATTAGAATATTACTAATAAATAATAAAATTTGTATTAGGCATGGTATATAATATCATGTATATAATATGTACATTAATAATAAAATTTGTATTAGAATATTACTAATATCACGTATATAATCTGTACATTAATAATTGCATGGTATATTTTTCAAACTCAATACTTATATAATCATGATTTTTTTATTAAAATATGTCATATATGCCCTATATATTATGAGATTAGTACTGCTATTATGTTGTTTAATTTAATATTCATAATATATATATATTATGATATTTTGTTTGAAAAATCTTTGGAAATATTTTGTATGTATATATGTTTATTTTATTTTCTATTAATTAAACATACTAATTTAATAAACAAAATAATAATATTCACATAGGTTTATTATATTAGTGTCATGTTTCTTTTTTAGAAAATAAATTAATATATAAAAAAAACTGTTTATCTTCTTCTTTCTTTTTTGTTTATTGTGTCCTATTTATTTTTTCTAATTAAATAATATTTGGAGTTTATAAAGTTATGTTTGTTTATTTATTTATTTTTTGATGTAAGAATTGTATTTCAATAGAAAATTCTTCCACTAACTCATTAGAAAATAATAAATATATAGACACAATAAAAAGAAAATATATTTATTTTAGTATAGTATATATTGGCTATGTTTATTTTTATATTTACAATTATAATAAACATACTAATAATATAAAATACTTTGTATATATATGTTTATTTTGTTTTTATTTATTAAACATACTAATTTAATAAACAAAATAATAATATTCAGATATGTTTATTATATCACTCTGCGTGTCATGTTTATTTTTTAGAATTTTAAGCATTGATTTATATTTATATACATTAATGTTTATAATTTTGATATTGTATTTTATTGAAAAAAAACTTATTAAGTTATATTAATTCATACTAAAATAGATAATAAACATTTATCTTTAATAAAAAAAAATATTTAATTTGTTTATTTTTATAAAACTGTTTATTATTTATTTACTTAATTTGACAAAATTCTTTATTTTGAATTTTAATAAACATGTTTTATTATTAATAATTTTTATTTATTTTTTCTAATTAAATAATATTTAGAGTTTATAAAGTTTTGTTTGCTTATTTATTTATTTTTTGATGTAAGAATTGTATTTCAATAGAAAATTCTTCCACTAACTCATTAGAAAATAATAAATATATAGACACAATAAAAAGAAAATATATTTATTTTAGTATAGTATAAATTGGCTATGTTTATTTTTATATTTACAATTATAATAAACATACTAATAATATAAAATACTTTGTATATATATGTTTATTTTGTTTTTATTTATTAAACATACTAATTTAATAAACAAAATAATAATATTCAGATATGTTTATTATATCACTCTGCGTGTCATGTTTATTTTTTAGAATTTTAAGCATTGATTTATATTTATGTACATTAATGTTTATAATTTTGATATTGTATTTTATTGAAAAAAAATTATTAAGTTATATTAATTCATACTAAAATAGATAATAAACATTTATCTTAAATAAAAAAAAATATTTAATTTGTTTATTTTTATAAAATTGTTTATTATTTATTTACTTAATTTGACAAAATTCTTTATTTTGAATTTTAATAAACATGTTTTATTATTAATAATTTTTAAAACATTAATATAATAAACATAAGGATAAAATATTACAAAATAATATTATAAACATTAATTAATATAATAATCTATTTATGGTAATTAGTTTAATCATTAATGATTTATATTATTTAATGATTAAAATGTATGATTTTATGTAATAAATTTTGAAAATGTATAAATTTTTCAAATAATTTTCTTTTACACATTTTTTGTAATAATTTTAATTTTGTTGTGAAAAAAAGCCTAAAAAGAAATAGTTGTTTACCAACATTAAACTATAATATTAATATTATATGGTAGTTTGTGTAATAATAAAAAAAATAATTGTTTATATTATTTAGTGATGTAATAAAAAATAGTTGTTTGCAACGCGTGGACCGTTAGCCAGGTGAGATGGTGGTTTATCATGAACCCTCAGAGAGTCACATGCTTGTCAACTCTACTCCCCAGGTTGGCAGCGTGCGGTGCTTTAGACTTCAGCCACTTGAAGCTCCTAACCATCTTGTAGGAATGGGACCACGTCCCTACAAGGGTGGTCGGAGTGAGCACCATCCATATGACTAGGGAGTACGGCCCACGCTAGATGCAACCCAACTACTTTGCCCCACTTGGTTACAGGCCCACGGGACTGGACCCGGCGATAGGATTGTATAAAGTAATCAATATAAACATATTAAAAAAGTTATGTTTCGTCCATGTGGGAGGGATGGGATTTCTTCTTCCTTAAACCAAATCAAAACTTGTTCTTCTCAGTTAGTGTAAAAATCAATCTCAGATGCTATCCTACTCTCCACTCCTCATCTCACTGCACAACAGACTCAGAGACACAAAAAAACCTCTTTTTCCCTCTCCACCAAGGAACCCACTCACCGGCGGCGGCGCAGTTGCATCGTCCTCTAAGATCATGTATGTATGTCGTTTCAGTATTTTTTTTTCCTTTCTTTCTTTCTTTCTATGTCTATCTCTTCGTGCCTTATGTATGAATTTTTGTTATTGCTCGGTATTAGTTCTCATAGGGCTTGATTATCTTCCTTGACGCTCGCTGGGTTTATCATACAATACAAGTTTGGAATTAATTTGTTTTTTGGCATTTTTGCTCGCAACGTGTTTGATATAATGTCTCTTTCAAGATTATGCATTTTTCATTAGTTTTATCGTGCAAAGTTGACAATTTTGTAATTAGTTCTGTTGGTTTAAATCATTTAAACACCTAGTAAAATAAAACGCCCAATGAAAGGAATGCTCACTGGTCCTGTAACTATTTTGAATTGGTCTTTCGTTAGAAATGATCAACCAAGGTAAGATACAAGTATAAATTAATAATGTCTTTCTGCTTTCAGGTCTGAGACCTGCTATCAAATTGCTTTGGCAATTAAGGATGAAGTTGAGGATCTTGAAAAGGCCCTGGTGTGTATAAGAGTTTCCATATTCACACAAGGCAGTGCAAGAATTTAAGGAAGCTAAAGCTGTAAGTATAAGAGTTTTACAATTTCTCCAATCTTTTATGCCATCAACTTGTCTAAGAATTCGATAACATGAGGGGGGGAAGTTCCTCAATAATATCTTTTGTTTGTTTGTTGGTAGTTCATTATTAAAAGTTATTTTTTATTTGCTCTACAAATTATTTACAGAATTCAGAGATACTTCTACTCTCGCAATTCACAACTGTTGAATATTGATGATATGTGCACTAATTTTTTACACAACATATGGCATGTTTTTCATCCAGCCATAATTATTTGAAGGTAGAATCCACTATGTTAAGAAGGTATGCCATGTCATTGTGAGTAAAATCTTGGTAAATTACTTGTGTGCACATATCATTGCTTTCAATCTCTATATATATGTGTGTATATTTCTGTGTTGAATTTTTTTCCCTTGCCTTGTGAGAATACAAGATGAATTTCTGGAAACCCATGTCACATGTTCATAGAAAACATTGTTGCTTGTAAATATGTGTATTGTAATTTTCATTGTTGTTCCTTATCTTAAAGCTTGAGTTCAATGATCAAGTCAGTTTCTTTTAATTTTTCCAGCTGAAACTGAAAGTACTATCAAGATCAATTATGGATTCTTAATTCTAGAAATGTGGAGACATTAGAGAGAAGTTTAAAAGGAGAAAAGGACTGAGTTTTTTTATTTTCCTTTTAGAAATATTAAACTAAAGAATACTCTATATTGCATTTGATTCTAAGATCTAACCAAGCTTGGTAAAGTTTTTCAATTTAATAATTTGTATAAGATGCTTAATTTCTTCTCATAATACTTGCCTTGCAGCTAGGATTAGATACTGTACCAGTTCTTGTTGGTCCAGTGTCTTACTTGTTGCTATCAAAACCAGCAAAAGGTGTTGAGAAGTCCTTCTCTCTTCTTTCCCTCATTGGAAATATTCTTTCAGTCTACAAGTAAGAATATTATATTTTTATCAGACGTTACCTTTTTCAATGTTATCTTGTATTAAATCTTGTCAACCAAAAATGGTCTATGCTATGCAGGGAGGTTGTGGCTGAACTAAAGGCTGCAGGTGCCACTTGGATTCAGTTTGATGAGCCCACCCTTGTGAAGGATCTTGATTCTCACCAATTACAAGCATTTACTCATGCCTACTCAGAACTAGAGTCATCTTTGTCTGGTTTGAATGTTATAATTGAATCATATTTTGCTGATGTTCCTGCCGAGGCATACAAAACACTTACCTCTCTAAAGGGTGTAGCTGGGTATGGCTTTGACCTGGTCTGTGGAACAAAGATCCTTGATTTGATCAAGAGTGGATTTCCTTCTGGAAAATACTTGTTTGCTGGAGTGGTAGATGGGCGCAATATATGGGCCAACGATCTTGCATCTTCCATCAGTACCCTAGAGGCACTTGAGGGTATTGTTGGAAAAGGTATTCTTTCTATAAGTTCTTTGCGTTGGTTTAGAATGTTACTACTGTTCTAGAGGTTTAAGTATTTTCTGCTATCTTTCACATGCTGTAGACAAGGTTGTTGTCTCTACATCCTGCTCTCTTCTACACACTGCGGTTGATCTTGTGAATGAGACTAAGTTAGATGCGGAGATCAAGTCATGGCTTGCATTTGCTGCTCAAAAAGTAGTTGAAGTAAATGCCCTGGCTAAGGTATTGTCTGGACACAAGGATGAGGTGCTTTTTTCTCCCTACATATTATATTTGTTCTTCAATATTTTTCCAGACAGAAAATTATACTTAATAGGTTTTTTAATTTAGTTGCAAGCTTGTTAGTTAAATTATTTGCATAATAACTTGCTACTTTTTTATATCTTTCTGATTCTTGAGGAATTGGGATTTGATTTATTAGTTTTGAGCTTTTTTCCCTCTCTCTTTTGTAATCTATAAATTTTTATAGGGATATTCCTTTCATTATTTTTACGTAATTTTATTATTTAGCTCTAACTAGGAAGACACTGTATGAACAGGACTACATATAAATGTAATTATGAATGTTGCCGCTGTCTTGTTGTGTCAAGTGATGATCAGTCGAGCTTGGATTTTTCTTTATGATTTTTTTTTATGTAACTTTTTGTGCTGGCCTACTATATAATTCTACAATACAAGTGAATAAATTCAGTGTCTGGTTTTTTATTTGTCTCCAGGCTTTCTTTGCTGCCAATGCAGCAGCTCAAGCTTCAAGAAAATCTTCAACTAGGGTAACAAATGAGCATGTTCAAAAATCAGTAAGTCTATGTTAAATGTGAATAGATGTCCACTTCAACATCTCATGTTCTATAGTTTTGATGTGATCATCTTTTCCTTACTCTGGACTGCAATTCTTTGCTTTTAAAGGCTGCTGCTTTGAAGGGCTCTGACAACCGTCGAGCAACAAATGTGAGTGTCAGGCTGGATGCCCAGCAGAAAAAGTTGAGCCTTCCTGTTCTTCCAACTACCACAATTGGATCCTTCCCTCAGACCATGGATCTCAGAAGAGTCCGTCGTGAATACAAGGCTAAAAAGTGAGCTCCTGGCTAGCTGAGTATTGCTATAATTGTCCTAAAAAATTTCTAAATGATTTTGTTTGAACTAACTGAACTGTTATTGGTGTATACATTAGAATCTCCGAAGAAAATTATGTCAGTGCGATCAAGGAGGAGATTAACAAAGTTGTCAAGCTCCAAGAAGAGCTCGACATTGATGTATAGTTTTCACATTTATATCTTTTTATGAAGATCTTATTAAACTGCTCCTTTGTCAATCAGAGGAATGATATGTTTGAGTACTTTGGAGAGCAATTATCTGGCTTTGCCTTCACTGTCAATGGGTGGGTTCAGTCTTATGGATCTCGCTGTGTCAAGCCACCTATCATCTATGGTGATGTCAGTCGCCCCAAGGCCATGACAGTCTTCTGGTCCTCATTAGCTCAGAGTTTGACTAAGCGCCCAATGAAAGGAATGCTCACTGGTCCTGTAACGATTTTGAATTGGTCTTTCGTTAGAAATGATCAACCAAGGTAAGATACAAGTATAAATTAATTTTCTGGATATTTATCTTTTCTTTTTACTTTTTCCCTTATTAATGTCTTTTTGCTTTCAGGTCTGAGACCTGCTATCAAATTGCTTTGGCGATTAAGGATGAAGTTGAGGATCTTGAAAAGGCTGGAATTACTGTTATCTAGATTGATGAGGCTGCTTTAAGAGAAGGTTTGCCTCTTAGGAAGTCCGAGCAGGCTTTCTATCTTGATTGGGCCGTTCACTCCTTCAGAATCACCAACTGTGGTGTCCAAGATACTACTCAGGTTCAGTCATACTGATCTATTTTACATGAAGTTCTGTGATTTGTATCCTAAGATAAAAGTTACTTCTAGGTTTACCTACTTTTGAAAATATAGGGAGATTTTGAGAAAATTCAATCAATGTTTCAAATGTGAAGAGTCGCGTCTGGTTGTCTAAATTATTTTGTTGAACAGATTCACACCCACATGTGCTACTCAAATTTCAATGGCATCATCCACTCGATAATCAACATGGATGCTGATGTGATTACCATCGAGAACTCAAGATCTCATGAGAAGCTTCTGTCTGTGTTTCGAGAGGGAGTGAAGTATGGCGCTGGCATTGGCCCTGGTGTGTATGACATCCACTCACCAAGGATCCCATCTGCAGAAGAAATCGCTGACCGGATCAATAAGATGCTTGCTGTCTTGGAGACTAACATTCTGTGGGTCAACCCTGATTGCGGACTCAAGACTCGCAAATATACTGAAGTGAAGCCTGCCCTTAGCAACATGGTTGCTGCTGCCAAGCTTCTCCGCTCCCAGCTGGCCAGTGCTAAGTGAGCTCGTTTTCTGCCATTGTCTGGTAATGATAAGTATCTGTTTTTCTACTCATGCTCGAATAATCCATCAACCATTTTAAATTTGGTTGATGTTTTTCTCTTGCAGTAAATCTAGAAGTTTTTGAAATGCCCAATGGAGAGTCTTGATGTTGCATTTTATCATATATCCTCTTGTATCTGTTTTTTCCTTACATGTTTCTACATGGAAGAATTGATTGGAAAGAAGTGAAGAATAAAAAGAATATTAATACTCAATTCAAAGTTTTCAAACTATGAATTCATCATCCAACATATTGAAAAATGAAAACTAAATTAATTAAACACTAGTACAAAAAACTAACAAGTTCTCCCAACAACAAAGAAGAACCTCATTTTGTAAGAATCTTAAAATTGATCAACACAAGACCGTGGACGAGTCGAATTGTTGGTATTTATATTGAATCTTTGAAACAATTTCATTACGAACAATTTGGCTCTTCATACTACTTGTTGTGATTAGAACAAAACAATCACACTAAACCAAAATACTTATTTAGCCTATTTTAATCAAAGATTATCAAAGTCTCTCAAAACTAAAAAATTGTTATTCAATAAGCACACAAGTGACATATGGACAAGTGACGAGAAACTATAAGAATAATAGTGTTTTTTTAGCTGGTTGCTATTGATCCAACTCCAAGTTTTCCTATAAATCTATCTTATGATCTATTATATTGTAATTTGTCTAGACTAGATTATCAATTTCAGTATATATATATATTCTAAATTATTTAATTTTGATTTTTATATACAGAAAAATCTATAAGCTATATAAAAGTTGACAATACTAAATTACAAAAATGTCTTTAATTTTTTTTTAATTACCATAAAATCTTTTTATCATTTAATCATAAAAGCACTCACATTCATTTCTTCAAATAATTAGTCAAGTGATTTCAAAAAGAAAAAATACTAATAATAATTATTCAAATATAATTTTTGTATATTAAATAAAAATGATTTTGTGAACATATATTAGATTGGCCAATTTATTGTAGAATTATTATAAAATAGGATATCTTTATATATTAAAAGTGTCTATCTAACGGCATTTCTTGGTTTAACGATATTTCTTGGTTTAACAGAATATACAAAGAATATTCTGTTAAATTTAACGATGTTAATAGGTTTATCTCCCGTTAATAAATAAACTCAATAATTAAACCCAAAAAATTAAATAATCTTTTTTTAAATTAAAAAAAAATCATCTTAGCCACATATCTCTCTAACAAACCGTATATCCCATTTTCTCGCTTTGGTTTACGATCAACCAAATGCAGCTATGGCTTTGCACTCCGGTATAGGTTTTTCCAAGATCCTCGTCATAGCCGGAACAGGTATTATTAATTTCATATCATATTTCACACTTGCTTCCCCATTCAAAAAGACCTATCTTCCAATCTTGCTAATTTCTTCTCTCTAGGGTACACTACCACTGTTTTGTTCAATAACCATAAATTATCGGACTTGCTCGGAGAGAAGCTTTTCTCAGAAGCTAGAGAGAGAAACAAAATCAGCAGAGTAAAGAGAGAGAGAGCTTCGATCGACAATGGTGTATTGGGTTTGTATTTCCTTTCTCATTTGCATTCTCTTTGTTTCATCGTTGAATGGATACATCTCTTATGACGGAGTTTCTCAGGAAGTCCGGCGGTGCCGCCGTTATCGACGGCGGACTCGCCACAGAGCTCGAACGCCATGGCGCGGACCTCAACGATCCTCTATGGAGCGCCAAATGCCTTCTCACTTCCCCTCACCTTATTCGTGGGGTACTCTTTCTACCTTTTTATTTTCCTTTACTTTGCTTGACTCTGTGTTTGGGTGTCTGATTTTTCTTTCTTTCTTTCTTCATGTATGAAGAATGGAGGTACTTATTAACAGAGTTATATTTATTCATGAATTTGGACCCGAAAATTAAGAAATAATGAATTTTGATAACTGGGTTATTGTTGAATTTTTTCCTATTAGGAAATCATCTATTGGGATTTTGAATGTACCAAAAGTGATTTTAATCGTTTCACATGACATTTATTAGGGAGATTCTTTGTCTTACGGCTTGTTAGTAAATGAACTTATGAACAATGGCTAAAGATTCTCGGTGAACTTATTAATTCGGTTTAAAATTATATATGGACCCTTGTGGTGGTTTTTTCTTGTCTTGGCTTTTCGCAAATTTCTTTAAAACTTGCCATTAGCAGCCTTGAATTTTTTTTCTTTTTAATTGAAGTTTCATTAGAAGAAAACCAGCAGTCAATCATTACATTGTGATTCTTACCCAGCTTCATTTTCTCTGCTCCATTCTATTTCTAATGTTAGTTTCACGTTTAGATTTCAATTTTCTTATTAGTATATATGTTTCAGATCTAGCTCTTCAATTCTCTACCATATTTAACGAGGTATTCGTTCTTATCCGATGATGTAATACAAATACGGGTTCATGGATTTCTTTGAAGATCTTATGGGGAAAAAAGTTGCTACAATATTTGGAAAGTGGGATGAAAGCATGTATTATGTTAATGGTGACAGGGGCAACAATATGTATTATGTCTTTCTATTTTATATATCCTACGGATTCCAGGCTTAGACCAGACCAACGACATTTGGAGAATGGAGAATATGAGAAGGCAAATGCTGAGAAACAACGTTTAGAGAAAAAGCAAAGAATGGTATGTATGGGGCATTTTTGCAAAATGGCATTGTAAATAGCCTTTCTCACATACTTGACATTTTCTCTATAAGGAAAATGTCTATATTCACGTTTTTTTTTTTTCATTCTTCTTATCTCTAATGGTATGATCTGGTGTATGGGAAATGCAGTCAAGGAAATTACAAGAAAGTGGATGGAAACCAAAATAGTTCGAAAGAGGAAGTGAAGATGGACCTTTCTGCTACATGGGTCGGTAGTCCTTACTATGTCGTCCCAGAAGTGTTACGGAAGCATTATGGTCCGTAATGTGATGTTTGGGCTATTTGGGGTAATCATTTATATTTTACATAGTGGAGTGCCCCCATTTTGGGATGGTAAGGATCTTATGTTTCATATCTTGTTGTTTTACAAATTCATTAATCATCCATAGTTGTGGACTTATATCGATTGTACCTGCTTTTTAATGGATCAATCAGAATTGGAGCAAGGAATATTTGAGCAGGTTTTAAGGGGAGAACTCGATTTTATCTCTGAACCATGGCCTAGCATATCTGAAAGTGCAAAGGATCTTATTCGAAGAATGCTTGTAAGGAACCCTAAGAAGCGGCTTACGGCCCATGAAGTTCTTAGTAAGTTAATGGTCTTGATTGATTATTATGTCAGGTGACTTAATTTGTTTAGCATCCATAGTCATACATCAATTGTTGACAATCATAATCATAGTTGTAGTCGTGATCATAATCGAAGTAATAGACGTGGTCGTGACCATAATCAAAGTCGTGGTCGTGGTCGCGATCGCGGTCGAAGCAATGTTTGGCATCGTAATGGTCAAAATAAAAATTCATATACTCCAATGAAAAGCACAACTACTGAGAACAAGGGAAAAGGTCCTCAAAATAATAATCATAGAAATTCTGAAAATTTATGTTCCAGATGTGGAATAAAAGGACATTGGGCACGTGCCTGTCGTACGGCAAAACACCTTGTTGATCTTTATCAAGCATCCGTGAAAGGAAAGGAGAAAATAGAAGCAAATTTTGCCTATCAAGATGATGGTTTTCTCAAAGAGCCTTTGGATATTACACACTTAGATGTTGCAAATTTTTTTAATGAAGATCTCATTAATAACAACATGAATATCGATAATGGAGATGGGAATGTCCACAATTAGTCACTTTTCTTTGTTATGTTTTTTTTATTATTATCATTTATTTACTTTAAGGTGTTTATTTTATTTGGCATGTAATGAACTTTTATTATTTAAGCATTTATATTTTGAACTTATTATGTTTTTTTTTGTTAATGAAGTAATGGACATTTGTCATTCTATACATGATTCTACAAATAATGGTGATGATATGTGTTTGGTGGATAGCGCAACCACTCATACAATACTTAGAAGTGATAAATATTTTTCAAATTTATCAAGAATGAAGGCAAATGTTAATACAATATCAGGCACTGCAAATTTAATTGAAGGCTCCGGAAGAGCCATTATATTGATGCCTAGATGAACAAAAATTATTATAGATGATACCTTATTATCCACCAAATCAAAAAGGAATCTGTTGAGTTTCAAAGATATACGTCGTAATGGATATCATATTAAGACAATAGATGAAAATAATTTTGAATATCTTTGCATTACATCTATTGTTTCAAGAAAAAAATGCATATTAGAAAACTTACCTGGTTTGTCTTCAGGTTTGTACGTTACACGTATAAGTACAATAGAAACTCATGTTATTGTGAACGAGAAGTTAACAAACCAGAAAAATTTATTTGTTATTTGGCATGACCGGTTAGGCCATCCCGGTTCAATTATGATGCGTAGAATAATAGAGAACTCACATGGTCATCCATTGAAGAACCAAAAGATTCTTTTATCCAGTGAGTTCTCATGTGCTGCTTGTTCTCAAGGAAAGTTAATCATTAAGCCCTCACCGGTAAAGGTTGGAATTGAATCCCCTAGATTTCTTGAATGAATTCAGGGCGACATATGTGGGCCTATTTGCCCACCATGTGGACCATTCAGATATTTTATGGTATTGATAGATGCATCAACTAGATGGTCACATGTTTGCTTATTATCTACTCGTAATGTAGCATTTGCAAGATTGCTTGCTCAAATAATTCGATTACGAGCACAATTCCCAGACTATGCAATCAAGACAATCCGTCTTGATAATCCTAGTGAATTTACATCACAGGCTCTTAATGATTATTGTATGTCAATAAGGATAAATGTTGAACATCCTGTTGCTCATGTACATACACAAAATGATCTAGCAGAATCATTTATTAAGCACCTCCAATTAATCGCAAGACCATTACTTATGAGAACAAAACTCCCAATTATAGCTTGGGGACATGCTATTTTACATGCTGCGGCACTTGTACGCATTAGGCCAACATCATATCACAAATTCTCCCCACTACAATTGGCTTTCGGTCAGGAGCCAAATATTTCCCATCTAAGAATCTTTGGTTGTACAGTATATGTTCTGATTGCTCCACCACAACGAACAAAGATGGGTCCTCAAAGGAGGCTGGGAATATATGTTGGGTATGAATCTCCATCTATCATTAAATATCTCGAACCCACAACTGGAGATGTATTTACAACACGTTTTGATGATTGTCATTTTGATGAGACAAGTTTCCCAACTTTAGGGGGAGGGGAAAAGAAACAGCTGGAAAAAGAAATTATATGGAATGCACAATCATTATCTCAATTTGATCCTCGTACAAATTAATGTGAACTTGAAATTCAAAGAATAATTCATTTACAAAATATTACAAATCAATTACCAAATGCATTCACTGACCCAAAGAAAATTACAAAATCACATATTCCAGCTTAAAATGCTCCAATTCGAATTGAAGTCCCAGAAGGAGAATTAATTAATGATTCTAAAGCACATTTGAAACGTGGTAGACCAGTCGGTTCCAAAGATAAAAATCCTTGAAAAAGAAAGGGAGCAAATAATCAAGATGGCCCTAATGAAGAGGCTGAAAATTTCGAGGAAGATGTTGACATAAACAAATCTCTTGAAGAGATTCAGGTACCTGAAAATATTAGCAATAATGAGATCTCAATAAATTATGTCAATACAGGAAAAGAATGGAACCGACTCGAAGTAATTGTCGACAATATTTTTGCTTATAATGTAGCGCTAGAAATTATAAATGAAAACGAGGATCTTGAACCTAAATCTATCAAAGAATGTCAAAATAGAAAAGATTGGCCAAAATGGAAAGAAGCAATTCAAGCAAAATTGAATTCACTTGCTAAACGCAAAGTATTTGGACCTATAGTCCAAACACCTGAAGGTGTGAAACCCGTTGGATACAAATGGGTATGTTTACGTAAAAGAAATGAGAAAAATGAAGTTGTGAGATACAAAGCAAGACTGGTAGCTCAAGGTTTTTCTCAAAGGCCAGGTATTGATTATGAGGAGACATATTCTCCTGTGGTGGATGCAATAACATTAAGATATTTGGTTAGCCTGGCTGTGAGTGAAAAACTCGATATGCGATTAATGGATGCAGTCACAGCTTATTTATATGGATCATTAGATAGTGATATTTACATGAAGATCCCTGAAGGATTTAAGATGCCTGATGCATATAATTCAAGCAATCGAGAAATGTGCTCAATTAAATTACAAAGATCATTGTATGGATTAAAACAATCAGGACGCATGTGGTACAATTGACTTAGTGAATATTTATTAAAAGAAGGATATAAAAATAATCCTCTTTGCCCATGTGTTTTTATAAAAAGTTCAAGTCCTGAGTTTGCTATTATTGCTGTATATGTTGATGATTTGAATATTATTGGAACTCTTGAAAAACTTTCAGAAGCTGTGGAATATCTAAAGAAAGAGTTCGAAATGAAAGATTTAGGAAAAATAAAATTTTGTCTTGGTCTACAAATTGAGCATTTAAAATGTGGAATTTTCATTCATCTGTCAACATATACTGAAAAGATTTTGAGACGGTTTTATATGGATAAATCACACCCATTGAGTAGCCCAATGATAGTTAGGTCACTTGATGTAGAAAAAGATCCTTTTCGACCTAGAGAAGAACATGAAGAGCTCCTTGGTCCAGAAGTACCATATCTTAGTGCAATAGGAGCATTGATGTATCTTGCTAATTGTACAAGACCTGATATAGCTTACTGTCAATTTATTAGCAAGATTTAGTTCTGCTCCAACATATAGACATTGGAAAGGGATTAAGCACATACTTCGCTATCTCCAGGGTACTATTGATAAAGGATTATTCTATTCTAATAATTGTGGGTCACAACTTATTAATTATGTGGATGTCTAAATTTTTTATTTATTACCATTAACGTAATCAACAATCCATTTTTCTTAGTTTCCCTTTTTCTTAGTTTCTTAATATTTGACTCTTGTATGTATATAAATAGGAGATCACCTATTGGAATAAAACACTCAGAAAATTCTCATCTCTTCTCTATTTTTTTTCTCTAAATTATAATATTACATAATACTAATATTTCATAATAATATATATTTTTTATAGATTAAATACTATTTTAGTGTGATTAAATCTTAAAAAAAAATTGTGTGTATTTGTCTTACATTGCTCATATGTGAGTGATTTGTGAGATTTATATTATACCAAGTAGTAACTAAGCTATAACCTTACAATAGAATTTTAGTAATTAGATAAATACTATTTTGGTGTCATTAAATCTATAAACAAATGATAAATAAGTTTTTTATATTTTTTTCTTTTTGAATTATGACTTGGATAAAATAATTTTGCTTTTCAACTGTGAGTTACTTACTATACCATTTATTTTTCTTTGACGAATTAAATATTTAATGTTACTTATCAAGTTAGAGATCCTAAAATGGTTTACAATATTTTGATAAATTTTGAATAATTGATTATTACAAATTAAAATTTAGATGTTATACTATGAAAATATTATATACATGAGTGTAATTTACTATTTAAATTTAAATGATTGTATTTCTTAAGATAACCACAAAATTCTTTTATATATTTATATTTAGGGGTTTATATATATGATGCAAAAATAGGTGTGTGATGCATCTTCGTTATGTTTATATATATATAATCTTTTTTTTTTTAAAAAAAAAAAAAAATAACAATGTACATTGCAATTATTTAAAATATCTCGCAAATTTTTAATAAAATTTTAATAATTTTTTTTTTAAAATTTAGTTCAACAATTTGTTTCACTCTTGTATTAAAATTAATACGAGTACAAAAAAAATATTTAAACTATATTTTTCAATACAATAAATTATTTAAAATATACAGAATATATTAAATAACTAAAGTGTAGTACAATAAAACAAAATGAAATTATTTTACGTACTGAAAATACGATAGGAACATAAATTGTGTAACCAATTATTTTGGTGTATTGAGAGCTTCTCTTTATATATTATGTGAGTAGGGATAGTTTTGCCTTACAGATTAATGATTTTTTATAATAATTATTAAATTAAATTATATGAGATCCAGTAATCATATTAATAGTGGTATAATACATTACAATATCGTTAAGTATTATCAATACTTTTAACATTTCTTATATTAATATAGTCATAAATATTTCACGTGCACGTGTGACTTTTCACTAGGAATAATTAAAAAGTACAAAATATAATAACAAATATTATATAATAAGTTCTCAATCAATTTATAGATTCAACATTGGATAGTGAGTTTCTTTACAAATTTTTTAATATTTTTAGATCTATTTTATATAACTAAATATTTCAAAAAATTATGTATAAATTACGTAGTTATAACTCATTGTTTAATTTTTATTATGTGTTAAATAAATTTATTAGAAATAACAATAGTGACAAAGTATACAATGATAATAACGATTTTAAATAATCATGACATAAAAAGAGAAATGTTTACTTAAATAATTTTTAACAAATAAATCAATCATTTTTGGATCAAGAGCATCCCAATTTCTTGGATCAAATGTGTCAAGTAAATTTTTAAATGAGTTTGTTTGCTCAGCATTATTATTATCCTCTAAAATTTTATTTTCGAGTGAATTATTCAAATGGTCATCATCACAATTTTTATAATCAAAATTTTGATTTTCTAGATTATCATTTTCAATAGGCACATCATCTTTATTTTCCACATTATCATTTTCAATAGGCATGTCACTTCTATTTTCTACATTATCATTTTCACTATGATTCTCAATAATAGGCAACATATTTTCAGAAATTTCAGTATCAACAACATTATGATTATGATTTTCAAAAGAAACTTGTGGTTCTTTTATAATGAATTTATCAAGAGCTCCTCTTTGAGATTGCGTTAACTCCTCAATTTTTTTCTTTTTCTTACGCTTTTCATACCCAGACTCATATTTTTTAATTTTATGAGACAAAGTAATAGCAACAACTAATATAATATTTCAAAGAACAATCAAGATAATAATAATTATTAATTTAAAAGTTCAAAAAGGGATGAAAAAACATGATATTTGCTGCTAATTCCGTCTTCAAAGTTTAAAACTTCAAATTGTGAAAATTTGCCGTCACCAATTGGCCAATGCTCATTTAAAATTGATTTTCTGATTTATGTAATGATATTTTTAGAATAAAGTTATTGTACTAATAAATAATAATTAACTAAATAACAATTAATCTCAATTAAAAAAAATTTACAAAAATATGATTGATTGACAGTATTAAACAATGGTGAATTACAACATATACATTATGTAAATATGTAAATAGGTATAATACATATTACATACTTTTTTTTTCTCTATTAGTTTCAGCATTAAATACGTAAATAAGTATATTTAGTTTTTTTAAAAAATAAAAGGTAAAAAGACAAAGAAAAAAAACTAGCTAACTACTAATATTAACTACACTGTTAATCATAAAAAGTGAGATCAAATATAACAAATATACAGATTTGAAATTAAAAATAATAAACAATATAGATACAATGAACAAAGAATAAATATCAAATACATACCTTCTATTAACCGTTGATAAATTTGCCTCAAAAAATTTCAATGAATGATATTATTCTTCAATTCTTTTTTTTTTTATATATATATATATAAAAAAAAACTAAAAATATAGATGATAATAAAATATATCTAATATCTTTCTTCTCAATTCTCATAAATAATTTTGATTTTTGATGTGGATGAAAAAGCTTTAAATGGGATATATATATATATATAGTAGGTGAATACAAAAGTTTTAAAAAAATTAATTAAATGGTATTAATAAATTTGGTACCGTTAGTTTATTAAAAACTAGGAAATTTGGTACTTAATTGACTAATAGTCTAATACTTGGTTTATAAAAAAAAAAATTAAAAAGGTTAAAAATTAATGAGCTTTTGTTGGGAAGGAGAAGAATGAGAGAGATAAGACCAACGTCTCTCAATTAATGATCCCTATTAAATGGGCTTTTGCAATGACCAAGGGAGGGAGCTTATCAAAAAAAAAAATAATAATAACAAAATTGGGCCCTTTTCTTGCGTGGGCCCTGTGCAGTAGGTCTGCCTGCACACCATTAGGGTTGGGCCTGATTGTCAAATATATTGGGTCATATGGTATTTTCTCGTTCTCTTCATCGATCGAGATATCCTCCTTTTCACCCAAGAAAGATTAATTGAATTATCAAAAATTTAGAGCAAGAAATGCAATGAAGTGCATTTAAATATATTTTTTAGGGGTATACAAATTAATATTAGCAATTCAAATAATTTATGGTTGGCTTGTCTAGATATGGGATCTCACGCTGCATCTTTACTCTTATATTGGATGGTGCATATAAACAATGCATTAGGAATTAGATTTAACTATTAAGATTTCTGAAACATCTAGATGGGTTGCAAAATGACCGTATCATCTTCTACAATATTAAAAGTTGAAATTTGAGGGCGGTAATATAATACTAAAAGCTACTATTAGTGGATAACTTTGCTTATATAATTAAATTTATTAACATGCTTCTTGCAGAAAACTATATAAATGAAGAAACTATGATGCTCAAATTTCATTACACCTTTAATAATTTTCTCAACAAGTATTAATTTGTAACTTGTCTGCTCAGATCTCGTCGACGATGGAAGAACATTCCAAAGCTCTGGCACGATCAAGGAGAGGGAGAATGAGAGAGAGATTTGGGGCTTTGGGGTTCTCGAGCATTGGCAAAACTAAGCAATTGTGTGGCTGCCACGAGGGTTGGGGAGGCTGCCGTGAGGGTTGGGGTGGCTGGTGGCGGGGATTGGCATGTGGCTGGAGATGAAGAAGACAAGGAAGAGAAAAAAGAAAAAAAATTATTTTAAAAATTTTAAATAATTTATTTATTTTTATTATAATTTTTTTAAAATTAAAATTGTAATTTAGACCAATAATAATTGGACATGTGTTAATTTTGAATAAGTGAACATATCTTTTAAAGTTGGGACTAACGGACTTATAAAAAGTACGACTTTGAGGATTATTGCCGCTATTTTTTGTGGTTGGGGATTAATCTCAATCAAAGTAAATTTTTAAAGGACTTTTGCTGCAAATATCCCTTATAATTTTTATGTAATTTTATATTTTTTTTATTCATTTAATATTTGTTTATTGTTTTACCCAAAATTAAACTATAATATTAATATTATATAGTGCTTTATGTAATACAAAATTTAGTTGTTTGCAAGAAATTGTGCTTTATTATGAAGAGGAGTGCTACCATCAACCTTCTGTTACAATCTCTAAGTTAATTTCCATGCCCAAAAATACATGTCGGAATATTTTTTTTCCAATTTTTTTTTCACGGGGGTATTTGTTATGCTTACAATATCATCCCTGTAAATTTTTGAAATTTTTTGAATAGTTTACAGTGCCGAAAATACGTTTGAAGTTTTTTGAACGCGCGTGGTAAACTGGAATATCAGGAACTCTTTTTTTGCTACTGTAAACTATTCGGAATTTTCAAAAATTTACAGGGATGATATTGTAAATATAACGAATACCACTATGAAAAAAATTTGAAATAAAATATTTCGGCATGTGATTTCGGACGTGAAGATTGACTAAGAAATTGTAATTAGTATTTCTTTATGATGAATCGTTGGTCGTATGCATGCCTAAGCCAACACCTCTACTCCCTAGGGTTGGCCCCAAAATTAAATTATAATATTAATAGGTTAATTATCAATTTTTCTCCCCGAACTTTGACATGTACTAAGTCATGCCCCCCGAACTTTTTTGGCCGTTAAAAATTTCCCCTGAACTATTAAGATTGTTAGATTTAAGGACTTTTGTCTAATTTTAGTAAAAAAAATTCTAACATAGATGAAAATTTTAGATAAAAGTCCTTAAATCTAACAATCTCAATAGTTCAGGAGGAATTTTTAACGGCCAAAAAAATTCAAGAAGCATAATTTGGTATATGTCAAAATTCGGGGGAAAAATTACTTATTAGCCATATGAATATTATACGGTGCTTTGTGTAATAAAAAGAAAGGCATTTTACATAAGTGTATACATTTTCTTAAATAATTACAAAAAAATGTGCAAAAAAAATTAATTGTCACAATGTACACATTTGAAAACATTTTTACATAAAATCATACAAATTCTTAATTTAATTATATTGGATGGATTTAATGAGAATGATTACCATAATTCAATTTTATCCGTTTTTTAATTATTTGTATGGCTAAATTGTACAACATTTAATGAGTAAGCTTTCAAACCATAATCAATATTAGAATATTACTAATAAATAATAAAATTTGTATTAGGCATGGTATATAATATCATGTATATAATATGTACATTAATAATAAAATTTGTATTAGAATATTACTAATATCACGTATATAATCTGTACATTAATAATTGCATGGTATATTTTTCAAACTCAATACTTATATAATCATGATTTTTTTATTAAAATATGTCATATATGCCCTATATATTATGAGATTAGTACTGCTATTATGTTGTTTAATTTAATATTCATAATATATATATATATTATGATATTTTGTTTGAAAAATCTTTGGAAATATTTTGTATGTATATATGTTTATTTTATTTTCTATTAATTAAACATACTAATTTAATAAACAAAATAATAATATTCACATAGGTTTATTATATTAGTGTCATGTTTCTTTTTTAGAAAATAAATAAATATATAAAAAAAACTGTTTATCTTCTTCTTTCTTTTTTGTTTATTGTGTCCTATTTATTTTTTCTAATTAAATAATATTTGGAGTTTATAAAGTTATGTTTGTTTATTTATTTATTTTTTGATGTAAGAATTGTATTTCAATAGAAAATTCTTCCACTAACTCATTAGAAAATAATAAATATATAGACACAATAAAAAGAAAGTATATTTATTTTAGTATAGTATATATTGGCTATGTTTATTTTTATATTTACAATTATAATAAACATACTAATAATATAAAATACTTTGTATATATATGTTTATTTTGTTTTTATTTATTAAACATACTAATTTAATAAACAAAATAATAATATTCAGATATGTTTATTATATCACTCTGCGTGTCATGTTTATTTTTTAGAATTTTAAGCATTGATTTATATTTATATACATTAATGTTTATAATTTTGATATTGTATTTTATTGAAAAAAAACTTATTAAGTTATATTAATTCATACTAAAATAGATAATAAACATTTATCTTTAATAAAAAAAAATATTTAATTTGTTTATTTTTATAAAACTGTTTATTATTTATTTACTTAATTTGACAAAATTCTTTATTTTGAATTTTAATAAACATGTTTTATTATTAATAATTTTTATTTATTTTTTCTAATTAAATAATATTTAGAGTTTATAAAGTTTTGTTTGCTTATTTATTTATTTTTTGATGTAAGAATTGTATTTCAATAGAAAATTCTTCCACTAACTCATTAGAAAATAATAAATATATAGACACAATAAAAAGAAAATATATTTATTTTAGTATAGTATAAATTGGCTATGTTTATTTTTATATTTACAATTATAATAAACATACTAATAATATAAAATACTTTGTATATATATGTTTATTTTGTTTTTATTTATTAAACATACTAATTTAATAAACAAAATAATAATATTCAGATATGTTTATTATATCACTCTGCGTGTCATGTTTATTTTTTAGAATTTTAAGCATTGATTTATATTTATATACATTAATGTTTATAATTTTGATATTGTATTTTATTGAAAAAAAATTATTAAGTTATATTAATTCATACTAAAATAGATAATAAACATTTATCTTAAATAAAAAAAAATATTTAATTTGTTTGTTTTTATAAAATTGTTTATTATTTATTTACTTAATTTGACAAAATTCTTTATTTTGAATTTTAATAAACATGTTTTATTATTAATAATTTTTAAAACATTAATATAATAAACATAAGGATAAAATATTACAAAATAATATTATAAACATTAATTAATATAATAATCTATTTATGGTAATTAGTTTAATCATTAATGATTTATATTATTTAATGATTAAAATGTATGATTTTATGTAATAAATTTTGAAAATGTATAAATTTTTCAAATAATTTTCTTTTACACATTTTTTGTAATAATTTTATTTTTGTTGTGAAAAAAAGCCTAAAAAGAAATAGTTGTTTACCAACATTAAACTATAATATTAATATTATATGGTAGTTTGTGTAATAAAAAAAATAATTGTTTATATTATTTAGTGATTGTAATAAAAAATAGTTGTTTGCAAGGCGTGGGCCAGATCGCTAGGGTGAGATGGTGCTTTATCATGAACCCTCAGAGGGTCACATGCTTGTCAACTCTACTCCCCAGGTTCGCAGCGTGCGGTGCTTTAGACTTCAGCCACTTGAAGCTCCTAACCATCTTGTAGGAATGGGACCACGTCCCTACAAGGGTGGTCGGAGTGAGCACCATCCATATGACTAGGGAGTACGGCCCACGCTAGATGCAACCCAACTACTTTGCCCCACTTGGTTACAGGCCCACGGGACTGGACCCGGCGATAGGATTGTATAAAGTAATCAATATAAACATATTAAAAAAGTTATGTTTCGTCCATGTGGGAGGGATGGGATTTCTTCTTCCTTAAACCAAATCAAAACTTGTTCTTCTCAGTTAGTGTAAAAATCAATCTCAGATGCTATCCTACTCTCCACTCCTCATCTCACTGCACAACAGACTCAGAGACACAAAAAAACCTCTTTTTCCCTCTCCACCAAGGAACCCACTCACCGGCGGCGGCGCAGTTGCATCGTCCTCTAAGATCATGTATGTATGTCGTTTCAGTATTTTTTTTTCCTTTCTTTCTTTCTTTCTATGTCTATCTCTTCGTGCCTTATGTATGAATTTTTGTTATTGCTCGGTATTAGTTCTCATAGGGCTTGATTATCTTCCTTGACGCTCGCTGGGTTTATCATACAATACAAGTTTGGAATTAATTTGTTTTTTGGCATTTTTGCTCGCAACGTGTTTGATATAATGTCTCTTTCAAGATTATGCATTTTTCATTAGTTTTATCGTGCAAAGTTGACAATTTTGTAATTAGTTCTGTTGGTTTAAATCATTTAAACACCTAGTATAAGATTTTTACAATTTCTCCAATCTTTTATGCCATCAACTTGTCTAAGAATTCGATAACATGAGGGGGGGAAGTTCCTCAATAATATCTTTTGTTTGTTTGTTGGTAGTTCATTATTAAAAGTTATTTTTTATTTGCTCTACAAATTATTTACAGAATTCAGAGATACTTCTACTCTCGCAATTCACAACTGTTGAATATTGATGATATGTGCACTAATTTTTTACACAACATATGGCATGTTTTTCATCCAGCCATAATTATTTGAAGGTAGAATCCACTATGTTAAGAAGGTATGCCATGTCATTGTGAGTAAAATCTTGGTAAATTACTTGTGTGCACATATCATTGCTTTCAATCTCTATATATATGTGTGTATATTTCTGTGTTGAATTTTTTTCCCTTGCCTTGTGAGAATACAAGATGAATTTCTGGAAACCCATGTCACATGTTCATAGAAAACATTGTTGCTTGTAAATATGTGTATTGTAATTTTCATTGTTGTTCCTTATCTTAAAGCTTGAGTTCAATGATCAAGTCAGTTTCTTTTAATTTTTCCAGCTGAAACTGAAAGTACTATCAAGATCAATTATGGATTCTTAATTCTAGAAATGTGGAGACATTAGAGAGAAGTTTAAAAGGAGAAAAGGACTGAGTTTTTTTATTTTCCTTTTAGAAATATTAAACTAAAGAATACTCTATATTGCATTTGATTCTAAGATCTAACCAAGCTTGGTAACGTTTTTCAATTTAATAATTTGTATAAGATGCTTAATTTCTTCTCATAATACTTGCCTTGCAGCTAGGATTAGATACTGTACCTGTTCTTGTTGGTCCAGTGTCTTACTTGTTGCTATCAAAACCAGCAAAAGGTGTTGAGAAGTCCTTCTCTCTTCTTTCCCTCATTGGAAATATTCTTTCAGTCTACAAGTAAGAATATTATATTTTTATCAGACGTTACCTTTTTCAATGTTATCTTGTATTAAATCTTGTCAACCAAAAATGGTCTATGCTATGCAGGGAGGTTGTGGCTGAACTAAAGGCTGCAGGTGCCACTTGGATTCAGTTTGATGAGCCCACCCTTGTGAAGGATCTTGATTCTCACCAATTACAAGCATTTACTCATGCCTACTCAGAACTAGAGTCATCTTTGTCTGGTTTGAATGTTATAATTGAATCATATTTTGCTGATGTTCCTGCCGAGGCATACAAAACACTTACCTCTCTAAAGGGTGTAGCTGGGTATGGCTTTGACCTGGTCTGTGGAACAAAGATCCTTGATTTGATCAAGAGTGGATTTCCTTCTGGAAAATACTTGTTTGCTGGAGTGGTAGATGGGCGCAATATATGGGCCAACGATCTTGCATCTTCCATCAGTACCCTAGAGGCACTTGAGGGTATTGTTGGAAAAGGTATTCTTTCTATAAGTTCTTTGCGTTGGTTTAGAATGTTACTACTGTTCTAGAGGTTTAAGTATTTTCTGCTATCTTTCACATGCTGTAGACAAGGTTGTTGTCTCTACATCCTGCTCTCTTCTACACACTGCGGTTGATCTTGTGAATGAGACTAAGTTAGATGCGGAGATCAAGTCATGGCTTGCATTTGCTGCTCAAAAAGTAGTTGAAGTAAATGCCTTGGCTAAGGCATTGTCTGGACACAAAAATGAGGTGCTTTTTTTTCCCTACATATTATATTTGTTATTCAATATTTTTCCAGGCAGAAAATTATACTTAATAGGCTTTTTAATTTAGTTGCAAGCTTATTAGTTAAATTATTTGCATAATAACTTGCTACTTTTTTATGTCTTTCTGATTCTTGAGGAATTGGGATTTAATTTATTAGTTTTGAGCTTTTTTCACTCTATCTTTTGTAATCTATAAATTTTTATAGGGATATTCCTTTCATTATTTTTACGTAATTTTATTATTTAGCTCTAACTAGGAAGACACTGTATGAACAGGACTACATATAAATGTAATGATGAATGTTGCCGCTGTCTTGTTGTGTCATGTGATGATCAGTCAAGTTTGGATTTTACTTTATGATTTTTTTTATATAATTCTACAATACAAGTGAATATATTCAGTGTCTGATTTTTTATTTGTCTCCAGGCTTTCTTTGCTGCCAATGCAGCAGCTCAAGCTTCAAGAAAATCTTCCCCTAGGGTAACAAATGAGCATGTTCAAAAATCAGTAAGTCTTTGTGAAATGTGAATAGATGTCCACTTCAACATCTCGTGTTCTATAATTTTGATGTGATCATCTTTTCCTTACTCTGGACTGCAATTCTTTGCTTTTAAAGGCTGCTGCTTTGAAGGGCTCTGACCACCGTCGAGCAACAAATGTGAGTGTCAGGCTGGATGCCCAGCAGAAAAAGTTGAGCCTTCCTGTTCTTCCAACTACCACAATTGGATCCTTCCCTCAGACCATGGATCTCAGAAGAGTCCGTCGTGAATACAAGGCTAAAAAGTGAGCTCCGGGCTAGCTGAATATTGCTATAATTGTCCTAAAAAATTTCTAAATGATTTTGTTTGAACTAATTGAACTGTTATTGGTGTATACATTAGAATCTCCGAAGAAAATTATGTCAGTGCGATCAAGGAGGAGATTAACAAAGTTGTCAAGCTCCAAGAAGAGCTTGACATTGATGTATTGGTCCATGGGGAGCCAGAGGTGATAATTAACCAAATAAAACACTCATTTCTGTATAATTTTCACATTTATATCTTTTTATGAAGATCTTATTAAACTGCTGCTTTGTCAATCAGAGGAATGATATGGTTGAGTACTTTGGAGAGCAATTATCTGGCTTTGCCTTCACTGTGAATGGGTGGGTTCAGTCTTATGGATCTCGCTGTGTCAAGCCACCTATCATCTATGGTGATGTTAGTCGCCCTAAGGCCATGACAGTCTTTTGGTCCTCATTAGCTCAGAGTTTGACTAAGCGCCCAATGAAAGGAATGCTCACTGGTCCTGTAACTATTTTGAATTGGTCTTTCGTTAGAAATGATCAACCAAGGTAAGATACAAGTATAAATTAATTTTCTGGATATTTATCTTTTCTTTTTACTTTTTCCCTTATTAATGTCTTTTTGCTTTCAGGTCTGAGACCTGCTATCAAATTGCTTTGGCGATTAAGGATGAAGTTGAGGATCTTGAAAAGGCTGGAATTACTGTTATCCAGATTGATGAGGCTGCTTTAAGAGAAGGTTTGCCTCTTAGGAAGTCCGAGCAGGCTTTCTATCTTGATTGGGCCGTTCACTCCTTCAGAATCACCAACTGTGGTGTCCAAGATACTACTCAGGTTCAGCCATACTGATCTATTTTACATGAAGTTCTGTGATTTGTATCCTAAGATAAAAGTTACTTCTAGTTTTACCTACTTTTGAAAATATAGGGAGATTTTGAGAAAATTCAATCAATGTTTCAAATGTGAAGAGTCGCGTCTGGTTGTCTAAATTATTTTGTTGAACAGATTCACACCCACATGTGCTACTCAAATTTCAATGACATCATCCACTCGATAATCAACATGGATGCTGATGTGATTACCATCGAGAACTCAAGATCTGATGAGAAGCTTCTGTCTGTGTTTCGCGAGGGAGTGAAGTATGGCGCTGGCATTGGCCCTGGTGTGTATGACATCCACTCACCAAGGATCCCATCTGCAGAAGAAATCGCTGACCGGATCAATAAGATGCTTGCTGTCTTGGAGACTAACATTCTGTGGGTCAACCCTGATTGCGGACTCAAGACTCGCAAATATACTGAAGTGAAGCCTGCCCTTAGCAACATGGTTGCTGCTGCCAAGCTTCTCCGCTCCCAGCTGGCCAGTGCTAAGTGAGCTCGTTTTCTGCCATTGTCTGGTAATGATAAGTATCTGTTTTTCTACTCATGCTCGAATAATCCATCAACCATTTTAAATTTGGTTGATGTTTTTCTCTTGCAGTAAATCTAGAAGTTTTTGAAATGCTCAATGGAGAGTCTTGATGTTGCATTTTATCATATATCCTCTTGTGTCTGTTTTTTCCTTACATGTTTCTACATGGAAGAATTGATTGGAAAGAAGTGAAGAATAAAAAGAATATTAATACTCAATTCAAAGTTTTCAAACTATGAATTCATCATCCAACATATTGAAAAATGAAAACTAAATTAATTAAACACTAGTACAAAAAACTAACAAGTTCTCCCAACAACAAAGAAGAACCTCATTTTGTAAGAATCTTAAAATTGATCAACACAAGACCGTGGACGAGTCGAATTGTTGGTATTTATATTGAATCTTTGAAACAATTTCATTACGAACAATTTGGCTCTTCATACTACTTGTTGTGATTAGAACAGAACAATCACACTAAACCAAAATACTTATTTAGCCTATTTTAATCAAAGATTATCAAAGTCTCTCAAAACTAAAAATTGTTATCCAATAAGCACATGAGTGACATATGGACAAGTGACGAGAAACTATAAAGAATAATAGTGTTTTTTTAGCTGGTTGCTATTGATCCAACTCCAAGTTATCCTACAAATCTATCTTATGATCTATTATATTGTAACTTGTCTAGACTAGATTATCTATTTCAATATATACATATATTCTAAATTATTTATTTTTGATTTTTATATACAGAAAAATCTATAAGCTATATAAAAGTTGGCAATACTAAATTACAAAAATGTCTTTAATTTTTTTTTTAATTACCATAAAATCTTTTTATCATTTAATCATAAAAGCACTCACATTCATTTCTTCAAATAATTAATCAAGTGATTTCAAAAAGAAAAAATACTAATAATAATTATTCAAATATAATTTTTGTATATTAAATAAAAATGATTTTGTGAACATATATTAGATTGGCCAATTTATTGTAGAATTATTATAAAGTAGGATATATATATATATATATGTTATAAATAGTATTAATTATCTGGATGTCTAAATCTTTTATTTATTACCATTAATGTAATCAACATTCCCTTTTTCTTAGTTTCTTAATATTTGACTCTTGTATGTGTATAAATAGGAGATCACCTAATGGAATTAAACACTCAGAAAATTAACATCTCTTCTCTATTTTCTTTGTCTAAATTATAATATTACATAATACTAATATTTTATAATACGTTATCAGCACGAGACCAAGGTATGACAATGTTTTTGTTATGTGATCTCGAATTGCTTCAAAGTCATGATACACTAAATATATATATTTATATATATATACTCATCTGACTGAAACACATTCGAGTTAGCCATTTTTTTAATGAATTAATATTTATACAATATATGTTTATGCTTATATATATCTATATAGATGCTTATATATTATATATGTGTGTTGATTTGTTTATCATATTATATTGTTTAATCTTATTATTTTATTCTATATTGTACTGGGCACGTGCCTGTCGTACGGCAAAACACCTTGCTGATCTTTATCAAGCATCTGTGAAAGGAAATGAGAAAATAGAAGCAAATTTTGCCTATCAAGATGATGGTTTTCTCAAAGAGCCTTTGGATATTACACACTTAGATGTTGCAGATTTTTTTAATGAAGATCTCATTAATAACAATATGAATATCGATAATGGAGATGGGAATGTCCACAATTAGTCACTTTTCTTTGTTATGTTTTTTTTATTATTATCATTTATTTACTTTAAGGTGTTTATTTTATTTGGCATGTAATGAACTTTTATTATTTAAGCATTTATACTTTGAACTTATTATGTTTTTTTTTTGTTAATGAAGTAATGGACATTTGTCATTCTATACATGATTCTACAAATAATAGTGATGATATGTGTTTGGTGGATATCACAACCACTCATACAATACTTAGAAGTGATAAATATTTTTCAAATTTATCAAGAATGAAGGCAAATGTTAATACAATATCAGGCACTGCAAATTTAATTGAAGGCTCCGGAAGAGCCATTATATTGATGCCTAGAGGAACAAAAATTATTATAGATGATGCCTTATTATCCACCAAATCAAAAAGGAATCTGTTGAGTTTCAAAGATATATGTCGTAATGGATATCATATTGAGACAATAGATGAAAATAATTTTGAATATCTTTGCATTACATCTATTGTTTCAAGAAAAAAATGCATATTAGAAAAATTACCTGGTTTGTCTTCAGGTTTGTACGTTACACGTATAAGTACAATAGAAACTCATGTTATTGTGAACGAGAAGTTCACAAACCAGAAAAATTTATTTGTTATTTGGCATGACCGGTTAGGCCATCCCGGTTCAATTATGATGCGTAGAATAATAGAGAACTCACACGGTCATCCATTGAAGAACCAAAAGATTCTTTTATCCAGTGAGTTCTCATGTGCTGCTTGTTCTCAAGGAAAGTTAATCATTAAGCCTTCACCGGTAAAGGTTGGAATTGAATCCCCTGAATTTCTTGAACGAATTCAGGGCGACATATGTGGGCCTATTTGTCCACCATGTGGACCATTCAGATATTTTATGGTATTGATAGATCCATCAACTAGATGGTCACATGTTTGCTTATTATCTACTCGTAATGTAGCATTTGCAAGATTGCTTGCTCAAATAATCCGATTACGAGCACAATTCCCAGACTATGCAATCAAGACAATCCGCCTTGATAATTCTGGTGAATTTACATCACAGGCTTTTAATGACTATTGTATGTCAACAGGGATAAATGTTGAACATCCTGTTGCTCATGTACATACACAAAATGGTCTAGCAGAATCATTTATTAAGCACCTCCAATTAATCGCAAGACCATTACTTATGAGAACAAAACTCCCAATTATAGCTTGGGGACATGCTATTTTACATGCTGCGGCACTTGTCCGCATTAGGCCAACATCATATCACAAATTCTCCCCACTACAATTGGCTTTTGGTCAGGAGCCAAATATTTCCCATCTAAGAATCTTTGGTTGTACAGTATATGTTCTGATTGCTCCACCACAACGTACAAAGATGGGTCCTCAAAGGAGGCTGGGAATATATGTTGGGTATGAATCTCCATCTATCATTAAATATCTCGAACCCACAACTGGAGATGTATTTACAACACATTTTGCTGATTGTCATTTTGATGAGACAAGTTTCCCAGCTTTAGGGGGAGGGGAAAAGAAACAGGTGGAAAAAGAAATTATATGGAATGCACAATCATTATCTCAATTTGATCCTCGTACAAATTAATGTGAACTTGAAGTTCAAAGAATAATTCATTTGCAAAATATTACAAATCAATTACCAAATGCATTCACTGACCCAAAGAAAATTACAAAATCACATATTCCAGCTGAAAATGCTTCAATTCGAATTGAAGTCCCAGAAGGAGAATTAATTAATGATTCTAAAGCACGTTTGAAACGTGGTAGACCAGTCGGTTCCAAAGATAAAAATCCTTGAAAAAGAAAGGGAGCAAATAATCAAGATGGCCCTAATGAAGAGACTGAAAATTTCGAGGAAGATGTTGACATAAGCAAATCTCTTGAAGAGATTCAGGTACCTGAAAATATTAGCAATAATGAGATCTCAATAAATTATGTCAATACGGGAAAAGAATGGAACCGACTCGAAGTAATTGTCGACAATATTTTTGCTTACAATGTAGCACTAGAAATTATAAATGAAAACGAGGATCTTGAACCTAAATCTATCAAAGAATGTCAAAATAGAAAAGATTGGCCAAAATGGAAAGAAGCAATTCAAGCAAAATTGAATTCACTTGCTAAACGCAAAGTATTTGGACCTATAGTCCAAACACTTGAAGGTGTGAAACCCGTTGGAAACAAATGGGTATGTTTACGTAAAAGAAATGAGAAAAATGAAGTTGTGAGATACAAAACAAGACTTGTAGCTCAAGATTTTTCTCAAAGGCCAGGTATTGATTATGAGGAGACATATTCTCCTGTGGTGGATGCAATAACATTAAGATATTTGGTTAGCCTGGCTGTGAGTGAAAAACTCGATATGCGATTAATGGATGCAGTCATAGCTTATTTATATGGACCATTAGATAGTGATATTTACATGAAGATCCCTGAAGGATTTAAGATGCCTGATGCATATAATTCAAGCAATCGAGAAATGTGCTCAATTAAATTACAAAGATCATTGTATGGATTAAAACAATCAGGACGCATGTGGTACAATCGACTTAGTGAATATTTATTAAAAGAAGGATATAAAAATGATCCTATTTGCCCATGTGTTTTTATAAAAAGTTCAAGTCCTGAGTTTGCTATCATTGCTGTATATGTTGATGATTTGAATATTATTGGAACTCTTGAAAAATTTTCAGAAGCTGTGGAATATCTAAAGAAAGAGTTCGAAATGAAAGATTTAGGAAAAACAAATTTTGTCTTGGTCTACAAATTGAGCATTTAAAATGTGGAATTTTCATTCATCAGTCAACATATACTGAAAAGATTTTGAGATGGTTTTATATGGATAAATCACACTCATTGAGTAGCCCAATGGTAGTTAGGTCACTTGATGTAGAAAAAGATCATTTTCGACCTAGAGAAGAACATGAAGAGCTCCTTGGTTACCATATCTTAGTGCAATAGGAGAATTGATGTATCTTGCTAATTGTACAAGACCTGATATAGCTTTCTCTGTCAATTTATTAGCAAGATTTAGTTCTGCTCCAACATATAGACATTGGAAAGGGATTAAGCACATACTTCGCTATCTCCAGGGTACTATTGATAAAGGATTATTCTATTCTAATAATTGTGGGTCATAACTTATTGGCTACGCAGATGCAGGATATTTATCTGATCCA
The DNA here is from genome assembly GCF_029168945.1 of Cannabis sativa. Lineage (NCBI taxonomy): Eukaryota > Viridiplantae > Streptophyta > Magnoliopsida > Rosales > Cannabaceae > Cannabis > Cannabis sativa. Next base: position 7,864,187 of record NC_083602.1, read on the forward strand.
CATAAAGCCAGATCTCAAACTGGCTATTTGTTCACTTGCGGTGACACTGCTATATCCTGGCGGTCAAAAAAGCAAAATCTGGTTCCTACTTCCTCAAATCATGCTGAGATACTCGCAATTCACGAGGCAAGTCGATAATATGTTTGGTTAAGATCAATGACACAACATATTCGAGGAACATGTGGATTAACATCTAATAAAGAAGTACCAACAATTCTCTATGAAGATAATGCTGCTTGCATCGCTCAACTTAAAGGAGGGTACATTAAAGGAGACAGAACTAAACATATTTCACCAAAATTCTTCTTTACACACAATCTTCAAGAAAATGGTGATATCGATGTTCAACAAATTCGATCAAGCGATAATCTTGCAGACTTATTCACGAAGTCATTACCAACATCAACTTTTGAGAAGATGGTTCACAAGATTGGAATGCGTCGATTAAAGGATCTCCATGAATGCCAAAATGAGGGGGAGTAATTTCATAATGCACTCTTTTTTCCTTGACCGAGTTTTGTCCCACTGGATTTTCTCGGCGAGATTTTTAATGAGGCAGTTATTATGGACATCCAAGGGGGAGTGTTATAAATAGTATTAATTATGTGGATGTCCAAATCTTTTATTTATTACCATTAATGTAATCAACATTTCCTTTTTCTTAGTTTCTTAATATTTGACTATTGTATGTATATAAATAGGAGATCACCTATTGGAATAAAACACTCAGAAAATTCTCATCTCTTCTCTATTTTCTTTCTCTAAATTATAATATTACATAATACTAATATTTCATAATAATATATATATTTTTTATAGATTAAATACTATTTTAGTGTGATTAAATCTTAAAAAAAAATTGTGTGTATTTGTCTTACATTGCTCATATGTGAGTGATTTGTGAGATTTATATTATACCAAGTAGTAACTAAGCTATAACCTTACAATAGAATTTTAGTAATTAAATAAATACTATTTTGGTGTCATTAAATCTATAAAAAAAATGATAAATAAGTTTTTTATATTTTTTTTTTGTGAATTATGACTTGGATAGAGTAATTTTGCTTTTCAACCGTGAGTTACTTACTATATATACTTAGGGTGCGTTTGGAAAGCCACAATGTAATTGGATTTGTGTGTAATTGGAGGTAATTACACAATTTGGTATGTTTGTCTGACCATGTAATTACAATGTAATTGTGTAATTGAAAGTAATTGAGGGGTTCCAATTACGCTCTCCAATTCTCAGGGCCCCCATGAGAATTGAATGTAATTACACTGTGTAATTACTAAAAACTTTCCATATTAAACATTAGCTATTAATAAATATTATTTTCCCATGTAATTACTAACTATTTTGCCAAACAAGATATTAGAAATTCATATGTAATTACCATCTCATATCCAAGCACACCTTGCATTTTAAAATATAGTGTAATTACTAAACTGTGTAATTAATATTTTAAGTTTCATTCACTTATATACCATTTATTTTTCTTCGACGAATTAAATATTTAATGTTACTTATAAGTTAGAGATCCTAAAATGGTTTACAATATTTTGATAAATTTTGAATAATTGATTATTACAAATTAAAGTTTAAATGTTATACTATGAAAATATTATATACATGAGTGTAATTTACTATTTAAATTTAAATGATTGTATTTTTTAAGATAACCAAAAAATTCTTTTATATATTTATATTTAGGGGCTTATATATATGATGCAAAAATAGGTGTGCCGATGCATCTTCGTTATGTTTATATATGTATAATTTTTTTTTTTTTTTAAAAAAAATAATAACAATGTACATTGCAGTTATTTAAAATATCTTGCAAATTTTTAATAAAATTTTAATAATTTATTTTTTTAAAATTTAGTTCAACATTTTGTTTCACTCTTGTATTAAAATTAATACGAGTGCAAAAAAATATTTAAACTATATTTTTCAATACTATAAATTATTTAAAATATTTTTAAAATATACAGAATATATTAAATAACTAAAGCGTAGTACATCATAAAACAAAATGAAATTATTTCACGTACTAAAAATACGATAGGAACATAAATTGTGTAATCAATTATTTTGGTGTATTCTGAGCTTCTCTTTATATATATGTGAGTAGGGATAATTTTATAATAATTATTAAATTAAATTATATGAGATCCAATAATCATATTAATAGTGGTATAATACATTACAATATTGTTAAGTGTCAATATATATCTATTTCTATTCTATATAAAGTATACCTATATAACTGAAATTCTTAGTTTTTGAGAATTTTATGGGTGATTTTTAATTTTTATTTAATAAAATAATAAAATATTATTTATTTATAATAAAATAATAATAAATATCCTAAATTAAATATTTGAATTTGAACTAATATTAACAATCACCTCAATTAAATACCCCCACAAAGGGGGAGGGAGTCGACTGAACATCTCAGCCATTGGCGGGAATTTCGCCTGATTTTAGTCAATTTTGGGCTGAAGCACCTCTTTTCATCTCAGGTGCTGGATATTCAATTTGGAGTTTCTCAATCAGGCTTAAAGATGGTGAGGTGGAAGAATTTGCTCTTTTTGTTTATACTTTTATTTTCAACCTTTTCTACATATTTCGGCACAATTATTGATGAGTGAGTATAACGAATTAGCTACTGATGTACCACTGAATATTTCCTTCAAATGGGTGTTTTTAAAATGAGAAAGAAAAAAAGAATGTTACAAACTACTTTATGCGATCATCTTATTTGTCATGTGTGAATTACAAATTGTAAGAATGATTTTAACGAGGACCATATACCTTTCCCATAATAATTTATGGTATAGTAATACAGTTAACAAATTTATTACTATTCAAGTGTTCTTCTTTATTCTCTGAAACAATCATTTATAGGTTGCTGCTTATTCAGATGGCCATATCAAAGTCTATGAGCTCTTAGATCCCTTGGAACTGAAGAATTGGCAACTTCAGGTCAGTACACTTCAGTTTCAATCTTACTTCTCTTACTCTACTTCAGTTACATTAATTTTATATAAGCTGAAAAATCATACTATTACTGAAAATCTCTGCAAGCTATGTACCGACTTTTCTTTTGAATTTTTATGATTTTCTAACATTTAGTCATTACTGTACTCTATCGGAGATGAAAAGAAAAATATTAACATGTTTGGAATTGTTCATTTTGGTCAGGCCGAATTTCAGAATGTCAGTGATTCAGTTTCTATTTTGAGCAAAGCTTCATGTATGTCTGCATCTATTTCATGGAATCCACCAAAAGGTGAAAGCCAGGAATTAAGTTTTGTTCTGGGTTTCAATTCAGATACACCACAACTTAACTCCTCGAAGGTATGCACTTGCTTATAGATTGTCATGGTCTTTAAAGTTTTATTTAAATAGCTTTAATTTTTTTTTAATCGATTCACAGCTAATCAGAATTCCTGATTTTACTTTTATGGTCAATGAATCACCTCTCTGCTCAATTAAATATTCTAAAACAATCGAGAAAGAAAAGCAGAGCCTTTTAGGCACAAACCCACAAAAAGTTTTCTTCTCCAATATCAAAAACCCACAAAAAGTTTTCTTCTTTTACAATCTCTTACTCTAAAATTTTCATAACCATTTCAATCTAGGCTTTGTGTGCTGTGGATCGAGAACCATGTGTGGTGGAGCTATTATCTCCGACTTCATCTCGACGAATGCGCCGCCGCAGTCCACTCGTCTCACCTCCAACTATCTCTGGCCGGATCTCAAGAAATCCAACTCCGGCAAACGTTTGCAGAGCCTTTTAGGCACAAACCCACAAAAAGTTTTCTTCTTCAATATCAAAAACCTACAAAAAGTTTTCTTCTTTTACAATCTCTTACTCTAAAATTTCCACAGGAAGATGGAGAAAGGTCATGGATCAAATTTGTTATCAGATTGTGGTAAGTTTCTTTTGCCGTTTTCTTTTGCTTCAGAAAAATCTTAATATCTTTCGTTATTCTCCAAAAATTTATGATTTCATTTATTTGTTTTGTTTTTGATTTGCAATTGCAGGCGCCGAAGAAGGAAAAGGCTCCTCCACCGTCATCGAAGCCCGCTAAGTCAGGGGGAGGCAAGCAGAAAAAGAAGGTATTGTTATGGTTTTAGGGTTTGAAGCTTTTCTTAGTTGATTATTCGGCTTAGTGCTTCTGGCTCGCTAGGATCTATCATATATTCTGCTTGAAGTGTATTATGCCAATAAATGCTTAATTTTATAAAATGGTAAATTCATCAAGATTGATGCTTTAGTAGCAGATTGTTAAAGGGAAATTTGAATTTATATCCATGTTTTATACCTAAATTAATTTTTTAAACTAATACTTATATCTATTGAAAAAGTAGGATCACTTTTCCCTATACCCTAAAATACCCCTCTTATTATTTTCAACCTTCTCTTTCTTCCTCTTTTCTCTGTCAAAGAAAGCCTCCCAACCGTATGCACACCGAAAACCCAACCCGTGAGGCTAGATCGCACCACCCAAAACTCGACACCACCCACGGTGAACCACCGCACCCAGCCACCGCACCCACCCCGACCCAGCCCCACCCTCTCGGACCGCCCAAAAATCGCACCCCGAAAGTCTTCCTCTCTCTGAAATCGCAGAAAAAAAAAAAAAAAAAAAATTGCTCCGTCCGATGGTCGGACCATGGGGTCCGACCAATCGGACCCATGGTCCGACAATCGGACACTGGGTCTCTCTTCCTCTCTACGAAAAAAAAAAAAAAAAAAAAATTGCTCCGTCCGATTGACCTTTTGACCGTTTCAACTGCAGCAACAGTCTATTAATTGACCTTTTTCTCAATTATTTTGCTACAATATCAGATTCCTATATATAAATTATATTATTTCTATTATACTGACAATCCATCTATAACCTCCAAAGCAAAACATATATATATATAAAATAAAAATATAAAATCTGACAAACGTACGTATCCGAGCATACAAAAGGCCGCTAAATTAATTAAGCACAGTGGCAGAGTTTTTCCATATACATATAATATAATTAAATTGATTAATTTTCTTTCAGGTCATGATTTTAATGAGAAAGCAAGTTGGGAAATTGGTCCAAATGACGAACTGCATTAATTTGTAGTTATTAATCTCTCGAACGGAGCAATTTTTTTTTTTTTTTTTTTTTGCGTTTTCGTAGGGAGGAAGAGAGACCCAGTCCGATGGTCGGACCATGGGTCCGATGGGTCCGATTGGTTGGACCCCATCGGACCCCATGGTCCGACCATCGGACGGAGCAATTTTTTTTTTTTTTTATGCGATTTCAGAGAGAGGAAGGCTTTCGGGGTGCGATTTTTGGGCGGTCCGAAAGGGTGGGGCTGGGTCGGGGTGGGTGCGGTGGCTGGGTGCGGTGGTTCACCGTGGGTGGTGTCGAGTTTTGGGTGGTGCGATCTAGCCTCACGGGTTGAGTTTTTGGTGTGCATACGGTTGGGAGGCTTTCTTTGACAGAGAAAAGAGGAAGAAAGAGAAGGTTGAAAATAATAAGAGGGGTATTTTAGGGTATAGGGAAAAGTGATGCTACTTTTTCAATAGATATAAGTATTAGTTTAAAAAATTAATTTAGGTACAAAATATGGATATAAATTCAAATTTCCCTTGTTAAACTACTGCATATATTTTTTTTTTTTTGCAAACATCTAAGCGAGTGTTTGATTTAGGGATTTTTTTTTAAGTGATTTATAAATGAATGTTTTGGGGGAATGATCAAGCATAGGTGAAATTATCAGAATAACTTATCATTTTACATTGGGTCACCCTTAATGGTTGCTCACTGTATATTTTAGTATCATGAGCTTCCAGCCTTCCACAAATGTCATATTATTCCTTTAAAAATTGTTTAAATAATGTTTTTTCGAAAACCATAGTGCTCAATTGCTCATAATGTTTCTGTTTTTCAATCGGTATTGTTTTTTTCCTTTTAATATTATTACTGAGGATAATAAACTTTTATCACAGAAGTTACTGGGGTTGTATAATGATTATGCATTACTTAAACTGTTTATGTTCCATTATGCAGAAATGGAGCAAGGGTAAGCAAAAGGAGAAGGTTAACAACATGGTTCTCTTCGACCAGGCAACTTATGACAAGCTTTTGAGTGAAGCTCCCAAGTAGAAGCTTATCACTCCATCGATCTTGTCTGATAGGTTGAGGGTAAGTTATTAAAGAAAATGGTGTTAATTGTGTTTGTCAATGCTAACACACCTGTTAAATTCGTTTATTTACTTGTTTGTGCGGTTTAATCTTTTTGGGTGTGTAATACCTTCAAGGGGATAGCTTTTGAAATCTTTTTGTGGATTAGTATCATCTGTTCATATCTTTACTTGTTTGAAAGCATAGTTGCGAACAGAAATAACACAAGATAATCTTATAATGCGTACATGCAATGGATTTTTTCAATTTTGGTTGCAAACTGTATGTATTTAGTATTTTTGTTCTTCTTATGGTAAGTAAGAGTTGAAGTATATGCTTGGGGAATGAGTTGTTGTGCTTTGTAAACTATTGTGCAAGTTTGTAAGCTATTTTTAGGAGTTAAGTTTTGAGAGAATAAAGTAAATACGTGAGTAGTGTGAATTAAGGAATTTGTGTTGCTTCAAATTTAATATTTTGTATTATTTTGCATTCGCATTAATGGATCACTAGCTCGCAGAGCAATCAAGGATTTGATGGCGAGGGGTTTGATTAGGATGATTTCTGCTCTCTCCAGTCAACAGATCTACACCAGGGCCACCAACACCTGATTTCCAAGATGATAAGCTACTTCAACGCTCTATTTTTTTTTTTCCCCTTCTTTGAGATAAGTTAAATTTGCAGTGTGAACATATAAATATATGAGCATATTTGTATGTAAAATTGATGTTTGACAGAAAGTCAACGACTTATCATTAAAATGTAATTTGTATTGTACTAATGCCTAATGCATCTGGTTTGTAAGTTGTAACTGTATTTTTGCTCTAATTGTCTATTAACATCACTTTTATTTTTCTATGGAGAAGAGAAAAAGGATTAACCAAGTTCAGTTATTTGGTCTCATATTGTACTATACACATCGATTTAAAGCCTAACTAATTAATTAGTATTAGCTGTGCAATTTGTATTTGGTGAACTAATTACAAGTATTCAATGAACATTTAGCAGGGCATATTAAAATGATACGAGCTCCTATTTTATTTTTTATCTTTTTTTTATTTATTATTTTTTTTTTTTTGTTATTCAGCTTTTGTTTTATTTTTTATCTTTTTTTTATTTATTTATTATTTAGTTCGCCATAAAGAATTTAAAAATTAAATATCTATGTATTCCTTTTCCTATTATAATTTGGACATTCTTATTTTAATTTATATCATAGCTAGCTGAGAATAATAATATATGTCATCAACCCAAAACCTATTTATATTTTATCTCTTCTCTGTCTTTTTTCATTCCAATATATATAACAGAATCATATACCCTCTAATTTTTTTTGTTGGCCGTTACACCGCTTCTTTTCTTCTCCAGATTTTTCTCTCTGCTTATTCTCCCAAGTAATGTTAATATTCATCACTTTAATATCATATTTTTTTTTTTTTTTTTTTTTGAATAAAGATAAATATGAAATTTTAATGTTAATATTCATCGCTTCTTCATTTGTTTCTTTTAAGAAGAATATATCTTCATCATGCATCTCTCATATTTCGTTTTCGTTTCTATTGTTTCTATTAAATTTCCAAAACAGTAATAACATTGATTGATTGTAAATTAAAAGAAAATAGAAAAAGAAAGTAGTTGTAACAATTTATTGTGAATAATGAATATTGTCCAAATATTATATTAAAAAATAATGAATATTGTCAAAAATAAAACTCTATACTATATTTAATCATATTGAGTTTTTCTTTTTTGATCTAACCGTTTCATGTAAGTATGGATTTTATGAATTATTATTATTTAAATTTAATGTCTGCAATTACTTTATTACACCATCTTTTCTTACTTGTGTAGATTGGATTCTTACAACATTTTCTGCATTAGCATAATGACACATGGTAAGATGTCATACACAAAATACCTAAAACTTAAAAATATATTTTGTTTAAGAGAAACTAATACATATGAAATTAATGTTTATAATTTTATTTTACAAGATCGTGACAGAGAACCTTCAAAGCGAATTCCATATAAAGATTTACCAATCGAAAAAAATAAAGCAATACGTAAAAAATAAAGAGAGAGATATGCTAGACAAAAATCATTTAAGATCAATAACATTAGTGTAAGTAGTAATCCCAGTCATATTGATCTTCACACATATATTGCCGAGAATACGGCAACGTCAAGTCAACAACAAACAAAAAGACTGCGAAATGACTCCACTCACTCTACCATAAATGAAGATGAATGTTCTTGTGGAGATAATGTTTCTACCAATGTCGATTGTGAAACTAATTTATTTGTAAATTCATCATCTTCGAGCAATGTCAATTTCAATCAGGTTTGCATTTGTCCCATATTTTTTTTTTCAAAACTCAGCTACTTCATTCACGTGATGAAACTCCCTATGATTATTTTGGATATTGTTTTTGATAAATATTAATATATATAATCAGAACCCAAATGAATTTGCTGGGGGATCAACCTACAATAAAAGAGTAACAAGACCTCGTAGCGGTAAGGGACACTTTAAATTTATAATTAAAATCAATATGTTATGTGAGTTGGAATTTGATACCTAATTATTATTTTACAATAAAAAAGGTCTACATCTTCATTCCTCACCTCGATTTCGTCAATTGCTAAAAGAGGTGTCATCTGAAGCATTTTCTCTACCATCCGTCCCTCGATGCAAACATTGCAAAGCGAATCGTTTCATTCATGAAACAACAGGCTTTTGTTGTGCCGATGGAAAAATTTATCTCGCAACAAACGATGTGCCGAATGAACTTTATGAATTGTTTACTTCCAGTAGCGAAGAATCTACACATTTTCGAACATACATTCGAACTTACAACAATAAATTTGCTTTTACATCAATGGGAGTTACTTACGACAAATCAATGTGTCGAAGGAATAAAGGAATATATACTTTCAGAAGCCAAGGGCAAATCTATCACACAATCAATAATTTACTACCATCTGATGGACGTCCCTCTAATCTGCAACTATATTTTTATGACACCGAGAATGAATTGGAGCACCGACTTAATGATTCAAAATGCAGATTGGATCCATCTGTTACAACTCAACTTATGAATATCCTTCGAATCAATCCGTATTCTATATTCTTTCGTTCACTTGGAGATTTGCCAGATTTGGAAACACAAATAATTCAAGTAAGAGAAGATGTTGGGCTAGATCAGCGTGTATTCAATGCTCCTACATCCTCACAAGTTGCAGCAATTTGGGTGGAAGATGATGAAGGGTATCAACAAGGAGGGCGTGACATTTTTGTGTATAATCATGATGGTGGAAAACATAAAGTTCAGTATTACTACGGCTATTACGATCCATTACAATATCCAATTTTATTTCCTCACGGAGATTGTGGTTGGCATCAACACATAAAACGAATTGGAGGACACACAACCAGATCCAATGTTCGTAGCCCAACAATAGATCCTCAACAGTCAACCACTACAGAAGAATTACTTGCCGCTGAAGAACGAGGTTAGATTGTAAAATTTTAAATCTCATCAATGTTTTATTCATTGTGCACACCATATTTAGTAACACTTCCTTCTCACTCAACTCCTGTAGTATCAAACCGACAAAAAAAGGAAGCAGTAGTTTTGTGTCGCGAATATTATTGCTTCAAGTTACAAATAAGAGAAGATGCACGATCAATTTTGCTACTCTCAGGACGACTGCTACAACAATATGCCGTAAATATGTATGTCAAGATTGAGACATCAAGATTAGACTATTACAGAAATGAGCAACAACATATTCGGTCTGAGTTGTATAAAGGTATAGTTGACACAGTAACGCTTGGAGAAAGAGATGCTTCTAATGTTGGCAAAATGATAATATTGCCCTCTTCTTTTATTGGAGGTCCACGAGACATGAGAAAGAGATACATGGAAACTATGACTTTGGTTCAGCGATATGGAAAACCGGACATTTTTTTAACGATGACTTGCAACCCAAACTGGAAAGAAATTACCAATGAACTAAGCCAACATGAAGAAGCTCAAAATAGACCCGATTTAGTTGCTCGAGTATTCCATGCCAAACTGGAAGAATTAAAAGATAAATTATTTAAACGTGAAATATTCGGCAAGGTTGCCGCATACGTCTATGTTATTGAGCACCAAAAAAGGGGCCTACCACACGCCCATTTTTTAATTATCCTACAAAGCGATTGGAGATTACATGCACCCGAATCTTTTGATGAGATAGTATCAGCGGAGATTCCTGATAAAAATACAAACATGCACTTGCATAACGCTGTTGTGAAACACATGATGCATGGACCATGTGGAGATTTGAATCGATCAAATGTTTGCATGAAGGGCAATCCTCCACGTTGCGAAAGAAATTATCCAAAAAATTATGCACCTTTTACGTCTGTTGGAAATGATTGCTTCCCAATATATAGACGCCGAAACAATGGAACGCACGTGAAGGTGAGAGGCACACACTTAGACAATCGTTGGGTCGTCCCATACAACCCGTATTTGCTTGCAACCTTTGACTGTCACATTAATGTTGAAATTTGCTCTACAATAAAGGCTGTCAAGTACCTCTACAAGTACAAATTTCAGAGTTGACGAAAAATCTGCAACTGAATGAGGTAAAAACTACTATAATATTTACTTTATGAAACTTTCGTTTCAATATCTTACTATTATTAACACCATTTGATTTGGATGTAGAAAAAATATTTTTAGATTGAGGCGGCAATAAAAATAACTAACACTCTCTAGAATTTTTATTACATGTCATGTGACGCATGTCATAAAAAAATAGATTTATACAATCGCAATGAAAAAATCATATGTGACAAGCCAACATGCGGCCAAGAAGGATTTCCTACACCACGGTATATTACAAAAAACATATGATGTTATTGAAATTAAGTTAAAATAAAAAAATATACTAACAATCTTATAATGCATTTTATAGTGCTATAGCATATGTTGAACTTGATGACAATACAAAGAGCCTATCTGCTGTCATGTTCGCATATATTGTCGAAAAAATATTTTCGTGTAATGTTGCCCAACTAATGAACTATACTGCAGAGGTGTAGTTTTTAAAAAATTAAATAGTTTTACATGCCTTTCATAAGTTGATTTTTTAATTAAATAAATTATGCACATCATGTCTAATCATCTTAAATGAAAATACATCACTGTTTGCAGGAACACCGCCGCTTTGTCGACACTACCATAATCAATTTATCAAAGAAAAAATGGATAATCCAGATATATGCGGACCCGGCTAGAATGAAAAGTGCAAAATACAAAAATTACACTATTGTCTCTATCAAAGAAAATGAAGATTGAAATCCACCAATGACTATCATTAGTTTTCTTATCTACAATTTTAAGACTAATGCTATCTTCAATTATCAACAATTTAGAGATTGATTTTTTATTTTCTTTTTATCTTACCCCCATTTAAGTAATATTTCTTTAAGTATTGGAACATTAATTTTTAGTTTATTTTTGGATTAACTTAAGAATATATTTAAATCATTAAGCTTTCTTAAACACTAATATATTGCATTCAGTATTCAATAATAATCTCACTTTCAAATAACATAAAAAAAACCTAGCATAAAATTTAATATACGTGCCTCGCACGTAGTTTTTTGCTAGTATATATATATATATATATATATAAAGGAAAGTTCAAACAATTTTAAGTGGCACCTATCTTTCCTTTCTTGAATTGTCTAATTTTTGGTGATTTTCTTAATCTATATATTATATACAATTATATCTTATAATAATAATAATAATAATAAATATTACTATAAGTTAAAAAAAAAACCTAACATATGTATCTGTACATATATATATACTAGTAAAAAGCTACGTGCGAGGCACGTATATTAAATTTTGTGCTAGGTGTTTTCTATGTTATTTAAAAGTGATACAATTAAAAATTAAAGAAAAAATATTATTAGTTATTAGGTGAGATTATTATTATGTGTATCTAAATATTATAGTTTATAATATTGTCAATTAAAATTGAATACCAAATGCAATATATTAGTATTTAAGAAAGCTTGATGATTTAAATAATATGTTCTTAAGTTAATCTAAAAATAAACTAAAAATTGATGTTCCAATACTTAAAGAAACATTACTTAAATGGGTGTAAGATAAAAAGAAAATTAAAAATCAATCTCTAAATTGTTGATAATTGAAGATAGCATTTGTCTAAAAATTGTAGATAAGAAAACTAATGATACTCATTGGTGGATTTCAATCTTCATTTGCTTCGATAGAGACAATAGTGTAATTTTTGTATTTTGCACTTTTCATTCTAGCCGAGTCCGCAAATAACTGGATTGTCTATTTTTTTTCGTTGATAATTAAATTGAATATGGTAGTGTCGACAAAGTGGCGGTGTTGGGCAGCAGTATATTCCATTAGTTGGGCAGCAATACACGAAAATATTTTTTCCACAATATCTGCGAACATGACACCAGGTAGGCTCTTTGTATTGTCATCAAGTTCAACATATGCTATAGCACTGTAAAATGCATAATAAGATTGTTAGTATCTTTTTTAATTTTAACTTAATTTCAATAACATCAAATGTTTTGTAATATACCGTGGTGTAGAAAATCCTTCATGTCTGCATGTTGGCTTGTCACATATGATTTTTTCCTTGCGATTGTAAAACTTGTCACACAAAAATTTTATAAAGTAAATATTGTAGTATAGTTTTTACCTCATTCAGTTGCAGATTTTTCGTCAAATTTGAAATTTGGATGTTAGTCACTATTTTGCGTAATCCAACAGAAGAAAATGTTATGTTACGTGGCGAGCCACATAAATGTTAGTTTTATTTAAGTTTTAGTATTTTTTTAAAATTTTGGTAACTAATTTTATATTATTATTTGAACGATTTGTTTTATAAAAGTAAACTTGATGTAAGTGAACCATAATTATGTATATAAAGTTATGATATGCACTTTGTTATTAATATTAAATAGAATGTTAATCTCAATATATTCATACTCATATAATAATTATTCTTAATGTGATAAATCATAACAACATATCACTTTAATATTTATTCTTTGTTTTAGAAAAATTAAAAGGATCAATATATGTATTTTGTAAAATTTAAAAGAAATATTATTTACGAAAAATGTCAACTCAACAGTTTAAATGGTGAACTGATTGTACATCAAAAAATCTAGTATTTCGTTATCATCGTCGAGTTAGACATATGTCTTTTTACTAATAATATATACAGAATATATTGGTATAAATTAAATTAAGTTCAAACCTCAATAAAAGAGCTACATCAAGTTCCTCTGGTGATTATCCAAACATGCCAAAGTTTTATAGACCTATTATGAATAAAGTAAATTTTAATCACATAACACATAGAAAGTTGAATCATAAACATGGAAATCCACAAATGAAAATTCATATGAAAATAGAAAAAATTAATTAAATAAACTAAGAAAGAAATACTGAAATTTTTAAAGAAAAAAGTCATTTGAAAAGATTTCTTTATCTTAATAGAAATACTGAAATTTAATTAAATAAACTAAAAAAAACTACTGAAAAGATTTAATCATAAACGTGTATAACATTATTTCATTAGAAACTATTAAGATTGCCTTTTATATATTCCTCTGAAATCTAGATATTTTTCAGGCATGGTCTTCCAATTTAATTTTCTTTCCGAATTTGTTTCCTAATTAAAAGAGGAGATGAGCAATGAAATTAAAAAACTTACTATTGGAAGTAGATTTAATCAATATTGATATGATCAATGGAGGAGTAGTATATATATCTTATATATCACAAGCAATGGAGATGGATTTAACAGAATAATACCCACTATTAGAATGGCATGTAAAATAATTATCAGCAATAGTATACATGTACCTAGAAAGTAACACTATTTGATTGTTTATTGATGATATTGTGAGATTATGGCATATGACTTGTAGGTGAATGAGTTTAATTCCAATATTAATACCTTCGAACTCAATTCTACATCCCCCTCATATAAGCAATAATATAGAATTGAACCCCCAATTGAAATTTGAAATTCGAAAGAAACACTTAGATACAAATGAACTCCTCATCAATTGAAACCAATTTCATCAATTTTACATAAAAAAAAGGTTCATCAGTAAAAAAACATTAGTTTGAAACTACCAAAACCTCAAACTTTTTTCTTAAAAAAATATTTTATGGGAAATGTGTTCATTGTCGCCCCTTAAACAACCAACTTTGTTGGAATTTAGTAAATTTAGTAATTAGTTGTTATGATTGTTATATATTAATCGAAATGAAAAAAAAAAATGAGTAACAAAGTAAGGACCTCTTAGCAGTACCATTGCCATATCTTTCAACCAAAATCACTTCTTCGACTCCTCCTCCACATCTACAGCAGAAAAACTACCCAACAATTGATCAATCGACATGATGCTAGATGGTTCATTTAAATTATAACGATTGAAGAAGGACTCAGATTGTATTTTAATTTTCAGTTACTTGGCGCGATCAGGAGAAAGAGGGTTCTGGTTTTCTCCTCCATTTTGAAGAGAAGAGCAGATGGTTTGAAATGGACGAGGTGTCTTACTCCTCCATGTCCGTGTAGTTGTTGTAGAATATTCAAAATCAGAAGTAGGTAACTGCAGAGAATAGCAAGCCATGTCGAAGAAGAAGATGAAGAGTATATAGCTAGGTAGCTGTAGGTCATGATCATGGTCATGACACCATGGCCGTGGGACTAATACCAAGAGACAATTGCTTAGAAAATTATTTACATGAAGCAATCAAACTCGAATAGTAAAACAATAAGAAACAATAAGAACCAACTTGAAAGTCCAAATTTTATTTTTTACCTGGCAGTTTAAGCAACACGACTTAAAATTCAATCCATATAAATATTGTCATTGCTATTGTCCAAAATCTGCAATCGATCAACTGAAAATAAAATAAAGAAATTGAAACAATTCCTTTTTCGATTTTCATCTACATTTCTCAACAACCAACCAAATATATATATGAATAAAAATGAAACAATACCTGAATCGGAGACTCGAACGACATCATTGTAGAATAAACGATCTGACTCAACTTCAAAATTTGAAGCCGCATTCTGTTCTCCGGTTGAGTTGACGATGTACTCCAGATTGGAGTGGTAGCCGAAGAGCGAGTCTACCTGTTAACTGACCAGGCTTGCGACGATTAGGATCGGGTTTTCTTGAAGACGATGCTTGGATCAGAGCAGGTGAGAATGAGGCGAGAGAACAAAGGTGTGGTAGCCTTCAATCGTATAAGACCATCTCATCATAATCAATCGTATAGGATTTGAGATTAATCACCGTTGTTTTCTTTTTAAATGGGGTATGGTTTCCGAATATTTAATATGAGTTCAAATATTAATAGGATTTATTTTATTATTATTTTATTATATATAAATAATATTTTATTATTTTATTAAATAAAAATTAAAAGTCACCCATAAATTTCTTATAAACAAGAATTTCAGTTATATAGGCACACTTTATATAGAATAGATATTGATTATATCTTATAATAATAATAATAATAAATATTACTATAAGTTACAAAAAAAAACGTAACATATGTGTCTTTACATTTTCTATATGAAAATGTGTATACATATTAATAATTGAAGGAAAAAAACAATAAAGAAAATCATAAATGGTGTTAATATATCACCATAATAATTAATTATAATCTATTTTCAGTTACACCTCTTGAGTGTTGGGATGGCATCTCACTCATCACTACTCTATTTTTTTTTCTATATATATGTACATGTATTTGTTTTTTTTTTTTGTGTAGCAATAGTATGTTGTATATTTTTATTGGGAAATTTGATTTTCTATACTTAAGAAACTTAATTTTTTTTTAAACCAATACATTTTACACTACAAAAAATATGACACTTTTTTCAAAACCCCAAAAATACCCCCTCATAACTCAAACCCTTTCTCTCTCCCTGAAACCGAATGAAAACAAAAAAAAAAAGGCCCAGGTCCGATGGGGTCCGACCATCGGACCACTCTCTGAAAACGAATGAAAAAAAAAAAAAAAGAATGGTCCGACCATCGGACCTGGGCCTTTTTTTTTTTTTTTTTTTCTGTTTTCATTCGTTTTCAGAGAGAAGGGGGCTGGGGCTGGGGCTTCGACCGCGGTGGAGAAGGGGGCTGGGGCTTCGACCGTCGTTGGGGTTGGGGTGGCGATTTGTGGGTGCCGTGGGTTGAGCGGGGGTTGGGGTTTTCGTGGGTGCCGTGGGTTGAGCGTGGGTGAGGGTTGTCGGGGTTGGGGTTTTCGTGGGTGAGGGTGGTGGGTGCAGATAAAGTCGGCTGAGAGTTTGAGGGAAGAGAGAGAAAGGGTTTGAGTTATGAGGGGGGGGGGGGATATTTTTGGGATTTTCAAAAAATTGTCATATTTTTTGTAGTGTAAAATGTATTGGTTTAAATTTTTTTTTTTAAATTTTTTAAGTATAGAAAATCAAATTTCCCTTTTTATTATGATCTATCATGGTGTATATACTGATGTAAATATTGTCATATTTTTTGTAGTGTAAAATGTATTGGTTTAAATTTTTTTTTTTTAAATTTTTTAAGTATAGAAAATCAAATTTCTCTTTTTATTATGATCTATCATGGTGTATATACTGATGTAAATATCATTATATGTATTTTCGTTTATGGTCTAAGGGATATATAATGGATCAAAAAGATATTCTTGTGTAAATATGTATTATATATAGATAGATAGATACTCTCTCATCGGAACTCCATAAAAATTGATAATGTTGATGTTCGATGTTGGTTCAATAATGTTGATATTCGATGTTGTTGTTTCTTCTACAAGGTAAGACGACTTTTGGACCAATGGACATATTGTTCCAAGCATCACAAAAGTAAAATTTTTTATCTATTATTTTAATGAGGCTAGAGCATTACTTCATGCTAAGTAGTGTCAAACTATTCGCCAATTTCTTTTTATTGAAAATTTGTCAATTTTTATTTAATATAATAGATCATAGTTGATATAATAATTTTTCCCTTTTGATTGAATGATGTAATATTTTATATTATTTAATATTTATTCATTTTTAGTTATTGTGTCTCATCATTCATGTTGTAAGAAAAGAGTATGCCTTAGCTCAATCACTTGCTCAAGTAACTTTAAACTTTGATTGAGAATGTGTATAAAACTTTCCATTTTATATTCTTCCATCTTAATAGATTTTTATTTAAAATGAAAAATAATAATAAAACAGAAATCAATGACAAAATTAACTGTTTAAAATAATATAATGAAAAATATAATATGGCATATTATATATCAATATTTTGTATGTGTTATAGCTTTTGCCTTTGAATGATAATCATATTTTACTGAAAAAGAAAAGAATAACATACATAAGCTCATTTGCATGTATAGGTTCACATAATTCACTTAAATAGAGATAACTTACTACAAATAAAAAAGAAAAAAAATTATATAGATTCTTAAAGCATCTCCAACGAGCTCACCAAATTTGGTGTCACACTATCACTAAATTTAGTGTCAAAAACTATTTTCACTCCAACCACAACACCAAAAATTACACTAAAAAAAATATTCATTATTATTATATTAATTTTTTAATAAAATAAAAATAATGATGATATTCACATTTAAGTTTACACACAATAAATTAAAAGGTACTTTTACAATGCACCCCTCTAAATAAAAGAGTCACCCGTGCAACAGATAGTTTGAATTTTATTTTCGGCGTGTTAATTTTTTTTTTTAAATTTTACATGATATCTTAAATAATTATAATGTACATGACCATAAAAAAAATAAACTAAAATTCTACAATGCATTAGGGGTCCACCGATGCACCCCTATTTATTTCAGCATATGAGATAATTTTTTAGTCTAATTTGTTTCATGGTTGTCTACGTTGCAATTATTTAGGATATCCTGTAAAATTTTGAAAAATTCAAAAAATTTTAACACGCCGAAAATAGGGTTTAAACAGTCTATTTCATGCACATATAAAATAAAAAGTTTCGCGTGCAATAGACAGTTTGAACCTTGTTTTGGCATGTTAAATTTTTTCGAATTTCCCAAAACTTTGTAAAAAGTCTTAAATAGTTATAATGTAGACGACCATACAAAAATTAAGCTAAAAAATTATCTCAGATACAATAAATAAAAGTGCATCGATTGATTTATTTTAAGGGAGTGTATTGTAAAAATAACATTTTTAATCTTATAAATACAAATAATAATATTAATATCTACAATATAAATTAAATAATAATTTTTTTTTTTTTTAAAAAAAAGAATGCCGTAGCTACAGTACCACGACATATATGTCATGCACTGTAGCCACACGACATATATGTTGTAAACTTTGGTGCTACGTTGGATGGATTTTATACACCAAATCCAAGTTTTAGTGCTACCTTGGAGTTGTTCTTATGCAAAATGCAAAGGTTATACAAAATTTTTAAGATTTTTAGAACCTTATAGTATATTGTAAGATAAAATCAATATATATATTTTTATGTTTTTTTTTTTTTCTTTTATAATTACTCATTTTAATCATAGTTTTGAAGGACTCAAGTCTCATTGCTCCCCATAATGATAATTTTTTTTTTGTTTATTTTAAAACAAGAATAATAATGATTGTTGAATATAAAAATAAATGAGAGTATAATTGAAAAAAAAAACTCCCAATTGTAAAATTAAAGAAATGACCGGTTCAATTTAATTTAATTTGTTTTGACTATTTATACGTAAGATACAAACTATATATATATATATATATATACTAGGGGTAAGTCACATGCAAATGCATGTGTAAATATATGTTACTTATACATTTTTTTCATAAAAAAATTATTAACATCATGTTTTATATGTTGTTATTTATATTTACATATTTCTAATGAAAAATTAATTATTTTATGTATATACTTTAAAAATATATTTATAAAATTAAATATTAAAATTATTTCTTTTAAAATCAAATATATTAAATCTAATAAGAAATTGTATGAGAAAAGAAGTTTTATATTAGTTTAAGCAAACAATGATTTTCAAAAAATAAATAAAAATAAATAAAAAAAACATCAACACTAATAAGATGTTTTTCAAAAAAGTTTTAATTGACTTAAAAGTTCTTATAAAAATAAAATAAAAACAAAAAAATTACTTACCCTGATTTGTTTATCTTAAAAAAAGAAATATTTTTCTAATTATTTCTTTTTTAAATTTTGTCAATAAATAACTAACTAATAACAAACTATTTTAAAAGGTTCAATATAAATAAATATCATAATTGAAAAAAAAAAAACATAGTAAAAAGACCTAAGCTATTTACTTTATTTTTTTTAAAAAAAAGACAGATATGAAATATTAAAAATAATGGGATCCCTTTTTAATGTTTTAGCAAAAATGTATGCATCATTCGCCATAAAGCCATTACAACACCAAAATTCACAAAATATCTTAGTAGAACAAAATGTATTATGATCTGATCCCATGAAGCCATTTACCTCAACCACTTTTAAAATTTTCTTAACACGTGTAAATTTTTACACATTGGTTCAACTCTTATTGAAAGGAGGTTCATAAACCTGAAATAATTAGACTATAATTATAATTACGAAAAGTAATATTAATGAGATTATTTAAATGAAAATTAAAAGTTAAGCAAAGTACAATTCGTTAGAATTTTTGTCAGGTTTGATATCAATTGTAAGAGTTTTTAGATGATGATTAAGCACAAAAATGACGCCGAAAAGTTCATTATCATGCATAGAAACAAAAGTAGTTTAATGTAAATTCTTCTCTTCTGCTATGGAATGTAGGAAAATAAAACATGATTTTCGATCTATTTTTTACCTTTCTGCTTTTCAAAACCTTTAATTGTCTTAACAAAGAGAAGCTCCTGCTAGCATATTTATGGAGGCAGGTGATTCGTGTTTTGCATTATAGAACCGGCTGTGCACCTAATATATACCACACAAAAAACGTTATCAGAAGCAAGATGAAACATTTTTAGAATCAAAATAATCATGCAATGCATTGACAAAATCCCTTGTCCAAGACATTTTTTCTGGATTCATCCAACATTTTCAATCACAGAGAGAATAAAGAAAATATTTTCCCTAGATTCATCCCACATTTTCAATCGCAGAGAGAATAATGAAAAATGGTTTTATTGTTTCGCATTTAATTAGATTCTCCTCTTTCGCATTCAATCGCATTTTTTCATAATTTTTGAAAATTAGTTAGATTAAATTTTGGAAGTATTTTTTTTTTTTATTTTTTTGATAAAATTTTTGAGAGGATTAATACGGTTGAAATTAATTGAATATAATTAATGATTTTTTAATTAAAATATTTTGTTAAATAATGGGATATTCTGTTTAAGTTAACGGAGGAAACAAAATAATATCGTTAAACCAAGAATTGCCGTTAGATAGACACTTTTAATATATAAAGATATATATATATATATATATATATATATATTAGGGGCTTTTTTATTTTTATATTTTAAAAACAGCGCATTTTTATGGAATTTTACATAGAAACTCCTATTGTAACTAACGGAGCAACCTAAATCGCAACAAAAAATCGTATAGCAAGAAACTACCTGAGAAACCATTTTAGAAACCCAAACAGTAAATTTTAAAAAAAAAAAGTTAAAAAAATAGTATATGTGGTAATTTCCCCATATTTTACTATTATTTATAATTACTCATTTTGATAGACGGATCCAAATCTCATTACTCCTTTTAGTGGTAATTTTTTTCTTAAGTTGAAAATGTAAGGCATGGAATGGGAGGTCATATTTAAATTTCAAAATAAGAATAATAATGATGCTTGAATATAAGAATAAAAAGAGACATATAAATAAATGATTGGTTCACTTTAATTTGTTTTAACCATATTATTTATGATTAATAAATGAAAAAAATAATTAAAAACTTAATAAATGTGAAAAATAGAAAAAAATAGAAGGAATGTGAAATAGAAACTTGAAAGGTTGAAAACCGTAAAATTCTTAAAAGATACATTTTTGTAAATAATAGAGTGAACTAGAATAGTCACTACTTATTATAATAATAAATAATAATAATAATAACAACGGTTTTTATAATAACATAATAAAAAAATTAGTCATCATGGTTTTAATTAAACTAAAATGTAAACATAATTAATATAAAAATAAAGAAGTAGAGTTCTATGTGTTCCAACATAATTAATGAAATAAACATAATGTAATGAACTATAAAAATAAAATATGCTTCACGAGCGATTGTTTATGATAATTCTAAATTATATATTGTAAATACTTATATTTTTATTACCTATCATTGAGAAATAAAATGTATTATATTTATAATTAATTTATGATTATAAATATTTTTTTTTTGTTTTTTTAATTAATATTTATATAATTTAAAAAGAGTACAATAAAAATTATAGGGAACTTCGACACCCTAAATCTGATGCATTCCAAAATTTTAAAAGGTCATAGGTTAAAATGTTAAGGCCCAGAGTATTATGGTGGGATGAAGCACATAGGATATTCAAGATAATATTCATGTATATTTTTATAAATTATAAAAAGTGAACAAATTAAAAAATAAAATTTTAGGAGTGTTGGACTGGGTTTATCGTTTTGATCGTAGCTGCAGTTTTGGATCTAGAGATACATAAAAAATTTTTTCATATCAAATCTTTGTAACAAATCAAGCATTGTTTGAACAGCAACAAAAGATTGTTCTTTATAAACTATTTTGAAAATAACACTTTTCCTTCACACTCAAACAAAAATTACTGAGATAGACTAAGCACATTAGACATTAACTTTTTTTTCTTTTTTCTTTAGAAGAACCTAAACGAAATCTTCACCAACTTCAACAATTCCATACTAAAATAAAAAAACAGAGAGCAACTGAATAGTTACAAAAAGAGCCCACAACAATTCCATAAACTAAATTACAATAACACAAGAAAAGAAAAGAAAAAAAGATTTCGAACCCTTCCTATATAACAAATCCATTTCTTCATAGTTGATACCCCTCAAAATGATTTTCCATTTAAAAAATTTAATTGGAAAATTTTAATACGTGTTTAGTGTTCTAATCAGTTATAAATTTTCTAGACACACCAATGCACCCTTAATTTAACATGAGTATAATCTAGTACAACTATTATAATTATTATTTTGTGTCACAGGAACATTTCCAACCAATATGATCCCACAATAATCGAAGCATTGATGTGTCCATTTTTTGGGTGTCTATTCTAGAATTTTCTAAAATTATATAATGGAAAAAAAAAATAGAAACAAAAATAATAACTATTAAGGTCTAAATTTGGATATTTTTATATAAGAGAAAAGAAATCTCTATCTATTTAACAATATTTTTTTTTTCTTCTAAGTATATTTATAAAAGTATCTTTTAATGTCACTTTTTAGATTAATCTATAATTGAATAATTTTATTTTATAAATATTTATTATATTAGTTGAGTTGATAAAATCTATATATTTATATAAAATATGGAAGCCCAAATAAGTTTAAGTAACATTCTATTTTATTTTTAAAAATATTGTGAGAGTTTCACATATATATTGTTCTAAAAAAAACTTCATATGTTTTGAACCGTATCATATTATTATTGTTGTCTTTTTGATTTATTTTTCGTGATAATCATATGACATAAAAAAATAGTTATAGTATGTATTGTTCCTCATATATTTTCAATATAAGAATTATCAAAAATATAAGACAAATTAAAAATAAATAATATTTAATTTATGAAACAGTTAAGTTAAGTGATGATTTAATATCTATTCTATATAAAGTGTGTCTATATAACTGAAATTCTTGGTTTATGAGAAATTTATGGGTCACTTTTAATTTTTATTTAATAAAATAATAATAAAACAAATCCTATTAATATTTGAACTGATATTAAATATTAGAGAATCACAACCCATTTTAAAAGAAAACCCATTTGGTAAACTTAACAGAGATTAATCCTGCCGTTAACTTATATATAAATATAAATTAAACCCTTAAGCCGCTGTCAACCCCGACTTCTGTGATATATTATCAATCACATATTAAATTTACCTTCTTTTTTCTTCCCACTTCAAAATAAAAGTAATGGCCATTATATACAATATAACATAACCAATTGGTCCTTGGAATGCACTGAGGAATTTATTGTTATAGAATTTCGTTTTACTTTGAGAGATAATGGGATGCGTGCAGCTTTTCAGTTGCTCCTGGTATTTGAGGTAAACCCAATTGATCTGTGCCGTCAGACTTTAATCATAACTTAGTAGCTGGTAAACCCAATTTCTCATAAACCAACATAGGTTTCTACTAAGCTGTTATTCTTTTTGTAATTGTGGTTACTAAATTTTCATTTTTTATTGGTGTTGAAAATGGTACTGGCTCCGGAGACGCCATGGCAGCACGATTTATTTATGGATCAAGGGGCTGCTTTCTCGTCGGCGTGCCGGGAGCTTCGCAACGATTGAAACAGGGACAAAGCTTTACATATCAATCTTGGAATATGGTGTTTCAAACGAGGATATTAAGGTTACTTTCCCCATTATTTCTAATTATATTTTTTTCCTTCATATATACATATATGTATTAGTTTTAAATAAACATTTTATATTATTCTTTGTTTATTTTGTGATCATATTATTACGATTATTACGTTTTGCAATCTATATTTTTTTAATTTTTTTTTTATCTTACCCCCATTTAAGTAATAGCTTAAGAATATATTTAAATTATTAAGCTTTCTTAAACACTAATATATTGCATTCAGTATTCAATAATAATCTCACTTTCAAATAACATAGAAAAAACCTAGCATAAAATTTAATATACGTGCCTTGCACGTAGTTTTTTTGCTAGTATATATATATGTATACATGTAAATATAAGGTGAGTTACAAAAATATTATATTATATGAAAAATGAAAATAAATTTAAAAATCCTTCACTCATATTATATATATTTTTAAATATTAAATTAATAAATAAATATAAAATTAATATATTTTTGTACATATATATGTATAATTTTTTAATATTTCATGTGCACGTGTGACTTTTCACTAGTAATAATTAAAAAGTACAAAATATAATAACAAATATTGTATAATAAGTTCTCAATCGATTTATATATTCAACATTGGATAGTTGTTTCTTTACAAATTTTTTAATATTTTTAGATCTATTTTATATAACTGAATATTTCAAAAAATTATGTATAAATTACGTAGTTATAACTCATTGTTTAATTTTTATTATGTGTTAAATAAATTTATTAGAAATAACAATAGTGACGAAGTATACAATGATAATAATGATTTTAAATAATCAGGACCAGTGACGGACCCAGAATTTTTACTTTGTGGGGGCTTATTTATCATAAAAAAAATATTTATAGCTACATTATAATCACACTTACTAAATTTATCTAATTTTGTGGGGGCTTTCAACTATTTTGGCCTATAATTATTAAATTAAAAAATTTACATTTAATTTTTTAAAAGGCAATATTTTTGTTCGTGGGGGCTATAACCCCCACATCAATCTTAATGGGTCCGTCCCTGATCAGGACATAAAAAGAGAAATGTTTACTTATATAATTTTTAACAAATAATAATAATAATAATCTAATAATTTTTCTCTATATCACCTAATTAATCTATAGAATAATTGATTAGGAGTAGTGAAACAATAAAAGTTAAAGTGTGCGGATAAATGAAAAGATGAGAGAAATAGAGAAAAAAACTACTAATGATATAAAATTCCAATATGTAAGGTCTATGATTAATTTTCATAAAGAAAAATGTAATAAAGCATTAATACTGAATTGATCCCTAATTAAACAAAATACCTTTTCGAAGTCCTGGAGACGAAGATGCATCGTGGGTTGACGTATAGTGCGATTTGTCAAATATATTGGGTCATATGGTATTTTCCCGTTCTCTTCCCCGATCGAGATATCCTCCTTTTCGCCCAAGAAAGATTAATTGAATTATCAAAAATTTAGAGCAGGAAATGCAATGAAGTGCACTTAAATATATTTTTTAGGGTGTATACAAATTAATATTAGCAATTCAAATAATTTATGGTTGGCTTGTCTAGGATATGGGATCTATCACGCTGCATCTTTACTCTTATATTGGATGGTGCATGCATACAATGCATTAGGAATTAGATTTAACTATTAAGATTGCTGAAACATCTAGATGGTTCCGTATCATCTTCTACAATATTAAAAGTTGAAATTTGAGTGCGGTAATATAATACTAAAAGCTGCTATTAGTGGATAACTTTGCTTATATAATTAAATTTATTAACATGCTTCTTGCAGAAAACTATATAAATGAAGAAACTATGAGGCTCAAATTTCATTACACCTTTAATAATTTTCTCAACAAGTATTAATTTGTAACTTGTCTGCTCAAATCTCGTCGACGATGGAAGAACATTCCAAAGCTCTGGCACGATCAAGGAGAGGGAGAATGAGAGAGAGATTTGGAGCTTTGGGGTTCTCGAGCATTGGAAAAACGGAGCAATTGTGTGGCTGCCATGAGGGTTGGGGTGGCTGTCGTGAGGGTTGAGGTGACTGATGGCGGGGATTGGCATGTGGTTGGAGATGAAGAAGACAAGGAAGAAAAAAAAGAAAAAAAATATATTTTAAAATTTTTAAATAATTTATTTATTTTTATTATAATTTTTTTAAAATTAAAATTATAATTTAGACCAACAATAATTCGACATGTGTCAATTTTGAATAAGCGAACGTATCTGTTAAAGTTGGGACTAACGGACTTACAAAAAGTACGACTTTGAGGACTATTGCCGTTATTTTTTGTGGTTGGGGATTAATCTCCATCAAAGTAAACTTTTAAAGGACTTTTGCTGCAAATATCTCTTATAATTTTATGTAATTTTATATTTTTATATTCATTTAATATTTGTTTATTGCTGTACCGAAAATCAAACTATAATATTAATATTATATAGTGCTTTATGTAATAAAAAATTTAGTTGTTTGCAAGAAATTGTGCTTTATTATGAAGAAGAGTTCTACCATCAACCTTCTGTTACAACCTCTTAGTTAACTTCCACGACCAAAAACACATGTCTAAATATTTTTTATTCCAATTTTTTTTTTCACGGGAGTATTTGTTATGCTTATAACATCATCCCTGTAAATTTTTAAAAAATTTCGAATAGTTTACAGTGCCGAAAATACGTTTGAAGTTTTTTGAACGCGCGTGGTAAACTGGAATATCATGAACTCTTTTTTCGATACTGTAAACTATTCGAAATTTTCAAAAATTTACAGGGATGATACTGTAAATATAACGAATACCGCTATGAAAAAAAATTGAAATAAAATATTTCGGCATGTGATTTCGGACGTAAAGATTGACTAAGAAGTTGTAATTAGTATTTCTTTATTATGAATCTTCGGTCGTATGCATGCCTAAGCCAACACCTATACTCCCTAGGGTTGACCCCAAAATTAAACTATAATATTAATAGGTTAATTAGTAATTTTTCTCCCCGAACTTTGACATGTACTAAATCATGCCCCCTGAACTTTTTTGGCAGTTAAAAATTTCTCCTGAACTATTAGATTGTTAGATTTAAGGACTTTTGTCTAATTTTAGTAAAAAAATTCTAACATAGATGAAAGTTTTAGATAAAAGTCCTTAAATCTAACAATCTCAATAGTTGAGGGGAAATTTTTAACGGCGAAAAAAGTTTAAAGGGCATAATTTAGTATATGTCAAAATTTAGGAAAAAAAATTACTAATTAGCCATATTAATATTATGCGGTGCTTTGTGTAATAAAAAGAAATAGTTGTTTACCAAAATTAAACTATAATATTAATATTATATGGTGTAATAAAGAAATAGTTGTTTACCACGTGTCAAGTGAAATAGTAATTTATTAATAAAAAAATAGTTGTTTGCAATGTGGACCGCCAAAATTAAACTATATTAATATTATATGGTACTTTGTGTAATAAAAGAAAAATAGTTGTTTATATTATTTAGTGATGTAATAAAAAGTAGTTGTTTGCAACGCGTGGACGCGAGATTAGCGAGGTGAGATGGTGCTTTTAGTAAAAAAATTTCTCCTGAACTATTAGATTGTTAGATTTAAAGACTTTTGTCTAATTTTAGTAAAAAAATTCTAACATAGATGAAAGTTTTAGATAAAAGTCCTTAAATCTAACAATCTCAATAGTTGAAGGAAAATTTTTAACGGCGAAAAAAGTTTAAAGGACATAATTTAGTATATGTCAAAATTTAGGAAAAAAAATTACTAATTAGCCATATTAATATTATGCGGTGCTTTGTGCAATAAAAAGAAATAGTTGTTTACCAAAATTAAACTATAATATTAATATTATATGGTGTAATAAAGAAATAGTTGTTTACCACGTGTCAAGTGAAATAGTAATTTATTAATAAAAAAATAGTTGTTTGTAATGTGGACCGCCAAAATTAAACTATATTAATATTATATGGTACTTTGTGTAATAAAAAAAATAATTGTTTATATTTATATATATTAATGTTTATAATTTTGATATTGTATTTTATTGAAAAAAAACTTATTAAGTTATATTAATTCATACTAAAATAGATAATAAACATTTATCTTTAATAAAAAAAAATATTTAATTTGTTTATTTTTATAAAACTGTTTATTATTTATTTACTTAATTTGACAAAATTCTTTATTTTGAATTTTAATAAACATGTTTTATTATTAATAATTTTTAAAACATTAATATAATAAACATAAGGATAAAATATTACAAAATAATATTATAAACATTAATTAATATAATAATCTATTTATGGTAATTAGTTTAATCATTAATGATTTATATTATTTAATGATTAAAATGTATGATTTTATGTAATAAATTTTGAAAATGTATAAATTTTTTAAATAATTTTCTTTTACACATTTTTTGTAATAATTTTATTTTTGTTGTGAAAAAAAGCCTAAAAAGAAATAGTTGTTTACCAACATTAAACTATAATATTAATATTATATGGTAGTTTGTGTAATAAAAAAAATAATTGTTTATATTATTTAGTGATTGTAATAAAAAATAGTTGTTTGCAACGCGTGGACCCGGCAATAGGATTGTACGTCCCACGCTACATGCAACCCAACTACTTTGCCCCACTTGATTACAGGCCCACGTGACTGGACCCGGCGATAGGATTGTATAAAGTAATCAATATAAACATATTAAAAAAGTTATGTTTCGTCCATGTGGGAGGGATGGGATTTCTTCTTCCTTAAACCAAATCAAAACTTGTTCTTCTCAGTTAGTGTAAAAATCAATCTCAGATGCTATCCTACTCTCCACTCCTCATCTCACTGCACAACAGACTCAGAGACACAAAAAAACCTCTTTTTCCCTCTCCACCAAGGAACCCACTCACCGGCGGCGGCGCAGTTGCATCGTCCTCTAAGATCATGTATGTATGTCGTTTCAGTATTTTTTTTTCCTTTCTTTCTTTCTTTCTATGTCTATCTCTTCGTGCCTTATGTATGAATTTTTGTTATTGCTCGGTATTAGTTCTCATAGGGCTTGATTATCTTCCTTGACGCTCGCTGGGTTTATCATACAATACAAGTTTGGAATTAATTTGTTTTTTGGCATTTTTGCTCGCAACGTGTTTGATATAATGTCTCTTTCAATATTATGCATTTTTCATTAGTTTTATCGTGCAAAGTTGACAATTTTGTAATTAGTTCTGTTGGTTTAAATCATTTAAACACCTAGTATAAGAGTTTTACAATTTCTCCAATCTTTTATGCCATCAACTTGTCTAAGAATTCGATAACATGAGGGGGGGAAGTTCCTCAATAATATCTTTTGTTTGTTTGTTGGTAGTTCATTATTAAAAGTTATTTTTTATTTGCTCTACAAATTATTTACAGAATTCAGAGATACTTCTACTCTCGCAATTCACAACTGTTGAATATTGATGATATGTGCACTAATTTTTTACACAACATATGGCATGTTTTTCATCCAGCCATAATTATTTGAAGGTAGAATCCACTATGTTAAGAAGGTATGCCATGTCATTGTGAGTAAAATCTTGGTAAATTACTTGTGTGCACATATCATTGCTTTCAATCTCTATATATATGTGTGTATATTTCTGTGTTGAATTTTTTTCCCTTGCCTTGTGAGAATACAAGATGAATTTCTGGAAACCCATGTCACATGTTGATAGAAAACATTGTTGCTTGTAAATATGTGTATTGTAATTTTCATTGTTGTTCCTTATCTTAAAGCTTGAGTTCAATGATCAAGTCAGTTTCTTTTAATTTTTCCAGCTGAAACTGAAAGTACTATCAAGATCAATTATGGATTCTTTATTCTAGAAATGTGGAGACATTAGAGAGAAGTTTAAAAGGAGAAAAGGACTGAGTTTTTTTATTTTCCTTTTAGAAATATTAAACTAAAGAATACTCTATATTGCATTTGATTCTAAGATCTAACCAAGCTTGGTAACGTTTTTCAATTTAATAATTTGTATAAGATGCTTAATTTCTTCTCATAATACTTGCCTTGCAGCTAGGATTAGATACTGTACTAGTTCTTGTTGGTCCAGTGTCTTACTTGTTGCTATCAAAAACAGCAAAAGGTGTTGAGAAGTCCTTCTCTCTTCTTTCCCTCATTGGAAATATTCTTTCAGTCTACAAGTAAGAGTATTATATTTTTATCAGACGTTACCTTTTTCAATGTTATCTTGTATTAAATCTTGTCAACCAAAAATGGTCTATGCTATGCAGGGAGGTTGTGGCTGAACTAAAGGCTGCAGGTGCCACTTGGATTCAGTTTGATGAGCCCACCCTTGTGAAGGATCTTGATTCTCACCAATTACTAGCATTTACTCATGCCTACTCAGAACTAGAGTCATCTTTGTCTGGTTTGAATGTTATAATTGAATCATATTTTGCTGATGTTCCTGCCGAGGCATACAAAACACTTACCTCTCTAAAGGGTGTAGCTGGGTATGGCTTTGACCTGGTCCGTGGAACAAAGACCCTTGATTTGATCAAGAGTGGATTTCCTTCTGGAAAATACTTGTTTGCTGAAGTGGTAGATGGGCGCAATATATGGGCCAACGATCTTGCATCTTCCATCAGTACCCTAGAGGCACTTGAGGGTATTGTTGGAAAAGGTATTCTTTCTATAAGTTCTTTGCGTTGGTTTAGAATGTTACTACTGTTCTAGAGGTTTAAGTATTTTCTGCTATCTTTCACATGCTGTAGACAAGGTTGTTGTCTCTACATCCTGCTCTCTTCTACACACTGCGGTTGATCTTGTGAATGAGACTAAGTTAGATGCGGAGATCAAGTCATGGCTTGCATTTGCTGCTCAAAAAGTAGTTGAAGTAAATGCCCTGGCTAAGGTATTGTCTGGACACAAGGATGAGGTGCTTTTTTCTCCCTACATATTATATTTGTTCTTCAATATTTTTCCAGACAGAAAATTATACTTAATAGGTTTTTTAATTTAGTTGCAAGCTTGTTAGTTAAATTATTTGCATAATAACTTGCTACTTTTTTATATCTTTCTGATTCTTGAGGAATTGGGATTTGATTTATTAGTTTTGAGCTTTTTTCCCTCTCTCTTTTGTAATCTATAAATTTTTATAGGGATATTCCTTTCATTATTTTTACGTAATTTTATTATTTAGCTCTAACTAGGAAGACACTGTATGAACAGGACTACATATAAATGTAATTATGAATGTTGCCGCTGTCTTGTTGTGTCAAGTGATGATCAGTCGAGCTTGGATTTTACTTTATGATTTTTTTTTATGTAACTTTTTGTGCTGGCCTACTATATAATTCTACAATACAAGTGAATAAATTCAGTGTCTGGTTTTTTATTTGTCTCCAGGCTTTCTTTGCTGCCAATGCAGCAGCTCAAGCTTCAAGAAAATCTTCAACTAGGGTAACAAATGAGCATGTTCAAAAATCAGTAAGTCTATGTTAAATGTGAATAGATGTCCACTTCAACATCTCATGTTCTATAGTTTTGATGTGATCATCTTTTCCTTACTCTGGACTGCAATTCTTTGCTTTTAAAGGCTGCTGCTTTGAAGGGCTCTGACAACCGTCGAGCAACAAATGTGAGTGTCAGGCTGGATGCCCAGCAGAAAAAGTTGAGCCTTCCTGTTCTTCCAACTACCACAATTGGATCCTTCCCTCAGACCATGGATCTCAGAAGAGTCCGTCGTGAATACAAGGCTAAAAAGTGAGCTCCTGCCTAGCTGAGTATTGCTATAATTGTCCTAAAAAATTTCTAAATGATTTTGTTTGAACTAACTGAACTGTTATTGGTGTATACATTAGAATCTCCGAAGAAAATTATGTCAGTGCGATCAAGGAGGAGATTAACAAAGTTGTCAAGCTCCAAGAAGAGCTCGACATTGATGTATAGTTTTCACATTTATATCTTTTTATGAAGATCTTATTAAACTGCTCCTTTGTCAATCAGAGGAATGATATGTTTGAGTACTTTGGAGAGCAATTATCTGGCTTTGCCTTCACTGTCAATGGGTGGGTTCAGTCTTATGGATCTCGCTGTGTCAAGCCACCTATCATCTATGGTGATGTCAGTCGCCCCAAGGCCATGACAGTCTTCTGGTCCTCATTAGCTCAGAGTTTGACTAAGCGCCCAATGAAAGGAATGCTCACTGGTCCTGTAACGATTTTGAATTGGTCTTTCGTTAGAAATGATCAACCAAGGTAAGATACAAGTATAAATTAATTTTCTGGATATTTATCTTTTCTTTTTACTTTTTCCCTTATTAATGTCTTTTTGCTTTCAGGTCTGAGACCTGCTATCAAATTGCTTTGGCGATTAAGGATGAAGTTGAGGATCTTGAAAAGGCTGGAATTACTGTTATCCAGATTGATGAGGCTGCTTTAAGAGAAGGTTTGCCTCTTAGGAAGTCCGAGCAGGCTTTCTATCTTGATTGGGCCGTTCACTCCTTCAGAATCACCAACTGTGGTGTCCAAGATACTACTCAGGTTCAGTCATACTGATCTATTTTACATGAAGTTCTGTGATTTGTATCCTAAGATAAAAGTTACTTCTAGGTTTACCTACTTTTGAAAATATAGGGAGATTTTGAGAAAATTCAATCAATGTTTCAAATGTGAAGAGTCGCGTCTGGTTGTCTAAATTATTTTGTTGAACAGATTCACACCCACATGTGCTACTCAAATTTCAATGGCATCATCCACTCGATAATCAACGTGGATGCTGATGTGATTACCATCGAGAACTCAAGATCTGATGAGAAGCTTCTGTCTGTGTTTCGCGAGGGAGTGAAGTATGGCGCTGGCATTGGCCCTGGTGTGTATGACATCCACTCACCAAGGATCCCATCTGCAGAAGAAATCGCTGACCGGATCAATAAGATGCTTGCTGTCTTGGAGACTAACATTCTGTGGGTCAACCCTGATTGCGGACTCAAGACTCGCAAATATACTGAAGTGAAGCCTGCCCTTAGCAACATGGTTGCTGCTGCCAAGCTTCTCCGCTCCCAGCTGGCCAGTGCTAAGTGAGCTCGTTTTCTGCCATTGTCTGGTAATGATAAGTATCTGTTTTTCTACTCATGCTCGAATAATCCATCAACCATTTTAAATTTGGTTGATGTTTTTCTCTTGCAGTAAATCTAGAAGTTTTTGAAATGCTCAATGGAGAGTCTTGATGTTGCATTTTATCATATATCCTCTTGTATCTGTTTTTTCCTTACATGTTTCTACATGGAAGAATTGATTGGAAAGAAGTGAAGAATAAAAAGAATATTAATACTCAATTCAAAGTTTTCAAACTATGAATTCATCATCCAACATATTGAAAAATGAAAACTAGATTAATTAAACACTAGTACAAAAAACTAACAAGTTCTCCCAACAACAAAGAAGAACCTCATTTTGTAAGAATCTTAAAATTGATCAACACAAGACCGTGGACGAGTCGAATTGTTGGTATTTATATTGAATCTTTGAAACAATTTCATTACGAACAATTTGGCTCTTCATACTACTTGTTGTGATTAGAACAGAACAATCACACTAAACCAAAATACTTATTTAGCCTATTTTAATCAAAGATTATCAAAGTCTCTCAAAACTAAAAAATTGTTATTCAATAAGCACACGAGTGACATATGGACAAGTGACGAGAAACTATAAGAATAATAGTGTTTTTTTAGCTGGTTGCTATTGATCCAACTCCAAGTTTTCCTATAAATCTATCTTATGATCTATTATATTGTAATTTGTCTAGACTAGATTATCAATTTCAGTATATATATATATATATTCTAAATTATTTAATTTTGATTTTTATATACAGAAAAATCTATAAGCTATATAAAAGTTGGCAATACTAAATTACAAAAATGTCTTTAATTTTTTTTAATTACCATAAAATCTTTTTATCATTTAATCATAAAAGCACTCACATTCATTTCTTCAAATAATTAGTCAAGTGATTTCAAAAAGAAAAAATACTAATAATAATTATTCAAATATAATTTTTGTATATTAAATAAAAATGATTTTGTGAACATATATTAGATTGGCCAATTTATTGTAGAATTATTATAAAATAGGATATCTTTATATATTAAAAGTGTCTATATAACGGCATTTCTTGGTTTAACGATATTTCTTGGTTTAACAGAATATACAAAGAATATTCTGTTAAATTTAACGATGTTAATAGGTTTATCTCCCGTTAATAAAT
This sequence comes from Cannabis sativa, assembly GCF_029168945.1. Lineage (NCBI taxonomy): Eukaryota > Viridiplantae > Streptophyta > Magnoliopsida > Rosales > Cannabaceae > Cannabis > Cannabis sativa. Next base: position 7,898,290 of record NC_083602.1, read on the forward strand.
AAACTCAATAATTAAACCCAAAAAATTAAATAATCTTTTTTTAAATTAAAAAAAATCATCTTAGCCACATAACAAAGTATATCCCATTTTCTCGCTTTGGTTTACGATCAACCAAATGCAGCTATGGCTTTGCACTCCGGTATAGGTTTTTCCAAGATCCTCGTCATAGCCGGAACAGGTATTATTAATTTCATATCATATTTCACACTTGCTTCCCCATTCAAAAAGACCTATCTTTCAATCTTGCTAATTTCTTCTCTCTAGGGTACACTACCACTGTTTTGTTCAATAACCATAAATTATCGGACTTGCTCGGAGAGAACCTTTCTCAGAAGCTAGAGAGAGAAACAAAATCAGCAGAGTAAAGAGAGAGAGAGCTTCGATCGACAATGGTGTATTGGGTTTGTATTTCCTTTCTCATTTGCATTCTCTTTGTTTCATCGTTGAATGGATACATCTCTTATGACGGAGTTTCTCGGGGAAGTCGGCGGTGCCGCCGGTATCGACGGCGGACTCGCCACAGAGCTCGAACGCCATGGCGCGGACCTCAACGATCCTCTATGGAGCGCCAAATGCCTTCTCACTTCCCTCACCTTATTCGTGGGGTACTCTTTCTACCTTTTTATTTTCCTTTACTTTGCTTGACTCTGTGTTTGGGTGTCTGATTTTTCTTTCTTTCTTTCTTCATGTATGAAGAATGGAGGTACTTATTAACAGAGTTATGTTTATTCATGAACTTGGACCCGAAAATTAAGAAATAATGAATTTTGATAACTGGGTTATTGTTGAATTTTTTCCCATTAGGAAATCATCTATTGGGATTTTGAATGTACCAAAAGTGATTTTAATCGTTTCACTTGACATTTATTAGGGAGATTCTTTGTCTTCTGGCTTGTTAGTAAATGAACTTATGAACAATGGCTAAAGATTCTGCAGTGAACTTATTAATTCAGTTTAAAATTATATATGGACCACTGTGGTGGTTTTTTCTTTTGTCTTGGCTTTTCGCAGCCTTTAAAACTTGCCATTAGCAGCCTTGAATTTTTTTTCTTTTTAATTGAAGTTTCATTAGAAGAAAACCAGCAGTCAATCATTACATTGTGATTCTTACCCAGCTTCATTTTCTCTGCTCCATTCTATTTCTAATGTTAGTTTCACGTTTAGATTTCAATTTTCTTATTAGTATATATGTTTCAGTCTAGCTCTTCAATTCTCTACCATATTTAACAGATTCGTTCTTATCTGATGATGTAATACAAATATAGGTTCATGGATTTGCTGAAGATCTTATGGGGAAAAAAGTTGCTACAATATTTGGAAAGTGGGATGAAAGCATGTATTATGTTAATGGTGACAGGGGCAACAATATGTATTATGTCTTTCTATTTTATATATCCTACGGATTCCAGGCTTAGACCAGACCAACGACATTTGGAGAATGGAGAATATGAGAAGGCAAATGCTGAGAAACAACGTTTAGAGAAAAAGCAAAGAATGGTATGTATGGGGCATTTTTGCAAAATGGCATTGTAAATAGCCTTTCTCACATACTTGACATTTTCTCTATAAGGAAAATGTCTATATTCACGTTTTTTTTTTTTTCATTCTTCTTATCTCTAATGGTATGATCTGGTGTATGGGAAATGCAGTCAAGGAAATTACAAGAAAGTGGATGGAAACCAAAATAGTTCAAAAGAAGAAGTGAAGATGGACCTTTCTGCTACATGGGTCGGTAGTCCTTACTATGTCGTCCCAGAAGTGTTACGGAAGCATTATGGTCCAGAATGTGATGTTTGGAGCGCTGGGGTAATCATTTATATTTTACATAGTGGAGTGCCCCCATTTTGGGATGGTAAGGATCTTATGTTTCATATCTTGTTGTTTTACAAATTCATTAATCATCCATAGTTGTGGACTTATATCGATTGTACCTGCTTTTTAATGGATCAATCAGAATTGGAGCAAGGAATATTTGAGCAGGTTTTAAGGGGAGAACTCGATTTTATCTCTGAACCATGGCCTAGCATATCTGAAAGTGCAAAGGATCTTGTTCGAAGAATGCTTGTAAGGGACCCTAAGAAGCGGCTTACGGCCCATGAAGTTCTTAGTAAGTTAATGGTCTTGATTGATTATTATGTCAGGTGACTTAATTTGTTTAGCATCCATAGTCATACATTTTATTTTTCTATTGTATAGATGCATCTTTTTAGTCTAAATAAGCAATATCATTTGACACTGGCATGATTTTTTTTTTATCATAAAGTAAAAGAAATATGCAATATGAATTGTTTTATGATCTAGAGTTCTGACCCTCTTTTTTAAAAATTCTAATGGTATAAACTAGAATGTGGTGATTTGAGCATTAGTAGTAGCTTTTCCCATTTAAAATATGACGACTTATAGTTTTTTTTTTCATTCCAAATAATATGTTCTTCTAACTTAAAACTAGGCTTCACATATTTGTTTTAATGCTTCTATTATGTCGTAGGCCACCCTTGGGTTCAAGTTGGTGGTGTTGCTCCTGACAAACCTCTTGATTCCGCTGTTTTATAGCGCTTGAAACAATTCTCTACTATGAACAAGCTGAAGAAAATAGCCATTAGGGTGAGTATTTATCAGTCAACTAAACTATATAATTATAGCAGTTTAAGATGTGTACATAAGGTTAATCATTCATTAAATTACTATTGGTTAGCTTTTTTATTTCCATTTATATTTATTGCAAAGCACAAGCATGTATTGCAATTAAGGTACGATTATTATACTACGATCCATGTCCATAGAGAAAAAATGTACATTTTGATTATGTTTAGGGTATTCTATTCTTTAGTGCATGACTTGCAATTGTTGTCCATAGATGTCGATAATAGTGGACAGATCACTCTTGAGGAACTAAAGAATGGTTTGGAAAAGGTAGATGCAAATCTCAAGGATTCCGAAATAAGTGGACTAATGCAAGCGGTAAGTAATGATTCTGAGTAATGATTCTGATTCAGGGAACTGTAATAAGGCTTGTAAAAATTGTAGAATCAATCTTGTTTGCTATTTATTGAAACCTATTCCGGTTGTTTTGTTAAAAAAAAAATTATTTCCTGAATCGTTCTTTCCGATCGGATAATTTGAAATGAGAATGAGAATGCGAATGAATGCAGTTGACAGAAAGAGGAAAAAAATAAAAAGAAAAAACTGACCTTAAAGTGGGAATATAAACAAGGATTCATCTTCTTTCCTCTAACTACTACAAGTTGATGAAGTTAGATTATAGTCTAATATATCCTTTGTAACAACTTCAAAGATTGTTAGATTATAGTCTAACATAATTATCCATGTAATAACATTCTATATAAGTGTCTGATGTATGAGTGTTATTAGCTAGCTTATCATGTAATGTAATTCTCTTGTTCCCCCACCCCCACTTTTTTTTTTTCTTTATTTTCTTCCCAATATATATTTGGCTCAGAAAGCATAGATTTTAGTTTCACATTTATTTGTGCATTCTCTCTCTTTCTATTGGAATAAAAGAATAAATATGTATTTATATAATTATTATTGTTTTTCTTAATTGAACAAATATAAATTATTATTATTGTAATTCTTGTAATTTTTTAAATAAATAATTAAATTTTAAATAAAATTAATATTTACGTGCTTCGGCACGTAACTTCTACCTAGTATATATATATATATGTTATAAATATTATTAATTATGTGATGTCCAAATCTTTTATTTATTACTATTAATGTAATCAACATTCCTTTTTTTTTAGTTTTCTTTTTTCTTAGTTTCTTAATATTTGACTCTTGTATGTGTATAAATAGGAGATCACCTAATGGAATAAAACACTCAGAAAATTCTCATCTCTTCTCTATTTTCTTTCTCTAAATTATAATATTACATAATACTAATATTTCATAATACGTTATCAGCACGAGACCAAGGTATGACAATGTTTTTGTTATGTGATCTCGAATTGCTTCAAAGTCGTGATACACTACACATATATATATTTAGATATATATACTCATATGACTGAAACACATTCGAGTTAGCTATTTTTTTAATGAATTAATATTTATACAATATATGTTTATGCTTATATATATCTATATAGATGCTTATATATATATTATATATGTGTGTTGATTTGTTTATCATATTATATTGTTTAATCTTATTATCTTATTCTATATTGTACTATATTTTGTTGTATTTTTTTTCCAAAATTTATGTATATGTCTAATAATTTACACTTTATATTGATATAGTTTTCTCCATGGCAAACCTTGCAAAACTTGATTTTGTGGCACTTGATATTTCTGGAAAAAACTATTTGTCATGGATTCTTGATGCTGAAATCCAGTTAGATGCTATGGGTCTTGGAGACACCATCAAAGATCAAAATACTGAAACAAAACAAAATAAGGCCAAGGCTATGATTTTCCTTCGCCATCATCTCCGTGAGGGGTTAAAATCTGAATATCTAACCGTAAAAGATCCTCTTGTGCTTTGACAAAATTTGAAAGAAAGATATGGCCATCAAAAAACTGTCATATTGCCAAAGGCTAAGAATGATTTGTTGCACCTGAGGTTGCAAGATTTTAAATCAGTAAGTGATTATAACTCTGCAATGTTTAATATCACTTCTAAATTAATGTTGTGTGGAGAAAAAGTTACTGACTATGAAATGTTAGAAAAAACATATACTACTTTTCATGCCTCTAATGTGCTCCTGCAGCAGCAATATAGAGAGCAAAATTTTAAAAAATATTCAGAATTGATTTCATGTCGTAGCTGAGCAGAATAATGAACTTTTGATGAAAAATCATGAATCTCGCCCAACTGGATCCACTCCATTCCCTGAAGTGAATGCTACAATTGTTGACAATCATAATCATAGTCGTAGTCGTGATCATAATCGAAGTAATAGACGTGGTCGTGACTATAATCAAAGTCGTGGTCGTGGTCGCGATCGCGGTCGAAGCAATGTTTGGCATCGTAATGGTCAAAATAAAAATTCATATACTCCAATGAAAAGCACAACTACTGAGAACAAGGGAAAAGGTCCCCAAAATAATAATCATAGAAATTCTGAAAATTTATGTTCCAGATGTGGAATAAAAGGACACTGGGCACGTGCCTGTCGTACGGCAAAACACCTTGTTGATCTTTATCAAGCATCCGTGAAAGGAAAGGAGAAAATAGAAGCAAATTTTGCCTATCAAGATGATGGTTTTCTCAAAGAGCCTTTGGATATTACACACTTAGATGTTGCAAATTTTTTTAATGAAGATCTCATTAATAACAACATGAATATCGATAATGGAGATGGGAATGTCCACAATTAGTCACTTTTCTTTGTTATGTTTTTTTTTATTATTATCATTTATTTACTTTAAGGTATGTGACAGTCAGTAGTCCCGTGATCCGTAAGGGGAAATACCGGGTAAGCTGTGCAATCCCACACCGCCTGGGGAAGGTCAAGTGGGATGATTCTGAGACTGTGTAGGTATGGGACTACACAGTTGAAGAGAGCTTAAATGGATTGATTGGTACTACCTATGTCAACAAGGTGCATCTTGTTTTTCGGTAGCCCATCTCGAAAGAACTCCACAGTTAAGCGTGCTTGGCCTGGAGCAATTTCAAGGATGGGTGACCTCCTGGGAAGTTTTCTCAGGAAGCGTGCGAGTGAGGACAAAGCACGCTGGAAACACTCGTGTTGGTCTGTAGGGTCGGTCATCGGCCCCATGATGCACGAGTGACATACTCGTGTATAAGAGCCATTATTTCCGTGGGTGTAAGGACCCAATGGAGGCTTGAAGCGGGGACGTTACAAATGGTATCAGAGCCTTGACCCAGCCGAAAGTGTGGTCGACGAGGACGTCGGACCCCATAAGGGGGGGTGATTGTGACAGTCAGTAGTCCCGTGATCCGTAAGGGGAAATACCGGGTAAGCTGTGCAATCCCACACCGCCTGGGGAAGGTCAAGTGGGATGATTCTGAGACTGTGTAGGTATGGGACTACACAGTTGAAGAGAGCTTAAATGGATTGATTGGTACTACCTATGTCAACAAGGTGCATCTTGTTTTTCGGTAGCCCATCTCGAAAGAACTCCACAGTTAAGCGTGCTTGGCCTGGAGCAATTTCAAGGATGGGTGACCTCCTGGGAAGTTTTCTCAGGAAGCGTGCGAGTGAGGACAAAGCACGCTGGAAACACTCGTGTTGGTCTGTAGGGTCAGTCATCAGCCCATGATGCAGCCAGAGTGACATACTCGTGTATAAGAGCCATTATTTCCGTGGGTGTAAGGACCCAATGGAGGCTTGAAGCGGGGAAGTTACAAGGTATTTATTTTATTTGGCATGTAATGAACTTTTATTATTTAAGCATTTATATTTTGAACTTATTATGTTTTTTTTTTTGTTAATGAAGTAATGGACATTTGTCATTCTATACATGATTCTACAAATAATGGTGATGATATGTGTTTGGTGGATAGCGCAACCACTCATACAATACTTAGAAGTGATAAATATTTTTCAAATTTATCAAGAATGAAGGCAAATGTTAATACAATATCAGGCACTGCAAATTTAATTGAAGGCTCCGGAAGAGCCATTATATTGATGCCTAGATGAACAAAAATTATTATAGATGATACCTTATTATCCACCAAATCAAAAAGGAATCTGTTGAGTTTCAAAGATATACGTCGTAATGGATATCATATTAAGACAATAGATGAAAATAATTTTGAATATCTTTGCATTACATCTATTGTTTCAAGAAAAAAATGCATATTAGAAAAATTACCTGGTTTGTCTTCAGGTTTGTACGTTACACGTATAAGTACAATAGAAACTCATGTTATTGTGAACGAGAAGTTAACAAACCAGAAAAATTTATTTGTTATTTGGCATGACCGGTTAGGCCATCCCGGTTCAATTATGATGCGTAGAATAATAGAGAACTCACATGGTCATCCATTGAAGAACCAAAAGATTCTTTTATCCAGTGAGTTCTCATGTGCTGCTTGTTCTCAAGGAAAGTTAATCATTAAGCCCTCACCGGTAAAGGTTGGAATTGAATCCCTTAGATTTCTTGAATGAATTCAAGGCGACATATGTGGGCCTATTTGCCCACCATGTGGACCATTCAGATATTTTATGGTATTGATAGATGCATCAACTAGATGGTCACATGTTTGCTTATTATCTACTCGTAATGTAGCATTTGCAAGATTGCTTGCTCAAATAATCCGATTACGAGCACAATTCCCAGACTATGCAATCAAGACAATCCGTCTTGATAATCCTGGTGAATTTACATCACAGGCTCTTAATGATTATTGTATGTCAATAGGGATAAATGTTGAACATCCTGTTGCTCATGTACATACACAAAATGATCTAGCAGAATCATTTATTAAGCACCTCCAATTAATCGCAAGACCATTACTTATGAGAACAAAACTCCCAATTATAGCTTGGGGACATGCTATTTTACATGTTGCGGCACTTGTACGCATTAGGCCAACATCATATCACAAATTCTCCCCACTACAATTGGCTTTCGGTCAGGAGCCAAACATTTCCCATCTAAGAATCTTTGGTTGTACAGTATATGTTCTGATTGCTCCACCACAACGAACAAAGATGGGTCCTCAAAGGAGGCTGGGAATATATGTTGGGTATGAATCTCCATCTATCATTAAATATCTCGAACCCACAACTAGAGATGTATTTACAACACGTTTTGATGATTGTCATTTTGATGAGACAAGTTTCCCAGCTTTAGGGGGAGGGGAAAAGAAACAGCTGGAAAAAGAAATTATATGGAATGCACAATCATTATCTCAATTTGATCCTCGTACAAATTAATGTGAACTTGAAGTTTAAAGAATAATTCATTTACAAAATATTACAAATCAATTACCAAATGCATTCACTGACCCAAAGAAAATTACAAAATCACATATTCCAGCTTAAAATGCTCCAATTCGAATTAAAGTCCCAGAAGGAGAATTAATTAATGATTCTAAAGCACGTTTGAAACGTGGTAGACCAGTCGGTTCCAAAGATAAAAATCCTTGAAAAAGAAAGGGAGCAAATAATCAAGATGGCCCTAATGAAGAGGCTGAAAATTTCGAGGAAGATGTTGACATAAACAAATCTCTTGAAGAGATTCGAATTCGAAAATATTAGCAATAATGAGATCTCAATAAATTATGTCAATACAGGAAAAGAATGGAACCGACTCGAAGTAATTGTCGACAATATTTTTGCTTATAATGTAGCGCTAGAAATTATAAATGAAAACGAGGATCTTGAACCTAAATCTATCAAAGAATGTCAAAATAGAAAAGATTGGCCAAAATGGAAAGAAGCAATTCAAGCAAAATTGAATTCACTTGCTAAACGCAAAGTATTTGGACCTATAGTCAAAACACCTGAAGGTGTGAAACCCGTTGGATACAAATGGGTATGTTTACGTAAAAGAAATGAGAAAAATGAAGTTGTGAGATACAAAGCAAGACTGGTAGCTCAAGGTTTTTCTCAAAGGCCAGGTATTGATTATGAGGAGACATATTCTCCTGTGGTGGATGCAATAACATTAAGATATTTGGTTAGCCTGGCTGTGAGTGAAAAACTCGATATGCGATTAATGGATGCAACATGACTTATTTATATGGATCATTAGATAGTGATATTTACATGAAGATCCCTGAAGGATTTAAGATGCCTGATGCATATAATTCAAGCAATCGAGAAATGTGCTCAATTAAATTACAAAGATCATTGTATGGATTAAAACAATCAGGACGCATGTGGTACAATTGACTTAGTGAATATTTATTAAAAGAAGGATATAAAAATAATCCTCTTTGCCCATGTGTTTTTATAAAAAGTTCAAGTCCTGAGTTTGCTATTATTGCTGTATATGTTGATGATTTGAATATTATTGGAACTCTTGAAAAACTTTCAGAAGCTGTGGAATATCTAAAGAAAGAGTTCGAAATGAAAGATTTAGGAAAAATAAAATTTTGTCTTGGTCTACAAATTGAGCATTTAAAATGTGGAATTTTCATTCATCTGTCAACATATACTGAAAAGATTTTGAGACGGTTTTATATGGATAAATCACACCCATTGAGTAGCCCAATGATAGTTAGGTCACTTGATGTAGAAAAAGATCATTTTCGACCTAGAGAAGAACATGAAGAGCTCCTTGGTCCAGAAGTACCATATCTTAGTGCAATAGGAGCATTGATGTATCTTGCTAATTGTACAAGACCTGATATAGCTTACTGTCAATTTATTAGCAAGATTTAGTTCTGCTCCAACATATAGACATTGGAAAGGGATTAAGCACATACTTCGCTATCTCCAGGGTACTATTGATAAAGGATTATTCTATTCTAATAATTGTGGGTCACAACTTATTAATTATGTGGATGTCTAAATTTTTTATTTATTACCATTAACGTAATCAACAATCCCTTTTTCTTAGTTTCTTTTTTTCTTAGTTTCTTAATATTTGACTCTTGTATGTATATAAATAGGAGATCGCCTATTGGAATAAAACACTCAGAAAATTCTCATCTCTTCTCTATTTTCTTTCTCTAAATTATAATATTACATAATACTAATATTTTATAATAATATATATATTTTTTATAGATTAAATACTATTTTAGTGTGATTAAATCTTAAAAAAAAATTGTGTGTATTTGTCTTACATTGCTCATATGTGAGTGATTTGTGAGATTTATATTATACCAAGTAGTAACTAAGCTATAACCTTACAATAGAATTTTAGTAATTAGATAAATACTATTTTGGTGTCATTAAATCTATAAAAAAAAATGATAAATAAGTTTTTCATATTTTTTTCTTTTGTGAATTATGACTTGGATAGAATAATTTTGCTTTTCAACTGTGAGTTACTTACTATACCATATATTTTTCTTTGACAGAATTAAATATTTAATGTTACTTATCAAGTTAGAGATCCTAAAATGGTTTACAATATTTTGATAAATTTTGAATAATTGATTATTACAAATTAAAATTTAGATGTTATACTATGAAAATATTATATACATGAGTGTAATTTACTATTTAAATTTAAATGATTGTATTTCTTAAGATAACCACAAAATTCTTTTATATATTTATATTTAGGGGTTTATATATATGATGCAAAAATAGGTGTGTGATGCATCTTCGTTATGTTTATATATGTATAATCTTTTTTTTTTTTAAAAAAAAAAAAAATAACAATGCACATTGCAATTATTTAAAATATCTCGCAAATTTTTAATAAAATTTTAATAATTTATTTTTTTTTAAATTTAGTTCAACAATTTGTTTCACTCTTGTATTAAAATTAATACGAGTACAAAAAAAATATTTAAACTATATTTTTCAATACAATAAATTATTTAAAATATACAGAATATATTAAATAACTAAAGTGTAGTACAATAAAACAAAATGAAATTATTTTACGTACTGAAAATACGATAGGAACATAAATTGTGTAACCAATTATTTTGGTGTATTGAGAGCTTCTCTTTATATATTATGTGAGTAGGGATAGTTTTGCCTTACAGATTAATGATTTTTGATAATAATTATTAAATTAAATTATATGAGATCCAGTAATCATATTAATAGTGGTATAATACATTACAATATCGTTAAGTATTATCAATACTTTTAACATTTCTTATATTAATATAGTCATAAATATTTTACGTGCACGTGTGACTTTTCACTAGGAATAATTAAAAAGTACAAAATATAATAACAAATATTATATAATAAGTTCTCAATCGATTTATAGATTCAACATTGGATAGTGAGTTTCTTTACAAATTTTTTAATATTTTTAGATCTATTTTATATAACTGAATATTTCAAAAAATTATGTATAAATTACGTAGTTATAACTCATTGTTTAATTTTTATTCTGTGTTAAATAAATTTATTAGAAATAACAATAGTGACAAAGTATACAATGATAATAACGATTTTAAATAATCATGACATAAAAAGAGAAATGTTTACTTAAATAATTTTTAACAAATAATAATAATAATAATCTAATAATTTTTCTCTATATCACCTAATTAATCTATATAATAATTGATCAGGAGTAGTGAAACAATGAAAGTTAAAGTGTGCGGATAAATGAAAAGATAAGAGAAATAGAGAAAAAACTACTAATGATATAGAGTTCCAATATCTAAGGTCTATGATTAATTTTCATAAAAAAAAAATGTAATAAAGCATTAATACTGAATTGATCCCTAATTAAACAAAATACCTTTTCGAAGTCCTCGAGACGAAGATGCATAGTGGGTTGACGTATAGTGCGATTTGTCAACAGGGTCGTCTCAAATATTTTGGAGGCCCTGTTCTAATTTTAAAAAATAGGACCCTAACAAAAAAAAAATAATTTGCAAATAATATTTTTAAATATTATCATATTACGAAAGTATATTTTACAAAATTACACACTTAAAAATTCAAATTTTTTTTACTAAACTTGTTATTAATTCCAATACAACTTCAAGCCAATATCAACATTCTATTTAAAAAGGGACATCCTTCGAACGCTTTTTGAAGCAAATTCATCAACCAACTCTTCATATTTTATTGTCTCCAAAACCTCATTTTCAATCGCTATCGATGCTAATTCATTAAGCCTTTCTTGTAACATGGTAGACCGCAAGTAGGACTTCAACAACTTTAACTTTGAAAAACTTCTTTCTGCAGAAGCAACTGTCACAGGAATAGTCAACAAAATCCTATATGCAATAATTGTATTAGGAAAACAATCTACGCCTTTCAAAAACTTTAATATGTCGATAGCTCTCATTTTCTCTCTAGGCAATATTTACCTTAATAGCTTCAACTCCACACATAATTCATTCCCATCAATATCAGATTGTTCATTATGTTTCAATGCATTTTCAAAATGACAACAACAAGACTTTAAATTTGCGTTGTCTAATGATTGTAACTTGTCAGAAGTAAACAAGAAACTAAAATTATTTTCATACTCTTGATATTGTTCAAATCTCTTAGTAAGAGAAGCAATGGCTTGATCAACAAGGTAAAGAAAATAATTAATTCTAAAAGATTCCTCTCCAGATAACTCAACAGATGGTATTTAAATTTTCATCAAATTGTCTTTTTCTTCAAATTGTGCGCCTTTGAGGAAATACTGGATCGATATTCATTTCAATAGCAATTTCCTTAGCATTAGCCAAGGCGTTATAAAAACATGTTTCTCTATATCCCACGAAAAAAGAAATTAACCCTTTTATTTTGTCCATAGCAATATCAATAAGCATATCCTTTGATTGTAAAAGCTTACTAACCAAATTAATTGCAGATAAGATTTCAAACCAAATAATAATTGCTATTAAAAACTCAAAATCACCAAGTTCATTTATTGCTAAGGATTTTGCTTCACTTCTGATTTTAGAATCAAGTTCATCCTTTTCCGATACTTCAAGTAAAGCTTCTCTAAAATCTGACATTTGAGATCTTATAGCTTTAACACTTTCTACACGACTCTCCCAACGAGTGGATGACAATGATTTTGGAGTCAATCCTTTCACATTATCTTTCAAAATTTGTCATCTCTTAGTAGAATTGGCAAAAATTGTATAAATGCGTTGAATAACTCCAAAAAAAAATCTCTAGCTTTACTACACGATTCAACCATGTCACACAAAATCAAATTAAGACTATGACAACCACAAGGAGTATAAAAGGCTCTTGGATTTATGTCTAAAAATTTCTTTTGTACACCTTGATGTTTTCCTTTCATATTTGACTCATTATCATAACCTTGCCCTCGCACATCAAATATGTCAAGATCAAGTTTTTTCAGCTCATTTTGTAGCACATCATAAAGTCCTTGACCAGTTGTATCATTCACATTTAAAAATCCTAAAAAAGATTCTTCAATGCTAACAGAATGTCGAGAAACATCCACATATCTCAATATCAAGGACATTTGCTCTTGATGGCTAACATCAGGAGTACAATCAAGTATCACAGAAAAATATTTTGCTTGTTTAACTTTTTTAATGATTTCTGCTTTAATTGCTGAAGCAAGCAAAATTATTAACTCGTTTGGGATGTTATGTCCAAGATAATGAATGTGAATATCATCATTTGTAATGCGTTTAACATGTTCTTGGATAATAGGATCAAACTCTGCCAACATTTCAATTAAGCCAAGAAAATTGTCATTACTATTTTGATATAATTTCTCATTAGATCCACGAAAGGCCAAATTATGTTTAGCAAGAAATTTAACTATTAAAATAATTCTTTGTAAAACTTTTTTCCAGTGATCTTTTTCTTTTTCAATTAGTCTTTGAGTCGATTTATCAATGGTTTGATTCTTTTGGACTCTTAGACGGAATTCGTACCAAGTGGTCATATTTTTAACATGTTCTGTGCTTATCTCATGCTCTCTAAGTCTTTCACTAATATGCACCCAATCACTAAAGCCTTCATTTATTAATTGTCCTCTAACAGTTCCTGTTTTAAAAACTTTGCAACATAAACAAAATACTCTATCTAACTCTTTTGAATAAACAAGCCAATCTCTATCATACTTCTCCCCATTTGATAAAACTCTAGTATACAAATTAGCAGTGAATCGTCTAGAAAATTTACCTTTAGGACCAGCCATAATAGAACAATCTCTTTTTGGACACTTCATCACTAATAAATCAATCATTTTTGGATCAAGAGCATCCCAATTTCTTGGATCAAATATGTCAAGTAAATTTTTAAATGAGTTTGTTTGCTAAGCATTATTATTATCCTCTAAAATTTTATTTTCGAGTGAATTATTCAAATGGTCATCATCACAATTTTCATAATCAAAATTTTGATTTTCCATATTATCATTTTCAATAGGCACATCACCTTTATTTTCCACATTATTATTTTCAATAGGCATGTCACTTCTATTTTCTACATCATCATTTTCACTATGATTCTCAATAATAGGCAACATATTTTCAGAAATTTCAGTATCAACAACATTATGATTATAATTTTCAAAAGAAATTTGTGGTTCTTTTATAACGAATTTATCAAGAGCTCCTCTTTGAGATTGCGTTAACTCCTCAATTTTTTTCATTTTCTTACGCTTTTCATATCCAGACTCATATTTTTTAATTTTATGAGACAAAGTAAAAAAAAATAATAGCAACAACTTATATAATATTTCAAAGAACAATCAAGATAATAATAATTATTAATTTAAAAGTTCAAAAAGGGACGAAAAAACCTGATATTTGCTGCTAATTCCATCTTCAAAGTTTAAAACTTCAAATTGTGAAAATTTGCCGTCACCAATTGCCCAATGCTCATTTAAAATTGATTTTCTGATTTATGCAATGATATTTTTAGAATATAGTTATAAATAATAATTAACTAAATAACAATTAATCTCAATTAAAAAAAATTTACAAAAATATGATTGATTGACAGTATTAAACAAGGGTGAATTACAACATATACATTATGTAAATATGTAAATAGGTATAATACATATTATATACTTTTTTTTTTCTCCATTAGTTTCAGCATTAAATACGTAAATAAGTATATTTAGTTTTTTTAAAAAATAAAAGGTAAAAAGGCAAAGAAAAAATACTAGCTAACTACTAATACTAACTACACTATTAATCATAAAAAGTGAGATCAAATATAACAAATATACAGATTTGAAATTGAAAATAATAAACAATATAGATACAATGAACAAAGAATAAATATCAAATACATACCTTCTATTAACCGTTGATAAATTTGCCTCAAAAAATTCCAATGAATGATATTATTCTTCAAATCTTTTATTTTTTTTATATATTTATAAAAAAAAAAACTAAAAATATAGATGATAACAAAATATATCTAATATCTTTCTTCTCAATTTTTATAAACAATTTTGATTTTTGATGTGGATGAAAAATCTTAAAATGGGATATATATATATATCTTTATATATTAAAAGTGCCTATCTTACGGCATTTCTTTGTTTAACAGAATATACCTTAAAAATAAAAGAATATTCCGTTAAATTTAACGATGTTAATAGGTTTGATCTCCCGTTAACAAATAAACCCAATAATTAAACCAAAAAATTAAACAATCTTTTTTTAAATTAAAAAAAATATCTTAGCCACATAACTCTCCAACATCAACGTTAACTCCAAAAAAAAAATAAAAAAAAAATATTAAAATTAAAACGATAGTAAACCTAATTTCCTATAAAATTGTAATTTTTTTTATTATTTTTTATGAAAGAAATAAAAAAATATTAAAATTAAAACGATAGTAAACCTAATTTCCTAAAAAATTGTAATTTTTTTATTATTTTTTATGAAATTATAAGTTTAAAATATTTTTCTCACCCCTCAGTACTCGCGAGACCCATTTAGATCGATTGCCTCGGCACTTGCTTATGAATTTGAAGAAGTCATCGTCTGCCTCGGCAATTGCTTGTGAATTTGGACTTGTACTACTCAATCCATTCTCAAACACCCATTTTCCTTAAAAGAACGAAAGCCGAAAACCAAATCCTTACTATAGTGTTAACACTGTAAACCCCTCCTCCCTTCACTGTCTTCCATTTCAGTACTCATCACCACCAACCAACCAACCCACTACCAGGTATCTATCTATCTTTCTTTCTTTCTTTCTTTTCTTTTTGTTTTCTTCTATGATTTTTCTTTAATTTGATGTTGTTTTCATTATTAGTACTAATAATTGTATTTGCATTATTGAGTGTGGGAATCTTTGTAGTAGTCTCTATCTTGTCTTGTCTTTCTGATCTGTATTTGTTTTCAGTGAGATTTTTCCTCTAATATCTAATTATATATATAATGTCCTCCTCTTGTTTGATATTTTTCCCAAGTGGGTTTCATTTAAGAACCCCTTTTGTGATGGTAAAGTAAAGCTAAGATCTTTATTTGTTTTTTTTTTTCTTTTTCTGCAGTTTTTCTCACTGATTTTTGGTTAATGGCGTTCAATGATAATAACCCATCTTCTATAACAACCAGAAAGAGAAAGTTTGAAGAAAATGACAGTTGCTTTCTCAGCAATTTTTTCAACACGTCAGGTCTTCACATATACATTTAGTATATTTATTAAAACATCGTTTTAGTTTTGTAGAATAATTTTTGAATGCTGAACTGTTCCACCTAGATAGATTTGTCTTTTTTTTTGTTTACATATGAATTTGAATTATTCCTCCAAATTTTCTATAAGTAAATAATAAGTATTATTTTGTTATGACTAATATATACCCAATTATATTTTACTAACCAAATATAATAGCACAAAAATTACTTTAATAAAATAAATCATTCCCAAGATCATACTTTTAGATACAATCTAAATAAATAATTGTAAAGCCCGCTTAGTTAATTTAGAAATTAGCAGTTATTTATGTTAATCATGAAATTATTTATAGCTATTTAAATAATTTATCGCTGTTATTTATGGAATTCAGATATGCATGATTATGTCATCAGTAGCTTTATATTTCGCATTTCCGGTGTCCGGTATTTTGGAACTCGGCGTTTGGCTCAGTAGAAATCACAACTTAGTATGTTAGTATTTTGGGGACGGGTTTTAGACATTGGGAATGTCGGGAATGGCCGGGAATTTAGAATTTCCCAAAAATACCCCTTTAGTATGATTTATGTGATTTTATGATGGAGGGGCAAAATGGTCTTTTTGCCCCAATAATATTTTGTCTTTTAGTGATTATTAATTGGAATAAATGTTTATTTTAATTGTTAATTGTTGGCTGAAATGATTTTGGGTTAAATGGCTTTATTCCTTTTATTTCTTTCATTTTACAACACTTAGAAAAAAATTGGAAATTTTCAAGAAAACACTCTCTTTTCTCTCTCTCTTTTCGGCTGAACCTTTGGGTGCTTGGAGCTGGATTTTTGTGGTGATTCAAGCTAGTTTTGCAAAGCTCTAGTGAATTCTTGTTTGTGGTAGGTGTCTTCTAGCTTTCTCCTCTTTTATTTTAGGAAAAGTTTGGTATATTGTTGATGCATGCATGCTTTTGTGGCTGTTCTTGTTGCTGTGTTTGGTTCTTATTTTCTGAAGTTCAAAGCATGATTATTTGATGTTAATTGAGTTGTTTGAAGCATGAGTAGCTAGGTTGTTCAAAGTTTGAGTTTTCTTTGAAAAATGTGGTTTTTGGAGGAAAATAGTGTGATTATGTTTCTGTGTTGTTGCTGTAATTTCTGTTAGTTTTCAGAGGTGATATTATGCTTGATTATGTAGAATTAAGTGGGTTTGATTGCATGTTTAGGTGTTTTTGCTCAAGTTTGAGTTTAGAACTCAAGCTTGAGCTCCAATGGCAAATTTTGTATCTGTGGTTTCTGGGTAGGTTTGATGCCTTGGATATGTTATTTGGGACATATAGAGCACGTGTCCGGAAAGTTTGGGACCAATTGGGGTTGAATTGGTCGAGTTATGAATTTTTGAAGTTGCCGCTGCGAGGAACCGGAATTCGGTTGAGCATCCGATTCGGATGGGGGTCCTGAATTTCCCGAACCGGAATTCGGTTGGGCAACCGGTCTACCGGTTGGGGGATTTTTCGAACCACTAGTTTTCCTCGTTTTTGGGTTTTTAGGGGTATTGCCATGCTTTTTATCGATAGGGAAACTTTTAGTTCCTAGTTTTAGTCCGGGAAGTGATTTAGCGTGTCACTTATAGCGTTGTGATTTTTATGGTTTAGGAGCCGATGTCCGCCGCTCGGCTTCGATTCCGGTCGGGTTGACCGCACACCCGAAATCGGAATCCGGGTAAGATTAGTATAACGGTATGCATATGTAGATTACATGTTTAGCGTGCATGTAGGAAGCACCTGCTAGATTACATTAGTCATGTATTTAGGCTTCGAACCATCCAACCCCGTCACGTCGGTACGAGCCGGAGTATGACCAAGAATGAGTATGACCGGTTCGACCGATCAGCCGACACTTGGTTGGTGGTTCGGTGCTATTGACCTATCCCGTCGGTACAGGCTGGAGTATGACCACAGGCGGAGTATGACCGGCTCGACCGATCGGAGGATACTTGTCAATAGTACCGTCCCCCGAACGTTCAAAACTCGGTACCATGTTGGACATGGCGCAGTAGCTCGGTACCATGTTGGACATGGCGATGGCGGGACTCGCATCGTGTTGGACACGGCAGTCAGTTTTATGTATGATATTATTATGCTTTTCTTACTGAGTCTGTCGACTCACAGTTTATGTTCATGTGTAGGTAAAGGCAAGGCTATAGCTGATGGACCGTGAGCGAGCTTATGAGATTGTACATGTCGGGGCGGTTAGGCCTGGAGCGTACGATCCTCGGGACAGCACGGTTGAGATTTTTGTAACTGTCGTTAGACGACTTTCATTTTGATGTAAAAGTTAATCAGTTAAAACGTTTGTAAATGATTTTATAAATCGGGATCCCGAGACTTTTATAATATGGTTTATAAGTTTAATTAAAAAGCAAAAATTTTAATTAATCACGTTTTTTTCCATAAACCTCGTTGATTAGCAACGAGCTGCACAGTACGTTTAAAAATCACGTAATACGCCTAAGATAGTTAGGGTGTTACAATAATAAAAAAAAAAGACTTTAAATAAAACTAATATTTACGTGCCTCGGCACGTAACTTTTAACTAGTATATATATAGTAGGTGAATAAAAAAAGTTTTAAAAAAAATAAATTAAATGGTATTAATAAATTTGGTACCGTTAGTTTACTAAAAACTAAGAAATTTGGTACTTAATTGACTAATAGTCTAATACTTGGTTTATAAAAAAAAAAAAATTGAAAAGGTTAAAAATTAATGAGCTTTTGTTGGGAAGGAGAAGAATGAGAGAGATAAGACCAACGTCTCTCAATTAATGATCCCTATTAAATGGGCTTTTGCAATGACCAAGGGAGGGAGCTTATCAAAAAAAAAAAAAAAGAGAAAATTACGTTCTATACCCTTTTTATATTGTACTCTTTTATTTTTACCTTTTTTTTTTTAAAGTCTATCATATTTACCTCTTTTTTTAAACATTATACCAATTTTGCCAATGTCACTTCAAGATACTCTCCATGTGATTCTCTTATGTCAGGGTATTTTAGGTACAATATATATAAAAAGAGGTATGTTTCAATTAAATTTAAAATTAGAGGTAAATTTAATTAATTGATTAATAAAAGTGGTATTTTTCAACTTACCAAAAAAAAAAAATTAACAAAATTGGGCCCTTTTCTTGCGTGGGCCCTGTGCAGTAGGTCTGCCTGCACACCATTAGGGTCGGGCCTGTTTGTCAAATATATTGGGTCATATGGTATTTTCTCATTCTCTTCTTCGATCGAGATATCCTCCTTTTCGCCTAAGAAAGATTGATTGAATTATCAAAAATTTAGAGCAAG
Organism: Cannabis sativa; assembly: GCF_029168945.1. Taxonomy (NCBI): domain Eukaryota; kingdom Viridiplantae; phylum Streptophyta; class Magnoliopsida; order Rosales; family Cannabaceae; genus Cannabis; species Cannabis sativa. Next base: position 7,917,784 of record NC_083602.1, read on the forward strand.
AAATGCAATGAAGTGCACTTAAATATATTTTTTAGGGGTATACAAATTAATATTAGCAATTCAAATAATTTATGGTTGGCTTGTCTAGGATATGGGATCTCACGACTCACGCTGCATCTTTACTCTTATATTGGATGGTGCATATATACAATGCATTAGGAATTAGATTTAACTATTAAGATTGCTGAAACATCTAGATGGGTTGCAAAGTGGCCGTATCATCTTCTACAATATTAAAAGTTGAAATTTGAGGGTGGTAATATAATACTAAAAGCTGCTATTAGTGGATAACTTTGCTTATATAATTAAATTTATTAACATGCTTCTTGCAGAAAACTATATAAGTGAAGAAACTATGATGCTCAAATTTCATTACACCTTTAATAATTTTCTCAACAAGTATTAATTTGTAACTTGTCTGTTCAGATCTCGTCGACGATGGAAGAACATTCCAAAGCTCTGGCACGATCAAGGAGAGGGAGAATGAGAGAGAGATTTGGGGCTTTGGGGTTCTCGAGCATTGGCAAAACAGAGCAATTGTGTGGCTGCCATGAGGGTTGGGGTGGCTGCCGTGAGGGTTGGGGTGGCTGGTGGCGGGGATTGGCATGTGGTTGGAGATGAAGAAGACAAGGAAGAAAAAAAAGAAAAAATATTATTTTAAAAAATTTAAATAATTTATTTATTTTTATTATAATTTTTTTTAAATTAAAATTATAATTTAGACCAATAATAATTGGACATGTGTCAATTTTGAATAAGTGAACATATCTGTTAAAGTTGGGACTAACGGACTTACAAAAAGTACGACTTTGAGGACTATTGCCGCTATTTTTTGTGGTTGGGGATTAATCTCCATCAAAGTAAATTTTTAAAGGACTTTTGCTGCAAATATCCCTTATAATTTTTATGTAATTTTATATTTTTTTATTCATTTAATATTTGTTTATTGTTATACCCAAAATTAAACTATAATATTAATATTATATAGTGCTTTATGTAATACAAAATTTAGTTGTTCGCAAGAAATTGTGCTTTATTATGAAGAGGAGTGTTACCATCAACCTTCTGTTACAACCTCTAAGTTAATTTCCACGCCCAAAAATACATGTCGGAATATTTTTTTTCCAATTTTTTTTTTCACGGAGGTATTTGTTATGCTTACAATATCATCCCTGTAAATTTTTGAAAAATTTCGAATAGTTTAAAGTGCCGAAAATACGTTTGAAGTTTTTTGAACGCGAGTGGTATACTGGAATATCAGGAACTCTTTTTTTTGCTACTGTAAACTATTCGGAATTTTCAAAAATTTACAGGGATGATATTGTAAATATAACGAATAACGCTATGAAAAAAATTTGAAATAAAATATTTCGGCATGTGATTTCGGACGTGAAGATTGACTAAGAAGTTGTAATTAGTATTTCTTTATTATGAATCTTTGGCCGTATGCATGCCTAAGCCAACACCTCTACTCCCTAGGGTTGGCCCCAAAATTAAACTATAATATTAATAGGTTAATTATCAATTTTTCTCCACGAACTTTGACATATACTAAGTCATGCCCCCTGAACTTTTTTGGCTGTTAAAAATTTCTCCTGAACTATTAAGATTATTAGATTTAAGGACTTTTGTCTAATTTTAGTAAAAAAAATTCTAACATAGATGAAAGAAGGATATAAAAATAATTGACTTACAAAGATCATTGTATGGATTAAAACAATCAGGACGCATGTGGTACAATTGACTTAGTGAATATTTATTAAAAGAAGGATATAAAAATAATCCTCTTTGCCCATGTGTTTTTATAAAAAGTTCAAGTCCTGAGTTTGCTATTATTGCTGTATATGTTGATGATTTGAATATTATTGGAACTCTTGAAAAACTTCAGAAGCTGTGGAATATCTAAAGAAAGAGTTCGAAATGAAAGATTTAGGAAAAATAAAATTTTGTCTTGGTCTACAAATTGAGCATTTAAAATGTGGAATTTTCATTCATCAGTCAACATATACTGAAAAGATTTTGAGACGGTTTTATATGGATAAATCACACCCATTGAGTAGCCCAATGGTAGTTAGGTAACTTGATGTAGAAAAAGATCCTTTTTGACCTAGAGAAGAACATAAAGAGCTCCTTGGTCCAGAAGTACCATATCTTAGTGCAATAGGAGCATTGATGTATCTTGCTAATTGTACAAGACCTGATATAGCTTACTGTTAATTTATTAGCAAGATTTAGTTTTGCTCCAACATATAGACATTGGAAAGGGATTAAGCACATACTTCGCTATCTCCAGGGTACTATTGATAAAGGATTATTCTATTCTAATAACTGTGGGTCACAACTTATTAATTATGTGGATGTCTAAATTTTTTATTTATTACCATTAACGTAATCAACAATCCCTTTTTCTTAGTTTCCCTTTTTCTTAGTTTCTTAATATTTGACTCTTGTATGTATATAAATAGGAGATCACCTATTGGAATAAAACACTCAGAAAATTCTCATCTCTTCTCTATTTTCTTTCTCTAAATTATAATATTACATAATACTAATATTTCATAATAATATATATATTTTTTATAGATTAAATACTATTTTAGTGTGATTAAATCTTAAAAAAAATTGTGTGTATTTGTCTTACATTGCTCATATATGAGTGATTTGTGAGATTTATATTATACCAAGTAGTAACTAAGCTATAACCTTACAATAGAATTTTAGTAATTAGATAAATACTATTTTGGTGTCATTAAATCTATAAAAAAAAATGATAAATAAGTTTTTTATATTTTTTTCTTTTGTGAATTATGACTTGGATAGAATAATTTTGCTTTTCAACTGTGAGTTACTTACTATACCATTTATTTTTCTTTGACGAATTAAATATTTAATGTTACTTATCAAGTTAGAGATCCTAAAATGGTTTACAATATTTTGATAAATTTTGAATAATTGATTATTACAAATTAAAATTTAAATGTTATACTATGAAAATATTATATACATGAGTGTAATTTACTATTTAAATTTAAATGATTGTATTTCTTAAGATAACCACAAAATTCTTTTATATATTTATATTTAGGGGTTTATATATATGATGCAAAAATAGGTCTGCTGATGCATCTTCGTTATGTTTATATATGTATAATCTTTTTTTAAAAAAAAATAATAATAACAATGTACATTGCAATTATTTAAAATATCTCGCAAATTTTTAATAAAATTTTAATAATTTATTTTTTTTAAAATTTAGTTCAACAATTTGTTTCACTCTTGTATTAAAAGTAATACGAGTACAAAAACAATATTTAAACTATATTTTTCAATACTATAAATTATTTAAAATATACAGAATATATTAAATAACTAAAGTGTAGTACAATAAAACAAAATGAAATTATTTTACGTACTGAAAATACGATAGGAACATAAATTGTGTAACCAATTATTTTGGTGTATTGAGAGCTTCTCTTTATATATTATGTGAGTAGGGATAGTTTTGCCTTACAGATTAATGATTTTTGATAATAATTATTAAATTAAATTATATGAGATCCAGTAATCATATTAATAGTGGTATAATACATTACAATATCGTTAAGTATTATCAATACTTTTAACATTTCTTATATTAATATAGTCATAAATATTTCACGTGCACGTGTGACTTTTCACTAGGAATAATTAAAAAGTACAAAATATAATAACAAATATTATATAATAAGTTCTCAATCGATTTATAGATTCAACATTGGATAGTGAGTTTCTTTACAAATTTTTTAATATTTTTAGATCTATTTTATATTACTAAATATTTCAAAAAATTATGTATAAATTACGTAGTTATAACTCATTGTTTAATTTTTATTATGTGTTAAATAAATTTATTAGAAATAGCAATAGTGACAAAGTATACAATGATAATAACGATTTTAAATAATCATGACATAAAAAGAGAAATGTTTACTTAAATAATTTTTAACAAATAAATCAATCATTTTTGGATCAAGAGCATCCCAATTTCTTGGATCAAATATGTCAAGTAAATTTTTAAATGAGTTTGTTTGCTCAGCATTATTATTATCCTCTAAAATTTTATTTTCGAGTGAATTATTCAAATGGTCGTCATCACAATTTTCATAATCAAAATTTTGATTTTCTAGATTATCATTTTCAATAGGCACATCATCTTTATTTTCCACATTATCATTTTCAATAGGCATGTCACTTCTATTTTCTACATCATCATTTTTACTATGATTCTCAATAATAGGCAACATATTTTCAGAAATTTCAGTATCAACAACATTATGATTATGATTTTCAAAAGAAACTTGTGGTTCTTTTATAATGAATTTATCAAGAGCTCCTCTTTGAGATTGCGTTAACTCCTCAATTTTTTTTCTTTTTCTTACGCTTTTCATACACAGACTCATATTTTTTAATTTTATGAGACAAAGTAATAGCAACAACTAATATAATATTTCAAAGAACAATCAAGATAATAAAATTATTAATTTAAAAGTTCAAAAAGGGATGAAAAAACATGATATTTGCTGCTAATTCCGTCTTCAAAGTTTAAAACTTCAAATTGTGAAAATTTGTCGTCACCAATTGGCCAATGCTCATTTAAAATTGATTTTCTGATTTATGTAATGATATTTTTAGAATAAAGTTATTGTACTAATAAATAATAATTAACTAAATAACAATTAATCTCAATTAAAAAAAATTTACAAAAATATGATTGATTGACAGTATTAAACAAGGGTGAATTACAACATATACATTATGTAAATATGTAAAAAGGTATAATACATATTACATACTTTTTTTTTCTCCATTAGTTTCAGCATTAAATACGTAAATAAGTATATTTAGTTTTTTTAAAAAATAAAAGGTAAAAAGACAAAGAAAAAAAACTAGCTAACTACTAATACTAACTACACTGTTAATCATAAAAAGTGAGATCAAATATAACAAATATACAGATTTAAAATTAAAAATAATAAACAATATAGATACAATGAACAAAGAATAAATATCAAATACATACCTTCTATTAACCGTTGATAAATTTGCCTCAAAAAATTCCAATGAATGATATTATTCTTCAATTCTTTTTTTTTATATATATATAAAAAAAAAACTAAAAATATAGATGATAATAAAATATATCTAATATCTTTCTTCTCAATTCTCATAAACAATTTTGATTTTTGATGTGGATGAAAAAGCTTAAAATGGGATATATATATAGTAGGTGAATAAAAAAGTTTTAAAAATATTAATTAAATGGTATTAATAAATTTGGTACCGTTAGTTTACTAAAAACTAGGAAATTTGGTACTTAATTGACTAATAGTCTAATACTTGGTTTATAAAAAAAAAAAATTGAAAAGGTTAAAAATTAATGAGCTTTTGTTGGGAAGGAGAAGAATGAGAGAGATAAGACCAACGTCTCTCAATTAATGATCCCTATTAAATGGGCTTTTCCAATGACCAAGGGAGGGAGTTTATCAAAAAAAAAAAAAATAATTGGGCCCTTTTCTTGCGTGGGCCCTGTGTAGTAGGTCTGCCTGCACACCATTAGGGTTGGGCCTGATTGTCAAATATATTGGGTCATATGGTATTTTCTCGTTCTCTTCATCGATCGAGATATCCTCCTTTTCACCCAAGAAAGATTAATTGAATTATCAAAAATTTAGAGCAAGAAATGCAATGAAGTGCACTTAAATATATTTTTTAGGGGTATACAAATTAATATTAGCAATTCAAATAATTTATGGTTGGCTTGTCTAGGATATGGGATCTCACGCTGCATCTTTACTCTTATATTGGATGGTGCATATATACAATGCATTAGGAATTAGATTTAACTATTAAGATTGCTGAAACATCTAGATGGGTTGCAAAGTGACCGTATCATCTTCTACAATATTAAAAGTTGAAATTTGAGGGCGGTAATATAATACTAAAAGCTGCTATTAGTGGATAACTTTGCTTATATAATTAAATTTATTAACATGCTTCTTGCAGAAAACTATATAAATGAAGAAACTATGATGCTCAAATTTCATTACACCTTTAATAATTTTCTCAACAAGTATTAATTTGTAACTTGTCTGCTCAGATCTTGTCGACGATGGAAGAACATTCCAAAGCTCTGGCACGATCAAGGAGAGGGAGAATGAGAGAGAGATTTGGGGCTTTGGGGTTCTCGAGCATTGGCAAAACTAAGCAATTGTGTGGCTGCCACGAGGGTTGGGGTGGCTTCCGTGAGGGTTGGGGTGGCTGGTGGCGGGGATTGGCATGTGGCTGGAGATGAAGAAGACAAGGAAGAGAAAAAAGAAAAAAAATTATTTTAAAAATTTTAAATAATTTATTTATTTTTATTATAATTTTTTTAAATTAAAATTATAATTTATACCAATAATAATTGGACATGTGTCAATTTTGAATAAGTGAACATATCTTTTAAAGTTGGGACTAACGGACTTACAAAAAGTACGACTTTGAGGACTATTGCCGCTATTTTTTGTGGTTGGGGATTAATCTCAATCAAAGTAAATTTTTAAAAGACTTTTGCTGCAAATATCCCTTATAATTTTTATGTAATTTTATATTTTTTTTATTCATTTAATATTTGTTTATTGTTTTACCCAAAATTAAACTATAATATTAATATTATATAGTGCTTTATGTAATACAAAATTTAGTTGTTTGCAAGAAATTGTGCTTTATTATGAAGAGGAGTGCTACCATCAACCTTCTGTTACAATCTCTAAGTTAATTTCCATGCCCAAAAATACATGTCGGAATATTTTTTTTTCCAATTTTTTTTCACGGGGGTATTTGTTATGCTTACAATATCATCCCTGTAAATTTTTGAAATTTTTTGAATAGTTTACAGTGCCGAAAATACGTTTGAAGTTTTTTGAACGCGCGTGGTAAACTGGAATATCAGGAACTCTTTTTTTGCTACTGTAAACTATTCAGAATTTTTCAAAAATTTACAGGGATGATATTGTAAATATAACGAATACCACTATGAAAAAAATTTGAAATAAAATATTTCGGCATGTGATTTCGGACGTGAAGATTGACTAAGAAATTGTAATTAGTATTTCTTTATGATGAATCGTTGGTCGTATGCATGCCTAAGCCAACACCTCTACTCCCTAGGGTTGGCCCCAAAATTAAATTATAATATTAATAGGTTAATTATCAATTTTTCTCCCCGAACTTTGACATGTACTAAGTCATGCCCCCCGAACTTTTTTGGCCGTTAAAAATTTCCCCTGAACTATTAAGATTGTTAGATTTAAGGACTTTTGTCTAATTTTAGTAAAAAAATTCTAACATAGATGAAAATTTTAGATAAAAGTCCTTAAATCTAACAATCTCAATAGTTCAGGAGGAATTTTTAACGGCCAAAAAAATTCAAGAAGCATAATTTGGTATATGTCAAAATTCGGGGGAAAAATTACTTATTAGCCATATGAATATTATACGGTGCTTTGTGTAATAAAAAGAAAGGCATTTTACATAAGTGTATACATTTTCTTAAATAATTACAAAAAAATGTGCAAAAAAAATTAATTGTCACAATGTACACATTTAAAAATATTTTTACATAAAATCATACAAATTCTTAATTTAATTATATTGGATGGATTTAATGAGAATGATTACCATAATTAAATTTTATCCGTTTTATAATTATTTGTATGGCTAATTTGTACAACATTTAATGAGTAAGCTTTCAAACCATAATCAATATTAGAATATTACTAATCAATAATAAAATTTGTATTAGGCATGGTATATAATATCATGTATATAATATGTACAGTAATAATAAAATTTGTATTAGAATATTACTAATATCACGTATATAATCTGTACATTAATAATTTCATGGTATATTTTTCAAAATCAATACTTATATAATCATGATTTTTTTATTAAAATATGTCATATATGCCCTATATATTATGAGATTAGTAATGCTATTATGTTGTTTAATTTAATATTCATAATATATATATTATGATATTTTGTTTGAAAAATCTTTGGAAATATTTTGTATGTATATATGTTTATTTTATTTTCTATTAATTAAACATACTAATTTAATAAACAAAATAATAATATTCACATAGCTTTATTATATTAGTGCCATGTTTATTTTTTAGAAAATAAATAAATATATAAAAAAAACTGTTTATCTTCCTTCTTTATTTTTTGTTTATTGTGTCCTATTTATTTTTTCTAATTAAATAATATTTGGAGTTTATAAAGTTATGTTTGTTTATTTATTTATTTTTTGATGTAAGAATTGCATTTCAATAGAAAATTCTTCAACTAACTCATTAGAAAATAATAAATATATAGACGCAATAAAAAGAAAATATATTTATTTTAGTATAGTATAAATTGGCTATGTTTATTTTTATATTTACAATTATAATAAACATACTAATAATATAAAATACTTTGTATATATATGTTTATTTTGTTTTTATTTATTAAACATACTAATTTAATAAACAAAATAATAATATTCAGATATGTTTATTATATCACTCTGCGTGTCATGTTTATTTTTTAGAATTTTAAGCATTGATTTATATTTATATACATTAATGTTTATAATTTTGATATTGTATTTTATTGAAAAAAAAAAACTTATTAAATTATAATAATTCATACTAAAATAGATAATAAACATTTATTCTTTAATAAAAAAAATATTTAATTTGTTTATTTTTATAAAACTGATTATTATTTATTTACTTAATTTCCCAGAATTCTTTATTTTGAATTTTAATAAATATGTTTTATTATTAATAATTTTTATTTATTTTTTCTAATTAAATAATATTTGGAGTTTATAAAGTTATGTTTGTTTATTTATTTATTTTTTGATGTAAGAATTGTATTTCAATAGAAAATTCTTCCACTAACTCATTAGAAAATAATAAATATATAGACACAATAAAAAGAAAATATATTTATTTTAGTATAGTATAAATTGGCTATGTTTATTTTTATATAATTATAATAAACATACTAATAATATAAAATACTTTGTATATATATGTTTATTTTGTTTTTATTTATTAAACATACTAATTTAATAAATAAAATAATAATATTCAGATATGTTTATTATATCACTCTGCGTGTCATGTTTATTTTTTAGAATTTTAAGCATTGATTTATATTTATATACATTAATGTTTATAATTTTGATATTGTATTTTATTGAAAAAAAACTTATTAAATTATAATAATTCATACTAAAATAGATAATAAACATTTATTCTTTAATAAAAAAATATTTAATTTGTTTATTTTTATAAAACTGATTATTATTTATTTACTTAATTTTACAGAATTCTTTATTTTGAATTTTAATAAACTTGTTTTATTATTAATAATTTTTATTTATTTTTTCTAATTAAATAATATTTGGAGTTTATAAAGTTATGTTTGTTTATTTATTTATTTTTTGATATAAGAATTGTATTTCAATAGAAAATTCTTCCACTAACTCATTAGAAAATAATAAATATATAGACACAATAAAAAGAAAATATATTTATTTTAGTATAGTATAAATTGGCTATGTTTATTTTTGTATTTACAATTATAATAAACATACTAATAATATAAAATACTTTGTATATATATGTTTATTTTGTTTTTATTTATTAAACATACTAATTTAATAAACAAAATAATAATATTCAGATATGTTTATTATATCACTCTGCGTGTCATGTTTATTTCTTAGAATTTTAAGCATTGATTTATATTTATATACATTAATGTTTATAATTTTGATATTGTATTTTATTGAAAAAAAACTTATTAAATTATAATAATTCATACTAAAATAGATAATAAACATTTATTCTTTAATAAAAAAATATTTAATTTGTTTATTTTTATAAAACTGATTATTATTTATTTAGTTAATTTTACAGAATTCTTTATTTTGAATTTTAATAAACATGTTTTATTATTAATAATTTTTATTTATTTTTTCTAATTAAATAATATTTGGAGTTTATAAAGTTATGTTTGTTTATTTATTTATTTTTTGATGTAAGAATTGTATTTCAATAGAAAATTCTTCCACTAACTCATTAGAAAATAATAAATATATAGACACAATTTAAAGAAAATATATTTATTTTAGTATAGTATAAATTGGCTATGTTTATTTTTGTATTTACAATTATAATAAACATACTAATAATATAAAATACTTTGTATATATATGTTTATTTTGTTTTTATTTATTAAACATACTAATTTAATAAACAAAATAATAATATTCAGATATGTTTATTATATCACTCTGCGTGTCATGTTTATTTCTTAGAATTTTAAGCATTGATTTATATTTATATACATTAAGGTTTATAATTTTGATATTGTATTTTATTGGAAAAAAATTATTAAGTTATATTAATTCATACTAAAATAGATAATAAACATTTATCTTTAATAAAAAAAATTATTTAATTTGTTTATTTTTATAAAATTGTTTATTATTTATTTACTTAATTTGACAAAATTCTTTATTTTGAATTTTAATAAACATGTTTTATTATTAATAATTTTTAAAACATTAATATAATAAACATAAGGATAAAATATTACAAAATAATATTATAAACATTAATTAATATAATAATCTATTTATGGTAATTAGTTTAATCATTAATGATTTATATTATTTAATGATTAAAATGTATGATTTTATGTAATAAATTTTGAAAATGTATAAATTTTTCAAATAATTTTCTTTTACACATTTTTTGTAATAATTTTATTTTTGTTGTGAAAAAAAGCCTAAAAAGAAATAGTTGTTTACCAACATTAAACTATAATATTAATATTATATGGTAGTTTGTGTAATAAAAAAAATAATTGTTTATATTATTTAGTGATGTAATAAAAAATAGTTGTTTGCAACGCGTGGACCCGGCAATAGGATTGTACGTCCCACGCTAGATGCAACCCAACTACTTTGCCCCACGTGACTGGAAGGACCCGGCGATAGGATTGTATAAAGTAATCAATATAAACATATTAAAAAAGTTATGTTTCGTCCATGTGGGAGGGATGGGATTTCTTCTTCCTTAAACCAAATCAAAACTTGTTCTTCTCAGTTAGTGTAAAAATCAATCTCAGATGCTATCCTACTCTCCACTCCTCATCTCACTGCACAACAGACTCAGAGACACAAAAAAACCTCTTTTTCCCTCTCCACCAAGGAACCCACTCACCGGCGGCGGCGCAGTTGCATCGTCCTCTAAGATCATGTATGTATGTCGTTTCAGTATTTTTTTTTCCTTTCTTTCTTTCTTTCTATGTCTATCTCTTCGTGCCTTATGTATGAATTTTTGTTATTGCTCGGTATTAGTTCTCATAGGGCTTGATTATCTTCCTTGACGCTCGCTGGGTTTATCATACAATACAAGTTTGGAATTAATTTGTTTTTTGGCATTTTTGCTCGCAACGTGTTTGATATAATGTCTCTTTCAATATTATGCATTTTTCATTAGTTTTATCGTGCAAAGTTGACAATTTTGTAATTAGTTTTGTTGGTTTAAATCATTTAAACACCTAGTAAAATCCATGAAAGGTAACCATATTCTACTTGCATTTGTCTTTTTAGAAAGAGATTAATGGACTTAGTAGCATTTTTTTCTATGATGTGATTGAAAGTTTTTTTAACTCGTTGCTTTCGATTTTTTTAGGATTGAAAACTGTATAATATTTTCTGTGTCGTAACATAGCATAAAGATTTTTTTTAAATTGATTTGGATTTGGGGTGCTATAATTGTACAGGACGTGAGTAATATTCGAGAAGTTTCTGATCATCAGGTGAGGAGCTATGCTTCTTTCTAGTTTTCACTTCGTTTCTTCGAATGCCCAATTTTTCATTTTAAGCTTCTGGGCATTAAAGATTTGTTTTTTCTTATGTTGTTTATTTATGCACTATTGACTGTTTTTACTTGCCTTGCAGCTAGGATTAGATACTGTACCAGTTCTTGTTGGTCCAGTGTCTTACTTGTTGCTATCAAAACCAGCAAAAGGTGTTGAGAAGTCCTTCTCTCTTCTTTCCCTCATTGGAAATATTCTTTCAGTCTACAAGTAAGAATATTATATTTTTATCAGACGTTACCTTTTTCAATGTTATCTTGTATTAAATCTTGTCAACCAAAAATGGTCTATGCTATGCAGGGAGGTTGTGGCTGAACTAAAGGCTGCAGGTGCCACTTGGATTCAGTTTGATGAGCCCACCCTTGTGAAGGATCTTGATTCTCACCAATTACAAGCATTTACTCGTGCCTACTCAGAACTAGAGTCATCTTTGTCTGGTTTGAATGTTATAATTGAATCATATTTTGCTGATGTTCCTGCCGAGGCATACAAAACACTTACCTCTCTAAAGGGTGTAGCTGGGTATGGCTTTGACCTGGTCTGTGGAACAAAGACCCTTGATTTGATCAAGAGTGGATTTCCTTCTGGAAAATACTTGTTTGCTGGAGTGGTAGATGGGCGCAATATATGGGCCAACGATCTTGCATCTTCCATCAGTACCCTAGAGGCACTTGAGGGTATTGTTGGAAAAGGTATTCTTTCTATAAGTTCTTTGCGTTGGTTTAGAATGTTACTACTGTTCTAGAGGTTTAAGTATTTTCTGCTATCTTTCACATGCTGTAGACAAGGTTGTTGTCTCTACATCCTGCTCTCTTCTACACACTGCGGTTGATCTTGTGAATGAGACTAAGTTAGATGCGGAGATCAAGTCATGGCTTGCATTTGCTGCTCAAAAAGTAGTTGAAGTAAATGCCCTGGCTAAGGTATTGTCTGGACACAAGGATGAGGTGCTTTTTTCTCCCTACATATTATATTTGTTCTTCAATATTTTTCCAGACAGAAAATTATACTTAATAGGTTTTTTAATTTAGTTGCAAGCTTGTTAGTTAAATTATTTGCATAATAACTTGCTACTTTTTTATATCTTTCTGATTCTTGAGGAATTGGGATTTGATTTATTAGTTTTGAGCTTTTTTCCCTCTCTCTTTTGTAATCTATAAATTTTTATAGGGATATTCCTTTCATTATTTTTACGTAATTTTATTATTTAGCTCTAACTAGGAAGACACTGTATGAACAGGACTACATATAAATGTAATTATGAATGTTGCCGCTGTCTTGTTGTGTCAAGTGATGATCAGTCGAGCTTGGATTTTTCTTTATGATTTTTTTTTATGTAACTTTTTGTGCTGGCCTACTATATAATTCTACAATACAAGTGAATAAATTCAGTGTCTGGTTTTTTATTTGTCTCCAGGCTTTCTTTGCTGCCAATGCAGCAGCTCAAGCTTCAAGAAAATCTTCAACTAGGGTAACAAATGAGCATGTTCAAAAATCAGTAAGTCTATGTTAAATGTGAATAGATGTCCACTTCAACATCTCATGTTCTATAGTTTTGATGTGATCATCTTTTCCTTACTCTGGACTGCAATTCTTTGCTTTTAAAGGCTGCTGCTTTGAAGGGCTCTGACAACCGTCGAGCAACAAATGTGAGTGTCAGGCTGGATGCCCAGCAGAAAAAGTTGAGCCTTCCTGTTCTTCCAACTACCACAATTGGATCCTTCCCTCAGACCATGGATCTCAGAAGAGTCCGTCGTGAATACAAGGCTAAAAAGTGAGCTCCTGGCTAGCTGAGTATTGCTATAATTGTCCTAAAAAATTTCTAAATGATTTTGTTTGAACTAACTGAACTGTTATTGGTGTATACATTAGAATCTCCGAAGAAAATTATGTCAGTGCGATCAAGGAGGAGATTAACAAAGTTGTCAAGCTCCAAGAAGAGCTCGACATTGATGTATAGTTTTCACATTTATATCTTTTTATGAAGATCTTATTAAACTGCTCCTTTGTCAATCAGAGGAATGATATGTTTGAGTACTTTGGAGAGCAATTATCTGGCTTTGCCTTACTGTGAATGGGTGGGTTCAGTCTTATGGATCTCGCTGTGTCAAGCCACCTATCATCTATGGTGATGTCAGTCGCCCCAAGGCCATGACAGTCTTCTGGTCCTCATTAGCTCAGAGTTTGACTAAGCGCCCAATGAAAGGAATGCTCACTGGTCCTGTAACGATTTTGAATTGGTCTTTCGTTAGAAATGATCAACCAAGGTAAGATACAAGTATAAATTAATTTTCTGGATATTTATCTTTTCTTTTACTTTTTCCCTTATTAATGTCTTTTTGCTTTCAGGTCTGAGACCTGCTATCAAATTGCTTTGGCGATTAAGGATGAAGTTGAGGATCTTGAAAAGGCTGGAATTACTGTTATCCAGATTGATGAGGCTGCTTTAAGAGAAGGTTTGCCTCTTAGGAAGTCCGAGCAGGCTTTCTATCTTGATTGGGCCGTTCACTCCTTCAGAATCACCAACTGTGGTGTCCAAGATACTACTCAGGTTCAGTCATACTGATCTATTTTACATGAAGTTCTGTGATTTGTATCCTAAGATAAAAGTTACTTCTAGGTTTACCTACTTTTGAAAATATAGGGAGATTTTGAGAAAATTCAATCAATGTTTCAAATGTGAAGAGTCGCGTCTGGTTGTCTAAATTATTTTGTTGAACAGATTCACACCCACATGTGCTACTCAAATTTCAATGGCATCATCCACTCGATAATCAACATGGATGCTGATGTGATTACCATCGAGAACTCAAGATCTCATGAGAAGCTTCTGTCTGTGTTTCGAGAGGGAGTGAAGTATGGCGCTGGCATTGGCCCTGGTGTGTATGACATCCACTCACCAAGGATCCCATCTGCAGAAGAAATCGCTGACCGGATCAATAAGATGCTTGCTGTCTTGGAGACTAACATTCTGTGGGTCAACCCTGATTGCGGACTCAAGACTCGCAAATATACTGAAGTGAAGCCTGCCCTTAGCAACATGGTTGCTGCTGCCAAGCTTCTCCGCTCCCAGCTGGCCAGTGCTAAGTGAGCTCGTTTTCTGCCATTGTCTGGTAATGATAAGTATCTGTTTTTCTACTCATGCTCGAATAATCCATCAACCATTTTAAATTTGGTTGATGTTTTTCTCTTGCAGTAAATCTAGAAGTTTTTGAAATGCTCAATGGAGAGTCTTGATGTTGCATTTTATCATATATCCTCTTGTATCTGTTTTTTCCTTACATGTTTCTACATGGAAGAATTGATTGGAAAGAAGTGAAGAATAAAAAGAATATTAATACTCAATTCAAAGTTTTCAAACTATGAATTCATCATCCAACATATTGAAAAATGAAAACTAAATTAATTAAACACTAGTACAAAAAACTAACAAGTTCTCCCAACAACAAAGAAGAACCTCATTTTGTAAGAATCTTAAAATTGATCAACACAAGACCGTGGACGAGTCGAATTGTTGGTATTTATATTGAATCTTTGAAACAATTTCATTACGAACAATTTGGCTCTTCATACTATGTTGTGATTAGAACAGAACAATCACACTAAACCAAAATACTTATTTAGCCTATTTTAATCAAAGATTATCAAAGTCTCTCAAAACTAAAAAATTGTTATTCAATAAGCACACGAGTGACATATGGACAAGTGACGAGAAACTATAAGAATAATAGTGTTTTTTTAGCTGGTTGCTATTGATCCAACTCCAAGTTTTCCTATAAATCTATCTTATGATCTATTATATTGTAATTTGTCTAGACTAGATTATCAATTTCAGTATATATATATATATTCTAAATTATTTAATTTTGATTTTTATATACAGAAAAATCTATAAGCTATATAAAAGTTGGCAATACTAAATTACAAAAATGTCTTTAATTTTTTTTTAATTACCATAAAATCTTTTTATCATTTAATCATAAAAGCACTCACATTCATTTCTTCAAATAATTAGTCAAGTGATTTCAAAAAAAAAAAATACTAATAATAATTATTCAAATATAATTTTTGTATATTAAATAAAAATGATTTTGTGAACATATATTAGATTGGCCAATTTATTGTAGAATTATTATAAAATAGGATATCTTTATATATTAAAAGTGTCTATCTAACGGCATTTCTTGGTTTAACAGAATATACAAAGAATATTCTGTTAAATTTAACGATGTTAATAGGTTTATCTCCCGTTAATAAATAAACTCAATAATTAAACCCAAAAAATTAAATAATCTTTTTTTAAATTAAAAAAAATCATCTTAGCCACATATCTCTCTAACAAACCGTATATCCCATTTTCTCGCTTTGGTTTACGATCAACCAAATGCAGCTATGGCTTTGCACTCCGGTATAGGTTTTTCCAAGATCCTCGTCATAGCCGGAACAGGTATTATTAATTTCATATCATATTTCACACTTGCTTCCCCATTCAAAAAGACCTATCTTTCAATCTTGCTAATTTCTTCTCTCTAGGGTACACTACCACTGTTTTGTTCAATAACCATAAATTATCGGACTTGCTCGGAGAGAAGCTTTTCTCAGAAGCTAGAGAGAGAAACAAAATCAGCAGAGTAAAGAGAGAGAGAGCTTCGATCGACAATGGTGTATTGGGTTTGTATTTCCTTTCTCATTTGCATTCTCTTTGTTTCATCGTTGAATAAATACATCTCTTATGACGGAGTTTCTCAGGAAGTCCGGCGGTGCCGCCGTTATCGACGGCGGACTCGCCACAGAGCTCGAACGCCATGGCGCGGACCTCAACGATCCTCTATGGAGCGCCAAATGCCTTCTCACTTCCCCTCACCTTATTCGTGGGGTACTCTTTCTACCTTTTTATTTTCCTTTACTTTGCTTGACTCTGTGTTTGGGTGTCTGATTTTTCTTTCTTTCTTTCTTCATGTATGAAGAATGGAGGTACTTATTAACAGAGTTATGTTTATTCATGAATTTGGACCCGAAAATTAAGAAATAATGAATTTTGATAACTGGGTTATTGTTGAATTTTTTCCTATTAGGAAATCATCTATTGGGATTTTGAATGTACCAAAAGTGATTTTAATCGTTTCACATGACATTTATTAGGGAGATTCTTTGTCTTCTGGCTTGTTAGTAAATGAACTTATGAACAATGGCTAAAGATTCTCGCGATGAACTTATTAATTCAGTTTAAAATTATATATGGACCACTGTGGTGGTTTTTTCTTTTGTCTTGGCTTTTCGCAGCCTTTAAAACTTGCCATTAGCAGCCTTGAATTTTTTTTCTTTTTAATTGAAGTTTCATTAGAAGAAAACCGAAGAATTAATCATTACATTGTGATTCTTACCCAGCTTCATTTTCTCTGCTCCATTCTATTTCTAATGTTAGTTTCACGTTTAGATTTCAATTTTCTTATTAGTATATATGTTTTAGTCTAGCTCTTCAATTCTCTACCATATTTAACAGATTCGTTCTTATCTGATGATGTAATACAAATACAGGTTCATGGATTTGCTGAAGATCTTATGGGGAAAAAAGTTGCTACAATATTTGGAAAGTGGGATGAAAGCATGTATTATGTTAATGGTGACAGGGGCAACAATATGTATTATGTCTTTCTATTTTATATATCCTACGGATTCCAGGCTTAGACCAGACCAACAACATTTGGAGAATGGAGAATATGAGAAGGCAAATGCTGAGAAACAACGTTTAGAGAAAAAGCAAAGAATGGTATGTATGGGGCATTTTTGCAAAATGGCATTGTAAATAGCCTTTCTCACATACTTGACATTTTCTCTATAAGGAAAATGTCTATATTCACGTTTTTTTTTTTCATTCTTCTTATCTCTAATGGTATGATCTGGTGTATGGGAAATGCAGTCAAGGAAATTACAAGAAAGTGGATGGAAACCAAAATAGTTCGAAAGAGGAAGTGAAGATGGACCTTTCTGCTACATGGGTCGGTAGTCCTTACTATGTCGTCCCAAAAGTGTTACGGAAGCATTATGGTCCAGAATGTGATGTTTGGAGCGCTGGGGTAATCATTTATATTTTACATAGTGGAGTGCCCCCATTTTGGGATGGTAAGGATCTTATGTTTCATATCTTGTTGTTTTACAAATTCATTAATCATCCATAGTTGTGGACTTATATCGATTGTACCTGCTTTTTAATGGATCAATCAGAATTGGAGCAAGGAATATTTGAGCAGGTTTTAAGGGGAGAACTCGATTTTATCTCTGAACCATGGCCTAGCATATCTGAAAGTGCAAAGGATCTTGTTCGAAGAATGCTTGTAAGGGACCCTAAGAAGCGGCTTACGGCCCATGAAGTTCTTAGTAAGTTAATGGTCTTGATTGATTATTATGTCAGGTGACTTAATTTGTTTAGCATCCATAGTCATACATTTTATTTTTCTATTGTATAGATGCATCTTTTTAGTCTAAATAAGCAATATCATTTGACACTGGCATGATTTTTTTTTTTATCATAAAGTAAAAGAAATATGCAATATGAATTGTTTTATGATCTAGAGTTCTGACCCTCC
Organism: Cannabis sativa; assembly: GCF_029168945.1. Taxonomy (NCBI): domain Eukaryota; kingdom Viridiplantae; phylum Streptophyta; class Magnoliopsida; order Rosales; family Cannabaceae; genus Cannabis; species Cannabis sativa. The sequence goes on from NC_083602.1 coordinate 7,936,341, forward strand.
TTTTTAAAAATTCTAATGGTATAAACTAGAATGTGGTGATTTGAGCATTAGTAGTAGCTTTTCCCATTTAAAATATGACGACTTATAGTTTTTTTTTTCATTCCAAATAATATGTTCTTCTAACTTAAAACTAGGCTTCACATATTTGTTTTAATGCTTCTATTATGTCGTAGGCCACCCTTGGGTTCAAGTTGGTGGTGTTGCTCCTGACAAACCTCTTGATTCCGCTGTTTTATAGCGCTTGAAACAATTCTCTACTATGAACAAGCTGAAGAAAATAGCCATTAGGGTGAGTATTTATCAGTCAACTAAACTATATAATTATAGCAGTTTAAGATGTGTACATAAGGTTAATCATTCATTAAATTACTATTGGTTAGCTTTTTTATTTCCATTTATATTTATTGCAAAGCACAAGCATGTATTGCAATTAAGGTACGATTATTATACTACGATCCATGTCCATAGAGAAAAAATGTACATTTTGATTATGTTTAGGGCATTCTATTCTTTAGTGCATGACTTGCAATTGTTGTCCATAGATGTCGATAATAGTGGACAGATCACTCTTGAGGAACTAAAGAATGGTTTGGAAAAGGTAGATGCAAATCTCAAGGATTCCGAAATAAGTGGACTAATGCAAGCGGTAAGTAATGATTCTGAGTAATGATTCTGATTCAGGGAACTGTAATAAGGCTTGTAAAAATTGTATAATCAATCTTGTTTGCTATTTATTGAAACCTATTCCGGTTGTTTTGTTAAAAATAAAATTATTTCCTGAATCGTTCTTTCCGATCGGAGAATTTGAAATGAGAATGAGAATGCGAATGAATGCGGTTAATGAGAAGAGGAAAAAAATAAAAAGAAAAACTGACCTTAAAGTGGGAATATAAACAAGGATTCATCTTCTTTCCTCTAACTACTACAAGTTGATGAAGTTAGATTATAGTCTAATATATCCTTTGTAACAACTTCAAAGATTGTTAGATTATAGTCTAACATAATTATCCATGTAATAACATTCTATATAAGTGTCTGATGTATGAGTGTTATTAGCTAGCTTATCATGTAATGTAATTCTCTTGTTCCCCCACCCCCACTTTTTTTTTTCTTTATTTTCTTCCCAATATATATTTGGCTCAGAAAGCATAGATTTTAGTTTCACATCTATTTGTGCATTCTCTCTCTTTCTATTGGAATAAAAGAATAAATATGTATTTATATAATTATTATTGTTTTTCTTAATTGAACAAATATAAATTATTATTATTGTAATTCTTGTAATTTTTTAAATAAATAATTAAATTTTAAATAAAATTAATATTTACGTGCTTCGGTACGTAACTTCTACCTAGTATATATATATGTTATAAATATTATTAATTATGTGATGTCCAAATCTTTTATTTATTACTATTAATGTAATCAACATTCCCTTTTTTTTAGTTTTCTTTTTTCTTAATTTCTTAATATTTGACTCTTGTATGTGTATAAATAGGAGATCACCTAATGGAATAAAACACTCAGAAAATTCTCATCTCTTCTCTATTTTCTTTCTCTAAATTATAATATTACATAATACTAATATTTCATAATACGTTATCAGCACGAGACCAAGGTATGACAATGTTTTTGTTATGTGATCTCGAATTGCTTCAAAGTCATGATACACTACATATATATATTTATATATATACTCATATGACTGAAACACATTCGAGTTAGCCATTTTTTTAATGAATTAATATTTATACAATATATGTTTATGCTTATATATATTTATATAGATGCTTATATATATATTATATATGTGTGTTGATTTGTTTATCATATTATATTGTTTAATCTTATTATCTTATTCTATATTGTACTATATTTTGTTGTATTTTTTTTCCAAAATGTATGTATATGTCTAATAATTTACACTTTATATTGATATAGTTTTCTCCATGGCAAACCTTGCAAAACTTGATTTTGTGGCACTTGATATTTCTGGAAAAAACTATTTGTCATGGATTCTTGATGCTGAAATCCATTTAGATGCTATGGGTCTTGGAGACACCATCAAAGATCAAAATACTGAAACAAAACAAAATAAGGCCAAGGCTATGATTTTCCTTCGCCATCATCTCCATGAGGGGTTAAAATCTGAATATCTAACTGTAAAAGATCCTCTTGTGCTTTGACAAAATTTGAAAGAAAGATATGGCCATCAAAAAACTGTCATATTGCCAAAGGCTATGAATGATTTGTTGCACCTGAGGTTGCAAGATTTTAAATCAGTAAGTGATTATAACTCTGCAATGTTTAATATCACTTCTAAATTAATGTTGTGTGGAGAAAAAGTTACTGACTATGAAATGTTAGAAAAAACATATACTACTTTTCATGCCTCTAATGTGCTCCTGCAGCAGCAATATAGAGAGCAAAATTTTAAAAAATATTCAGAATTGATTTCATATCTTCTAGTAGCTGAGCAGAATAATGAACTTTTGATGAAAAATCATGAATCTCGCCCAACTGGGTCCACTCCATTCCTTGAAGTGAATGCTACAATTGTTGACAATCATAATTATAGTTGTAGTCGTGATCATAATCGAAGTAATAGACGTGGTCGTGACCATAATCAAAGTCGTGGTCGTGGTCGCGATCGCGGTCGAAGCAATGTTTGGCATCGTAATGGTCAAAATAAAAATTCATATACTCCAATGAAAAGCACAACTACTGAGAACAAGGGAAAAGGTCCTCAAAATAATAATCATAGAAATTCTGAAAATTTATGTTCCAGATGTGGAATAAAAGGACACTGGGCACGTGCCTGTCGTACGGCAAAACACCTTGTTGATCTTTATCAAGCATCCGTGAAAGGAAAGGAGAAAATAGAAGCAAATTTTGCCTATCAAGATGATGGTTTTCTCAAAGAGCCTTTGGATATTACACACTTAGATGTTGCAAATTTTTTTAATGAAGATCTCATTAATAACAACATGAATATCGATAATGGAGATGGGAATGTCCACAATTAGTCACTTTTCTTTGTTATGTTTTTTTTTTATTATTATCATTTATTTACTTTAAGGTGTTTATTTTATTTGGCATGTAATGAACTTTTATTATTTAAGCATTTATATTTTGAACTTATTATGTTTTTTTTTTGTTAATGAAGTAATGGACATTTGTCATTCTATACATGATTCTACAAATAATGGTGATGATATGTGTTTGGTGGATAGCGCAACCACTCATACAATACTTAGAAGTGATAAATATTTTTCAAATTTATCAAGAATGAAGGCAAATGTTAATACAATATCGAAAATCGCAAATTTAATTGAAGGCTCCGGAAGAGCCATTATATTGATGCCTAGATGAACAAAAATTATTATAGATGATACCTTATTATCCACCAAATCAAAAAGGAATCTGTTGAGTTTCAAAGATATACGTCGTAATGGATATCATATTAAGACAATAGATGAAAATAATTTTGAATATCTTTGCATTACATCTATTGTTTCAAGAAAAAAATGCATATTAGAAAACTTACCTGGTTTGTCTTCAGGTTTGTACGTTACACGTATAAGTACAATAGAAACTCATGTTATTGTGAACGAGAAGTTAACAAACCAGAAAAATTTATTTGTTATTTGGCATGACCGGTTAGGCCATCCCGGTTCAATTATGATGCGTAGAATAATAGAGAACTCACATGGTCATCCATTGAAGAACCAAAAGATTCTTTTATCCAATGAGTTCTCATGTGCTGCTTGTTCTCAAGGAAAGTTAATCATTAAGCCCTCACCGGTAAAGGTTGGAATTGAATCCCCTAGATTTCTTGAATGAATTCAGGGCGACATATGTGGGCCTATTTGCCCACCATGTGGACCATTCAGATATTTTATGGTATTGATAGATGCATCAACTAGATGGTCACATGTTTGCTTATATCTACTCGTAATGTAGCATTTGCAAGATTGCTTGCTCAAATAATCCGATTACGAGCACAATTCCCAGACTATGCAATCAAGACAATCCGTCTTGATAATCCTGGTGAATTTACATCACAGGCTCTTAATGATTATTGTATGTCAATAGGGATAAATGTTGAACATCCTGTTGCTCATGTACATACACAAAATGATCTAGCAGAATCATTTATTAAGCACCTCCAATTAATCGCAAGACCATTACTTATGAGAACAAAACTCCCAATTATAGCTTGGGGACATGCTATTTTACATGCTGCGGCACTTGTACGCATTAGGCCAACATCATATCACAAGTTCTCCTACTACAATTGGCTTTCGGTCAGGAGCCAAATATTTCCCATCTAAGAATCTTTGGTTGTACAGTATATGTTCTGATTGCTCCACCACAACGAACAAAGATGGGTCCTCAAAGGAGGCTGGGAATATATGTTGGGTATGAATCTCCATCTATCATTAAATATCTCGAACCCACAACTGGAGATGTATTTACAACACGTTTTGATGATTGTCATTTTGATGAGACAAGTTTCCCAGCTTTAGGGGGAGGGGAAAAGAAACAGCTGGAAAAAGAAATTATATGGAATGCACAATCATTATCTCAATTTGATCCTCGTACAAATTAATGTGAACTTGAAGTTCAAAGAATAATTCATTTACAAAATATTACAAATCAATTACCAAATGCATTCACTGACCCAAAGAAAATTACAAAATCACATATTCCAGCTTAAAATGTTCCAATTCGAATTGAAGTCCCAGAAGGAGAATTAATTAATGATTCTAAAGCACGTTTGAAACGTGGTAGACCAGTCGGTTCCAAAGATAAAAATCCTTGAAAAAGAAAGGGAGCAAATAATCAAGATGGCCCTAATGAAGAGGCTGAAAATTTCGAGGAAGATGTTGACATAAACAAATCTCTTGAAGAGATTCGAAAATTCGAAAATATTAGCAATAATGAGATCTCAATAAATTATGTCAATACAGGAAAAGAATGGAACCGACTCGAAGTAATTGTCGACAATATTTTTGCTTATAATGTAGCGCTAGAAATTATAAATGAAAACGAGGATCTTGAACCTAAATCTATCAAAGAATGTCAAAATAGAAAAGATTGGCCAAAATGGAAAGAAGCAATTCAAGCAAAATTGAATTCACTTGCTAAACGCAAAGTATTTGGACCTATAGTCCAAACACCTGAAGGTGTGAAACCCGTTGGATACAAATGGGTATGTTTACGTAAAAGAAATGAGAAAAATGAAGTTGTGAGATACAAAGCAAGACTGGTAGCTCAAGGTTTTTCTCAAAGGCCAGGTATTGATTATGAGGAGACTATTCTCCTGTGGTGGATGCAATAACATTAAGATATTTGGTTAGCCTGGCTGTGAGTGAAAAACTCGATATGCGATTAATGGATGCAGTCACAGCTTATTTATATGGATCATTAGATAGTGATATTTACATGAAGATCCCTGAAGGATTTAAGATGCCTGATGCATATAATTCAAGCAATCGAGAAATGTGCTCAATTAAATTACAAAGATCATTGTATGGATTAAAACAATCAGGACGCATGTGGTACAACTGACTTAGTGAATATTTATTAAAAGAAGGATATAAAAATAATCCTCTTTGCCCATGTGTTTTTATAAAAAGTTCAAGTCCTGAGTTTGCTATTATTGCTGTATATGTTGATGATTTGAATATTATTGGAACTCTTGAAAAACTTTGGTGGAATATCTAAAGAAAGAGTTCGAAATGAAAGATTTAGGAAAAATAAAATTTTGTCTTGGTCTACAAATTGAGCATTTAAAATGTGGAATTTTCATTCATCTGTCAACATATACTGAAAAGATTTTGAGACGGTTTTATATGGATAAATCACACCCATTGAGTAGCCCAATGATAGTTAGGTCACTTGATGTAGAAAAAGATCATTTTCGACCTAGAGAAGAACATGAAGAGCTCCTTGGTCCAGAAGTACCATATCTTAGTGCAATAGGAGCATTGATGTATCTTGCTAATTGTACAAGACCTGATATAGCTTACTGTCAATTTATTAGCAAGATTTAGTTCTGCTCCAACATATAGACATTGGAAAGGGATTAAGCACATACTTCGCTATCTCCAGGGTACTATTGATAAAGGATTATTCTATTCTAATAATTGTGGGTCACAACTTATTAATTATGTGGATGTCTAAATTTTTTATTTATTACCATTAACGTAATCAACAATCCTTTTTTCTTAGTTTCCCTTTTTCTTAGTTTCTTAATATTTGACTCTTGTATGTATATAAATAGGAGATCACTTATTGGAATAAAACACTCAGAAAATTCTCATCTCTTCTCTATTTTCTTTCTCTAAATTATAATATTACATAATACTAATATTTCATAATAATATATATATTTTTTATAGATTAAATACTATTTTAGTGTGATTAAATCTTAAAAAAAAATTGTGTGTATTTGTCTTACATTGCTCATATGTGAGTGATTTGTGAGATTTATATTATACCAAGTAGTAACTAAGCTATAACCTTACAATAGAATTTTAGTAATTAGATAAATACTATTTTGGTGTCATTAAATCTATAAAAAAAATGATAAATAAGTTTTTTATATTTTTTTCTTTTGTGAATTATGACTTGGATAGAATAATTTTGCTTTTCAACTGTGAGTTACTTACTATACCATTTATTTTTCTTTGACGAATTAAATATTTAATGTTACTTATCAAGTTAGAGATCCTAAAATGGTTTACAATATTTTGATAAATTTTGAATAATTGATTATTACAAATTAAAATTTAGATGTTATACTATGAAAATATTATATACATGAGTGTAATTTACTATTTAAATTTAAATGATTGCATTTCTTAAGATAACCACAAAATTCTTTTATATATTTATATTTAGGGGTTTATATATATGATGCAAAAATAGGTGTGTGATGCATCTTTGTTATGTTTATATATGTATAATCTTTTTTTTTTAAAAAAAAAAAAAAATAACAATGTACATTGCAATTATTTAAAATATCTCGCAAATTTTTAATAAAATTTTAATAATTTATTTTTTTTTTAAATTTAGTTCAACAATTTGTTTCACTCTTGTATTAAAATTAATACGAGTACAAAAAAAATATTTAAACTATATTTTTCAATACAATAAATTATTTAAAATATACAGAATATATTAAATAACTAAAGTGTAGTACAATAAAATAAAATGAAATTATTTTACGTACTGAAAATACGATAGGAACATAAATTGTGTAACCAATTATTTTGGTGTATTGAGAGCTTCTCTTTATATATTATGTGAGTAGAGATAGTTTTGCCTTACAGATTAATGATTTTTGATAATAATTATTAAATTAAATTATATGAGATCCAGTAATCATATTAATAGTGGTATAATACATTACAATATCGTTAAGTATTATCAATACTTTTAACATTTCTTATATTAATATAGTCATAAATATTTCACGTGCACGTGTGACTTTTCACTAGGAATAATTAAAAAGTACAAAATATAATAACAAATATTATATAATAAGTTCTCAATCAATTTATAGATTCAACATTGGATAGTGAGTTTCTTTACAAATTTTTTAATATTTCTAGATCTATTTTATATAACTAAATATTTCAAAAAATTATGTATAAATTACGTAGTTATAACTCATTGTTTAATTTTTATTATGTGTTAAATAAATTTATTAGAAATAACAATAGTGACAAAGTATACAATGATAATAACGATTTTAAATAATCATGACATAAAAAGAGAAATGTTTACTTAAATAATTTTTAACAAATAAATCAATCATTTTTGGATCAAGAGCATCCCAATTTCTTGGATCAAATGTGTCAAGTAAATTTTTAAATGAGTTTGTTTGCTCAAAGATTATTATTATCCTCTAAAATTTTATTTTCGAGTGAATTATTCAAATGGTCATCATCACAATTTTTATAATCAAAATTTTGATTTTCTAGATTATCATTTTCAATAGGCACATCATCTTTATTTTCCACATTATCATTTTCAATAGGCATGTCACTTCTTATTTCTACATTATCATTTTCACTATGATTCTCAATAATAGGCAACATATTTTCAGAAATTTCAGTATCAACAACATTATGATTATGATTTTCAAAAGAAACTTGTGGTTCTTTTATAATGAATTTATCAAGAGCTCCTCTTTGAGATTGCGTTAACTCCTCAATTTTTTTCTTTTTCTTACGTTTTTCATACCCAGACTCATATTTTTTAATTTTATGAGACAAAGTAATAGCAACAACTAATATAATATTTCAAAGAACAATCAAGATAATAATAATTATTAATTTAAAAGTTCAAAAAGGGATGAAAAAACATGATATTTGCTGCTAATTCCGTCTTCAAAGTTTAAAACTTCAAATTGTGAAAATTTGCCGTCACCAATTGGCCAATGCTCATTTAAAATTGATTTTCTGATTTATGTAATGATATTTTTAGAATAAAGTTATTGTACTAATAAATAATAATTAACTAAATAACAATTAATCTCAATTAAAAAAAATTTACAAAAATATGATTGATTGACAGTATTAAACAATGGTGAATTACAACATATACATTATGTAAATATGTAAATAGGTATAATACATATTACATACTTTTTTTTCTCTATTAGTTTCAGCATTAAATACGTAAATAAGTATATTTAGTTTTTTTAAAAAATAAAAGGTAAAAAGACAAAGAAAAAAAACTAGCTAACTACTAATATTAACTACACTGTTAATCATAAAAAGTGAGATCAAATATAACAAATATACAGATTTGAAATTAAAAATAATAAACAATATAGATACAATGAACAAAGAATAAATATCAAATACATACCTTCTATTAACCGTTGATAAATTTGCCTCAAAAAATTCCAATGAATGATATTATTCTTCAATTCTTTTTTTTTATATATATATAAAAAAAAAACTAAAAATATAGATGATAATAAAATATATCTAATATCTTTCTTCTCAATTCTCATAAACAATTTTGATTTTTGATGTGGATGAAAAAGCTTAAAATGGGATATATATATATATATATAGTAGGTGAATACAAAAGTTTTAAAAAAATTAATTAAATGGTATTAATAAATTTGGTACCGTTAGTTTATTAAAAACTAGGAAATTTGGTACTTAATTGACTAATAGTCTAATACTTGGTTTATAAAAAAAAATTAAAAAGGTTAAAAATTAATGAGCTTTTGTTGGGAAGGAGAAGAATGAGAGAGATAAGACCAACGTCTCTCAATTAATGATCCCTATTAAATGGGCTTTTGCAATGACCAAGGGAGGGAGCTTATCAAAAAAAAAAATAATAATAACAAAATTGGGCCCTTTTCTTGCGTGGGCCCTGTGCAGTAGGTCTGCCTGCACACCATTAGGGTTGGGCCTGATTGTCAAATATATTGGGTCATATGGTATTTTCTCCTTCTCTTCATCGATCGAGATATCCTCCTTTTCACCCAAGAAAGATTAATTGAATTACCAAAAATTTAGAGCAAGAAATGCAATGAAGTGCATTTAAATATATTTTTTAGGGGTATACAAATTAATATTAGCAATTCAAATAATTTATGGTTGGCTTGTCTAGGATATGGGATCTCACGCTGCATCTTTACTCTTATATTGGATGGTGCATATAAACAATGCATTAGGAATTAGATTTAACTATTAAGATTGCTAAAACATCTAGATGGGTTGCAAAATGACCGTATCATCTTCTACAATATTAAAAGTTGAAATTTGAGGGCGGTAATATAATACTAAAAGCTGCTATTAGTGGATAACTTTGCTTATATAATTAAATTTATTAACATGCTTCTTGCAGAAAACTATATAAATGAAGAAACTATGATGCTCAAATTTCATTACACCTTTAATAATTTTCTCAACAAGTATTAATTTGTAACTTGTCTGCTCAGATCTCGTCGACGATGGAAGAACATTCCAAAGCTCTGGCACGATCAAGGAGAGGGAGAATGAGAGAGAGATTTGGGGCTTTGGGGTTCTCGAGCATTGGCAAAACTAAGCAATTGTGTGGCTGCCACGAGGGTTGGGGAGGCTGCCGTGAGGGTTGGGGTGGCTGGTGGCGGGGATTGGCATGTGGCTGGAGATGAAGAAGACAAGGAAGAGAAAAAAGAAAAAAAATTATTTTAAAAATTTTAAATAATTTATTTATTTTTATTATAATTTTTTTAAAATTAAAATTATAATTTAGACCAATAATAATTGGACATGTGTCAATTTTGAATAAGTGAACATATCTTTTAAAGTTGGGACTAACGGACTTACAAAAAGTACGACTTTGAGGACTATTGCCGCTATTTTTTGTGGTTAGGGATTAATCTCAATCAAAGTAAATTTTTAAAGGACTTTTGCTGCAAATATCCCTTATAATTTTTATGTAATTTTATATTTTTTTTATTCATTTAATATTTGTTTATTGTTTTACCCAAAATTAAACTATAATATTAATATTATATAGTGCTTTATGTAATACAAAATTTAGTTGTTTGCAAGAAATTGTGCTTTATTATGAAGAGGAGTGCTACCATCAACCTTCTGTTACAATCTCTAAGTTAATTTCCATGCCCAAAAATACATGTCGGAATATTTTTTTTCCAATTTTTTTTCACGGGGGTATTTGTTATGCTTACAATATCATCCCTGTAAATTTTTGAAATTTTTTGAATAGTTTACAGTGCCGAAAATACGTTTGAAGTTTTTTGAACGCGCGTGGTAAACTGGAATATCAGGAACTCTTTTTTTGCTACTGTAAACTATTCGGAATTTTCAAAAATTTACAGGGATGATATTGTAAATATAACGAATACCACTATGAAAAAAATTTGAAATAAAATATTTCGGCATGTGATTTCGGACGTGAAGATTGACTAAGAAATTGTAATTAGTATTTCTTTATGATGAATCGTTGGTCGTATGCATGCCTAAGCCAACACCTCTACTCCCTAGGGTTGGCCCCAAAATTAAATTATAATATTAATAGGTTAATTATCAATTTTTCTCCCCGAACTTTGACATGTACTAAGTCATGCCCCCCGAACTTTTTTGGCCGTTAAAAATTTCCCCTGAACTATTAAGATTGTTAGATTTAAGGACTTTTGTCTAATTTTAGTAAAAAAATTCTAACATAGATGAAAATTTTAGATAAAAGTCCTTAAATCTAACAATCTCAATAGTTCAGGAGGAATTTTTAACGGCCAAAAAAATTCAAGAAGCATAATTTGGTATATGTCAAAATTCGGGGGAAAAATTACTTATTAGCCATATGAATATTATACGGTGCTTTGTGTAATAAAAAGAAAGGCATTTTACATAAGTGTATACATTTTCTTAAATAATTACAAAAAAATGTGCAAAAAAAATTAATTGTCACAATGTACACATTTGAAAACATTTTTACATAAAATCATACAAATTCTTAATTTAATTATATTGGATGGATTTAATGAGAATGATTACCATAATTCAATTTTATCCGTTTTTTAATTATTTGTATGGCTAAATTGTACAACATTTAATGAGTAAGCTTTCAAACCATAATCAATATTAGAATATTACTAATAAATAATAAAATTTGTATTAGGCATGGTATATAATATCATGTATATAATATGTACATTAATAATAAAATTTGTATTAGAATATTACTAATATCACGTATATAATCTGTACATTAATAATTGCATGGTATATTTTTCAAACTCAATACTTATATAATCATGATTTTTTTATTAAAATATGTCATATATGCCCTATATATTATGAGATTAGTACTGCTATTATGTTGTTTAATTTAATATTCATAATATATATATTATGATATTTTGTTTGAAAAATCTTTGGAAATATTTTGTATGTATATATGTTTATTTTATTTTCTATTAATTAAACATACTAATTTAATAAACAAAATAATAATATTCACATAGGTTTATTATATTAGTGTCATGTTTCTTTTTTAGAAAATAAATAAATATATAAAAAAAACTGTTTATCTTCTTCTTTCTTTTTTGTTTATTCATTTATTGTATCCTATTTATTTTTTCTAATTAAATAATATTTGGAGTTTATAAAGTTTTGTTTGTTTATTTATTTATTTTTTGATGTAAGAATTGTATTTCAATAGAAAATTCTTCCACTAACTCATTAGAAAATAATAAATATATAGACACAATAAAAAGAAAATATATTTATTTTAGTATAGTATAAATTGGCTATGTTTATTTTTATATTTACAATTATAATAAACATACTAATAATATAAAATACTTTGTATATATATGTTTATTTTGTTTTTATTTATTAAACATACTAATTTAATAAACAAAATAATAATATTCAGATATGTTTATTATATCACTCTGCGTGTCATGTTTATTTTTTAGAATTTTAAGCATTGATTTATATTTATATACATTAATGTTTATAATTTTGATATTGTATTTTATTGAAAAAAAACTTATTAAGTTATATTAATTCATACTAAAATAAATAATAAACATTTATCTTTAATAAAAAAAAATATTTAATTTGTTTATTTTTATAAAACTGTTTATTATTTATTTACTTAATTTGACAAAATTCTTTATTTTGAATTTTAATAAACATGTTTTATTATTAATAATTTTTATTTATTTTTTTTAATTAAATAATATTTAGAGTTTATAAAGTTTTGTTTGTTTATTTATTTATTTTTTGATGTAAGAATTGTATTTCAATAGAAAATTCTTCCACTAACTCATTAGAAAATAATAAATATATAGACACAATAAAAAGAAAATATATTTATTTTAGTATAGTATAAATTGGCTATGTTTATTTTTATATTTACAATTATAATAAACATACTAATAATATAAAATACTTTGTATATATATGTTTATTTTGTTTTTATTTATTAAACATACTAATTTAATAAACAAAATAATAATATTCAGATATGTTTATTATATCACTCTGCGTGTCATGTTTATTTTTTAGAATTTTAAGCATTGATTTATATTTATATACATTAATGTTTATAATTTTGATATTGTATTTTATTGAAAAAAAACTTATTAAATTATAATAATTCATACTAAAATAGATAATAAACATTTATTCTTTAATAAAAAAATATTTAATTTGTTTATTTTTATAAAACTGATTATTATTTATTTAGTTAATTTTACAGAATTCTTTATTTTGAATTTTAATAAACATGTTTTATTATTAATAATTTTTATTTATTTTTTCTAATTAAATAATATTTGGAGTTTATAAAGTTATGTTTGTTTATTTATTTATTTTTTGATGTAAGAATTGTATTTCAATAGAAAATTCTTCCACTAACTCATTAGAAAATAATAAATATATAGACACAATATAAAGAAAATATATTTATTTTAGTATAGTATAAATTGGCTATGTTTATTTTTGTATTTACAATTATAATAAACATACTAATAATATAAAATACTTTGTATATATATGTTTATTTTGTTTTTATTTATTAAACATACTAATTTAATAAACAAAATAATAATATTCAGATATGTTTATTATATCACTCTGCGTGTCATGTTTATTTCTTAGAATTTTAAGCATTGATTTATATTTATATACATTAAGGATTATAATTTTGATATTGTATTTTATTGAAAAAAAATTATTAAGTTATATTAATTCATACTAAAATAGATAATAAACATTTATCTTAAATAAAAAAAAATATTTAATTTGTTTATTTTTATAAAATTGTTTATTATTTATTTACTTAATTTGACAAAATTCTTTATTTTGAATTTTAATAAACATGTTTTATTATTAATAATTTTTAAAACATTAATATAATAAACATAAGGATAAAATATTACAAAATAATATTATAAACATTAATTAATATAATAATCTATTTATGGTAATTAGTTTAATCATTAATGATTTATATTATTTAATGATTAAAATGTATGATTTTATGTAATAAATTTTGAAAATGTATAAATTTTTCAAATAATTTTCTTTTACACATTTTTTGTAATAATTTTATTTTTGTTGTGAAAAAAAGCCTAAAAAGAAATAGTTGTTTACCAACATTAAACTATAATATTAATATTATATGGTAGTTTGTGTAATAAAAAAAATAATTGTTTATATTATTTAGTGATGTAATAAAAAATAGTTGTTTGCAACGCGTGGACCCGGCAATAGGATTGTACGTCCCACGCTAGATGCAACCCAACTACTTTGCCCCACGTGACTGGAGGGACCCGGCGATAGGATTGTATAAAGTAATCAATATAAACATATTAAAAAAGTTATGTTTCGTCCATGTGGGAGGGATGGGATTTCTTCTTCCTTAAACCAAATCAAAACTTGTTCTTCTCAGTTAGTGTAAAAATCAATCTCAGATGCTATCCTACTCTCCACTCCTCATCTCACTGCACAACAGACTCAGAGACACAAAAAAACCTCTTTTTCCCTCTCCACCAAGGAACCCACTCACCGGCGGCGGCGCAGTTGCATCGTCCTCTAAGATCATGTATGTATGTCGTTTCAGTATTTTTTTTTCCTTTCTTTCTTTCTTTCTATGTCTATCTCTTCGTGCCTTATGTATGAATTTTTGTTATTGCTCGGTATTAGTTCTCATAGGGCTTGATTATCTTCCTTGACGCTCGCTGGGTTTATCATACAATACAAGTTTGGAATTAATTTGTTTTTTGGCATTTTTGCTCGCAACGTGTTTGATATAATGTCTCTTTCAATATTATGCATTTTTCATTAGTTTTATCGTGCAAAGTTGACAATTTTGTAATTAGTTTTGTTGGTTTAAATCATTTAAACACCTAGTAAAATCCATGAAAGGTAACCATATTCTACTTGCATTTGTCTTTTTAGAAAGAGATTAATGGACTTAGTAGCATTTTTTTCTATGATGTGATTGAAAGTTTTTTTAACTCGTTGCTTTCGATTTTTTTAGGATTGAAAACTGTATAATATTTTCTGTGTCGTAACATAGCATAAAGATTTTTTTTAAATTGATTTGGATTTGGGGTGCTATAATTGTACAGGACGTGAGTAATATTCGAGAAGTTTCTGATCATCAGGTGAGGAGCTATGCTTCTTTCTAGTTTTCACTTCGTTTCTTCGAATGCCCAATTTTTCATTTTAAGCTTCTGGGCATTAAAGATTTGTTTTTTCTTATGTTGTTTATTTATGCACTATTGACTGTTTTTCTTGACAATTTTGTGGGTTTAAAGGAGGTGTTTGTGGATCCTTCCCGGGATGAAAGTTTGATCTTTGAGATATTAGAATTGAAGGAAGAAGTTGGTGATGATGGAAGTGCGTCATGGTTTCTTCAAGACCTTGCCTCTGAACAAGAATCTGAAGGCTGCGTGGTAAAATTTTTTTTCCCTATTATTGTTCACACTCATTAATTGTGTATTCATCTATAATTGCTAACTTGATCATATTTTCCTTGTCTTAGATTGTTTATGGTTTTATTTTGAAAGGATTATCCAATTTGTTTCATATAAATAGGTACATGCTAATTTAGTCCTCTTCAGTCCTTATTCTCTAGTTTCAATCTATGTAAGATGGTAATTAAAGGGATATCTGTGGCAAAACCCCCTTAATATTTATAATTGTGACACGTATGAACTTAATTAAAAAAACTGGCGGCAAAAGTACCTTATATTACGATTTTGTTACAGTGGTACTATTATCAGACGTTACCTCTTTCAATGTTATCTTGTATTAAATTTTGTCAACCAAAAATGGTCTATGCTATGCAGAGAGGTTGTGGCTGAACTAAAGGCTGCTGGTGCCACTTGGATTCAGTTTGATGAGCCCACCCTTGTGAAGGATCTTGATTCTCACCAATTACAAGCATTTACTCGTGCCTACTCAGAACTAGAGTCATCTTTGTCTGGTTTGAATGTTATAATTGAATCATATTTTGCTGATGTTCCTGCCGAGGCATACAAAACACTTACCTCTCTAAAGGGTGTAGCTGGGTATGGCTTTGACCTTGTGAATGAGACTAAGTTAGATGCGGAGATCAAGTCATGGCTTGCATTTGCTGCTCAAAAAGTAGTTGAAGTAAATGCCCTGGCTAAGGCATTGTCTGGGCACAAGGATGAGGTGCTTTTTTCTCCCTACATATTATATTTGTTATTCAATATTTTTCGAGACAGAAAATTATACTTAATAGGCTTTTTAATTTAGTTGCAAGCTTATTAGTTAAATTATTTGCATAATAACTTGCTACTTTTTTATATCTTTCTGATTCTTGAGGAATTGGGATTTAATTTATTAGTTTTGAGCTCTTTTCCCTCTCTCTTTTGTAATCTATAAATTTTTATAGGGATATTCCTTTCATTATTTTTACGTAATTTTATTATTTAGCTCTAACTAGGAAGACACTGTATGAACAGGACTACATATAAATGTAATGATGAATGTTGCCGCTGTCTTGTTGTGTCATGTGATGATCAGTCAAGCTTGGATTTTACTTTATGATTTTTTTTTTATGTAACTTTTTGTGCTGGCCTACTATATAATTCTACAATACAAGTGAATAAATTCAGTGTCTGATTTTTTATTTGTCTCCAGGCTTTCTTTGCTGCCAATGCAGCAGCTCAAGCTTCAAGAAAATCTTCCCCTAGGGTAACAAATGAGCATGTTCAAAAATCAGTAAGTCTATGTTAAATCTTCAACATCTTGTGTTCTATAGTTTTGATGTGATCATCTTTTTCTTACTCTGGACTGCAATTCTTTGCTTTTAAAGGCTGCTGCTTTGAAGGGCTCTGACCTCCGTCGAGCAACAAATGTGAGTGTCAGGCTGGATGCCCAGCAGAAAAAGTTGAGCCTTCCCGTTCTTCCAACTACCACAATTGGATCCTTCCCTCAGACCATGGATCTCAGAAGAGTCCGTCGTGAATACAAGGCTAAAAAGTGAGCTCCTGGCTAGCTGAGTATTGCTATAATTGTCCTAAAAAATTTCTAAATGATTTTGTTTGAACTAACTGAACTGTTATTGGTGTATACATTAGAATCTCCGAAGAAAATTATGTCAGTGCGATCAAGGAGGAGATTAACAAAGTTATCAAGCTCCAAGAAGAACTCGACATTGATGTATAGTTTTCACATTTATATCTTTTTATGAAGATCTTATTAAACTTCTCCTTTGTCAATCAGAGGAATGATATGGTTGAGTACTTTGGAGAGCAATTATCTGGCTTTGCCTTCACTGTGAATGGGTGGGTTCAGTCTTATGGATCTTGCTGTGTCAAGCCACCTATCATCTATGGTGATGTTAGTCGCCCTAAGGCCATGACAGTCTTTTGGTCCTCATTAGCTCAGAGTTTGACTAAGCGCCCAATGAAAGGAATGCTCACTGGTCCTGTAACTATTTTGAATTGGTCTTTCGTTAGAAATGATCAACCAAGGTAAGATACAAGTATAAATTAATATTCTGGATATTTATCTTTTTTTTCTACTTTTTCCCTAATTAATGTCTTTTTGCTTTCAGGTCTGTGACCTGCTATCAAATTGCTTTGGCGATTAAGGATGAAGTTGAGGATCTTGAAAAGGCCGTGGTGTGTATGACATCCACTCACCAAGGATCCCATCTGCAGAAGAAATCGCTGACCGGATCAATAAGATGCTTGCTGTCTTGGAGACTAACATTCTGTAAATGTAGAAGTTTTTGAAATGCTCAATGGAGAGCCTTGATGTTGCATTTTATCATATATCCTCTTGTATCTGTTTTTTCCTTACATGTTTCTACATGGAAGAATTGATTGGAAAGAAGTGAAGAATGAAAAGAATATTAATACTCAATTCAAAGTTTTCAAACTATGAATTCATCATCCAACATATTGAAAAATGAAAACTAAATTAATTAAACACTAGTACAAAAAACTAACAAGTTCTCCCAACAACAAAGAAGAACCTCATTTTGTAAGAATCCTAAAATTGATCAACACAAGATCATGGACGAGTCCAATTTTTGGTATTTATATTGAATCTTTGAAACAATTTCATTACGAACAATTTGGCTCTTCATACTACTTGTGATTAAAACAGAATAATTACACTAAACCAAAATATTTATTTAACCTATTTTAATCAAAGAATATCAAAGTCTCTCAAAACTAAAAATTGTTATCCAATAAACACACGAGTGACATATGGACAAGTGACGAGAAACTATAAAGAATAATAGTGTTTTTTTAGCTGGTTGATATTGATCCAACTCCAAGTTGTCCTACAAATCTATCTTATGATCTGTTATATTGTAACTTGTCTAGATTAAATTATTCATTTCAATATATATATATATATATATATATATTCTAAATTATTTAATTTTAATTTTTATATACAGAAAAATCTATAAGCTATATAAAAGTTGGCAATACTAAATTACAAAAATGTCTTTAATTTTTTTTTAATTACCATAAATTTTTTTTATCATTTAATCATAAAAGCACTCAAATTCATTTCTTCAAATAATTATTCAAGTGATTTCAAAAAGAAAAAATACTAATAATAATTATTCAAATATAATTTTTGTATATTAAATAAAAATGATTTTGTGAACATATATTAGATTGGCCAATTTATTGTAGAATTATTATAAAGTAGGATAAATATATATATTTTTTATAGATTAAATACTATTTTAGTGTGATTAAATCTTAAAAAAAATTGTGTGTATTTGTCTTACATTGCTCATATGTGAGTGATTTGTGAGATTTATATTATACCAAGTAGTAACTAAGCTATAACCTTACAATAGAATTTTAGTAATTAGATAAATACGATTTTGGTGTCATTAAATCAATAAAAAAAAATGATAAATAAGTTTTTAATATTTTTTTCTTGTGTGAATTATGACTTGGATAGAGTAATTTTGATTTTCAACCGTGAGTTACTTACTATATATAATATTTTAAGTTTCACTCACTTATATACCATTTATTTTTCTTTGACGAATTAAATATTTAATGTTACTTATAAAGTTAGAGATCCTAAAATGGTTTACAATATTTTGATAAATTTTGAATATTTGATCATTACAAATTAAAGTTTAAATGTTATACCATGAAAATATTATATACATGAGTGTAATTTACTATTTAAATTTAAATGATTGTATTTTTTAAGATAACCACAAAATTCTTTTATATATTTATATTTAGGGGCTTTTATATATGATGCAAAAATAGGTGTGCGGATGCATCTTCGTTATGTTTATATATGTATAATCTTTTTTTTTAAAAAAAAAAATAAAAAAAATAACAATATACATTGCAGTTATTTAAAATATCTTGCAAATTTTTTATAAAATTTTAATAATTTATTTTTTTAAAATTTAGTTCAACAATTTGTTTCACTCTTGTATTAAAATTAATACGAGTGCAAAAAAAAATATTTAAACTATATTTTTCAATACTATAAATTATTTAAAATATTTTTAAAATATACAAAATATATTAAATAACTAAAGTGTAGTACAATAAAAGAAAATGAAATTATTTTACGTACTGAAAATAGGATATGAACATAAATTGTGTAACCAATTATTTTGGTGTATTCAGAGCTGCTCTTTATATATTATGTGAGTAGGGATAGTTTTGCCTTACAGATTAATGATTTTTCATAATAATTATTAAATTAAATTATATGAGATCCAATAATCATATTAATAGTGGTATAATACATTACAATATCGTTAAGTATTATCAATACTTTTAACATTTCTTATATTAATATAGTCATAAATATTTCACGTGCACGTGTGACTTTTCACTAGTAATAATTAAAAAGTACAAAATATAATAACAAATATTATATGATAAGTTCTCAATCGATTCATAGATTCAACATTGGATAGTGAGTTTCTTTACAAATTTTTTAATATTTTTAGATTTATTTTATATAACTGAATATTTCAAAAAATTATGTATAAATTACGTAGTTATAACTCATTGTTTAATTTTTATTATGTGTTAAATAAATTTATTAGAAATAACAATTGTGACAAAGTATACAATGATAATAACGATTTTAAATAATCATGACATAAAAAGAGAAATGTTTACTTAAATAATTTTTAACAAATAATAATAATAATAATAATCTAATAATTTTTCTCTATATCACCTAATTAATCTATATAATAATTGATCAGGAGTAGTGTAACAATGAAAGTTAAAAGTGTGCGGATAATTGAAAAGATAAGAGAAATAGAGAAAAAACTACTAATGATATAGAGTTCCAATATGTAAGGTCTATGATTAATTTTCATAAAAAAAAATGTAATAAAGCATTAATACTGAATTGATCCCTAATTAAACAAAATACCTTTTCGAAGTCCTCGAGACGAAGATGCATTGTGGGTTGACGTATAGTGCGATTTGTCAACAGGGTCGTCTCAAATATTTTGGAGGCCCTGTTCTAATTTTAAAAAATAGGACCCTAACAAAAAAAAATAATTTGCAAATAATATTTTTAAATATTATCATATTACGAAAGTATATTTTACAAAATTACACACTTAAAAATTCAAATTTTTCTTACTAAACTTGTTATTAATTCCAATACAACTTCAAGCCAATATCAACATTCTATTTAAAAAGGGACATCCTTCGAACGCTTTTTGAAGCAAATTCATCAACCAACTCTTCATATTTTATTGTCTCCAAAACCTCATTTTCAATCGCTATCGATGCTAATCCATTAAGCCTTTCTTGTAACATGGTAGACCGCAAGTAGGACTTCAACAACTTTAACTTTGAAAAACTTTTTCTGCAGAAGCAACTGTCACAGGAATAGTCAACAAAATCCTATATGCAATAATTGTATTAGGAAAACAATCTACGCCTTTCAAAAACTTTAATATGTCGATAGCTCTCATTTTCTCTCTAGGCAATATTTACCTTAATAGCTTCAACTCCACACATAATTCATTCCCATCAATATCAGATTGTTCAATATGTTTCAATGCATTTTCAAAATGACAACAACAAGACTTTAAATTTGCGTTGTCTAATGATTGTAACTTGTCAGAAGTAAACAAGAAACTAAAATTATTTTCATACTCTTGATATTGTTCAAATCTCTTAGTAAGAGAAGCAATGGCTTGATCAACAAGGTAAAGAAAATAATTAATTCTAAAAGATTCCTCTCCAGATAACTCAACAAATGGTATTTAAATTTTCATCAAATTGTCTTTTTCTTCAAATTGTGCGCCTTTGAGGAAATACTGGATCGATATTCATTTCAATAGCAATTTCCTTAGCATTATCCAAGGCGTTATAAAAACATGTTTCTCTATATCCCACGAAAAAAGAAATTAACCCTTTTATTTTGTCCATAACAATATCAATAAGCATATCCTTTGATTGTAAAAGCTTACTAACCAAATTAATTGCAGATAAGATTTCAAACCAAATAATAATTGCTATTAAAAACTCAAAATCACCAAGTTCATTTATTGCTAAGGATTTTGCTTCACTTCTGATTTTAGAATCAAGTTCATCCTTTTCCGATACTTCAAGTAAAGCTTCTCTAAAATCTGACATTTGAGATCTTATAGCTTTAACACTTTCTACACGACTCTCCCAACGAGTGGATGACAATGATTTTGGAGTCAATCCTTTCACATTATCTTTCAAAATTTGTCATCTCTTAGTAGAATTGGCAAAAATTGTATAAATGCGTTGAATAACTCCAAAAAAAATCTCTAGCTTTACTACACGATTCAACCATGTCACACAAAATCAAATTAAGACTATGACAACCACAAGGAGTATAAAAGGCTCTTGGATTTATGTCTAAAAATTTCTTTTGTACACCTTGATGTTTTCCTTTCATATTTGACCCATTATCATAACCTTGCCCTCGCACATCAAATATGTCAAGATCAAGTTTTTTCAGCTCATTTTGTAGCACATCAAAAAGTCCTTGACCAGTTGTATCATTCACATTTAAAAATCCTAAAAAAGATTCTTCAATGCTAACAGAATGTCGAGAAACATCCACATATCTCAATATCAAGGACATTTGCTCTTGATGGCTAACATCAGGAGTACAATCAAGTATCACAGAAAAATATTTTGCTTGTTTAACTTTTTTAATGATTTCTGCTTTAATTGCTGAAGCAAGCAAAATTATTAACTCGTTTGGGATGTTATGTCCAAGATAATGAATGTGAATATCATCATTTGTAATGCGTTTAACATGTTCTTGGATAATAGGATCAAACTCTGCCAACATTTCAATTAAGCCAAGAAAATTGTCATTACTATTTTGATATAATTTCTCATTAGATCCACGAAAGGCCAAATTATGTTTAGCAAGAAATTTAACTATTAAAATAATTCTTTGTAAAACTTTTTTCCAGTGATCTTTTTCTTTTTCAATTAGTCTTTGAGTCGATTTATCAATGGTTTGATTCTTTTGGACTCTTAGACGGAATTCGTACCAAGTGGTCATATTTTTAACATGTTCTGTGCTTATCTCATGCTCTCTAAGTCTTTCACTAATATGCACCCAATCACTAAAGCCTTCATTTATTAATTGTCCTCTAACAATTCCTGTTTTAAAAACTTTGCAACATAAACAAAATACTCTATCTAACTCTTTTGAATAAACAAGCCAATCTCTATCATACTTCTCCCCATTTGATAAAACTCTAGTATACAAATTAGCAGTGAATCGTCTAGAAAATTTACCTTTAGGACCAGCCATAATAGAACAATCTCTTTTTGGACACTTCATCACTAATAAATCAATCATTTTTGGATCAAGAGCATCCCAATTTGTTGGATCAAATATGTCAAGTAAATTTTTAAATGAGTTTGTTTGCTAAGCATTATTATTATCCTCTAAAATTTTATTTTCGAGTGAATTATTCAAATGGTCATCATCACAATTTTCATAATCAAAATTTTGATTTTCCATATTATCATTTTCAATAGGCACATCACCTTTATTTTCCACATTATTATTTTCAATAGGCATGTCACTTCTATTTTCTACATCATCATTTTCACTATGATTCTCAATAATAGGCAACATATTTTCAGAAATTTCAGTATCAACAACATTATGATTATGATTTTCAAAAGAAATTTGTGGTTCTTTTATAACGAATTTATCAAGAGCTCTTTGAGATTGCGTTAACTCCTCAATTTTTTTTCATTTTCTTACGCTTTTCATATCCAGACTCATATTTTTTAATTTTATGAGATAAAGTAAAAAAAAATAATAGCAACAACTAATATAATATTTCAAAGAACAATCAAGATAATAATAATTATTAATTTAAAAGTTCAAAAAGGGACGAAAAAACCTGATATTTGCTGCTAATTCCGTCTTCAAAGTTTAAAACTTAAAATTGTGAAAATTTGCCGTCACCAATTGCCCAATGCTCATTTAAAATTGATTTTCTGATTTATGCAATGATATTTTTAGAATATAGTTATAAATAATAATTAACTAAATAACAATTAATCTCAATTAAAAAAAAATTACAAAAATATGATTGATTGACAGTATTAAACAAGGGTGAATTACAACATATACATTATGTAAATATGTAAATAGGTATAATACATATTATATACTTTTTTTTTCTCCATTAGTTTCAGCATTAAATACGTAAATAAGTATATTTAGTTTTTTTAAAAAATAAAAGGTAAAAAGGCAAAGAAAAAATACTAGCTAACTACTAATACTAACTACACTATTAATCATAAAAAGTGAGATCAAATATAACAAATATACAGATTTAAAATTAAAAATAATAAACAATATAGATACAATGAACAAAGAATAAATATCAAATACATACCTTCTATTAACCGTTGATAAATTTGCCTCAAAAAATTCCAATGAATGATATTATTCTTCAAATCTTTTATTTTTTTTTATATATTTATAAAAAAAAACTAAAAATATAGATGATAACAAAATATATCTAATATCTTTCTTCTCAATTCTCATAAACAATTTTTATTTTTGATGTGGATGAAAAATCTTAAAATGGGATATATATATCTTTATATATTAAAAGTGCCTATCTTACGGCATTTTTTTGTTTAACAGAATATACCTTAAAAATAAAAGAATATTCCGTTAAATTTAACGATGTTAATAGGTTTGATCTCCCGTTAACAAATAAACCCAATAATTAAACCAAAAAATTAAACAATCTTTTTTTAAATTAAAAAAAATATCTTAGCCACATAACTCTCTAACATCAACGTTAACTCCAAAAAAAAAAATAAAAACAATATATTAAAATTAAAACGATAGTAAACCTAATTTCCTATAAAATTGTAATTTTTTTATTATTTTTTATGAAAGAAATAAAAAAATATTAAAATTAAAACGATAGTAAACCTAATTTCTTAAAAAATTGTAATTTTTTTATTATTTTTTATGAAATTATAAGTTTAAAATATTTTTCTCACCCCTCAGTACTCGCGAGACCCATTTAGATCGGTTGCCTCGGCACTTGCTTATGAATTTGAAGAAGTCATCGTCTGCCTCGGCAATTGCTTGTGAATTTGGACTTGTACTACTCAATCCATTCTCAAACACCCATTTTCCTTAAAAGAACGAAAGCCGAAAACCAAATCCTTACTATAGTGTTAACACTGTAAACCCCTCCTCCTTTCATTGTCTTCCATTTCAGTACTCATCACCACCAACCAACCAACCCACTACCAGGTATCTATCTATCTTTCTTTCTTTCTTTCTTTTCTTTTTGTTTTCTTCTATGGTTTTTCTTTAATTTGATGTTGTTTTCATTATTAGTACTAATAATTGTATTTGCATTATTGAGTGTGGGAATCTTTGTAGTAGTCTCTATCTTGTCTTGTCTTTCTGATCTGTATTTGTTTTCAGTGAGATTTTTCCTCTAATATCTAATTATATATATAATGTCCTCCTCTTGTTTGATATTTTTCCCAAGTGGGTTTCATTTAAGAACCCCTTTTGTGATGATAAAGTAAAGCTAAGATCTTTATTTGTTTTTTTTTTCTTTTTCTGCAGTTTTTCTCACTGATTTTTGGTTAATGGCGTTCAATGATAATAACCCATCTTCTATAACAACCAGAAAGAGAAAGTTTGAAGAAAAAGACAGTTGCTTTCTCAACAATTTTTTCAACACGTCAGGTCTTCACATATACATTTAGTATATTTATTAAAACATCGTTTTAGTTTTGTAGAATAATTTTTGAATGCTGAACTGTTCCACCTAGATAGATTTGTCTGTTTTTTTTGTTTACATATGAATTTGAATTATTCCTCCAAATTTTCTATAAGTAAATAATAAGTATTATTTTGTTATGACTAATATATACCCAATTATATTTTACTAACCAAATATAATAGCACAAAAATTACTTTAATAAAATAAATCATTCCCAAGATCATACTTTTAGATACAATCTAAATAAATAATAAAAAAAAAAGACTTTAAATAAAACTAATATTTACGTGCCTCGGCACGTAACTTTTAACTAGTATATATATAGTAGGTGAATAAAAAAAGTTTTAAAAAAAATAAATTAAATGGTATTAATAAATTTGGTACCGTTAGTTTACTAAAAACTAAGAAATTTGGTACTTAATTGACTAATAGTCTAATACTTGGTTTATAAAAAAAAAAAAAAATTGAAAAGGTTAAAAATTAATGAGCTTTTGTTGGGAAGGAGAAGAATGAGAGAGATAAGACCAACGTCTCTCAATTAATGATCCCTATTAAATGGGCTTTTGCAATGACCAAGGGAGGGAGCTTATCAAAAAAAAAAAAAAAGAGAAAATTACGTTCTATACCCTTTTTATATTGTACTCTTTTATTTTTACCTTCTTTTTTAAAGTCTATCATATTTACCTCTTTTTTTAAACATTATACCAATTTTGCCCATGTCACTTCAAGATACTCTCCATGTGATTCTCTTATGTCAGGGTATTTTAGGTACAATATATATAAAAAGAGGTATGTTTCAATTAAATTTAAAATTAGAGGTAAATTTAATTAATTGATTAATAAAAGTGGTATTTTTCAACTTACCAAAAAAAAAAAATTAACAAAATTGGGCCCTTTTCTTGCGTGGGCCCTGTGCAGTAGGTCTGCCTGCACACCATTAGGGTCGGGCCTGTTTGTCAAATATATTGGGTCATATGGTATTTTCTCGTTCTCTTCTTCGATCGAGATATCCTCCTTTTCGCCCAAGAAAGATTGATTGAATTATCAAAAATTTAGAGCAAGAAATGCAATGAAGTGCACTTAAATATATTTTTTAGCGGTATACAAATTAATATTAGCAATTCAAATAATTTATGGTTGGCTTGTCTAGGATATGGGATCTCACGACTCACGCTGCATCTTTACTCTTATATTGGATGGTGCATATATACAATGCATTAGGAATTAGATTTAACTATTAAGATTGCTGAAACATCTAGATGGGTTGCAAAGTGGCCGTATCATCTTCTACAATATTAAAAGTTGAAATTTGAGGGTGGTAATATAATACTAAAAGCTGCATTAGTGGATAACTTTGCTTATATAATTAAATTTATTAACATGCTTCTTGCAGAAAACTATATAAGTGAAGAAACTATGATGCTCAAATTTCATTACACCTTTAATAATTTTCTCAACAAGTATTAATTTGTAACTTGTCTGTTCAGATCTCGTCGACGATGGAAGAACATTCCAAAGCTCTGGCACGATCAAGGAGAGGGAGAATGAGAGAGAGATTTGGGGCTTTGGGGTTCTCGAGCATTGGCAAAACAGAGCAATTGTTGTGTGGCTGCCATGAGGGTTGGGGTGGCTGCCGTGAGGGTTGGGGTGGCTGGTGGCGGGGATTGGCATGTGGTTGGAGATGAAGAAGACAAGGAAGAAAAAAAAGAAAAAATATTATTTTAAAAAATTTAAATAATTTATTTATTTTTATTATAATTTTTTTTTAAATTAAAATTATAATTTAGACCAATAATAATTGGACATGTGTCAATTTTGAATAAGTGAACATATCTGTTAAAGTTGGGACTAACGGACTTACAAAAAGTACGACTTTGAGGACTATTGCCGCTATTTTTTGTGGTTGGGGATTAATCTCCATCAAAGTAAATTTTTAAAGGACTTTTTCTTTTATAAATATCCCTTATAATTTTTATGTAATTTTATATTTTTTTATTCATTTAATATTTGTTTATTGTTATACCCAAAATTAAACTATAATATTAATATTATATAGTGCTTTATGTAATACAAAATTTAGTTGTTCGCAAGAAATTGTGCTTTATTATGAAGAGGAGTGTTACCATCAACCTTCTGTTACAACCTCTAAGTTAATTTCCACGCCCAAAAATACATGTCGGAATATTTTTTTTCCAATTTTTTTTTTCACGGAGGTATTTGTTATGCTTACAATATCATCCCTGTAAATTTTTGAAAAATTTCGAATAGTTTAAAGTGCCGAAAATACGTTTGAAGTTTTTTGAACGCGAGTGGTATACTGGAATATCAGGAACTCTTTTTTTGCTACTGTAAACTATTCGGAATTTTCAAAAATTTACAGGGATGATATTGTAAATATAACGAATAACGCTATGAAAAAAATTTGAAATAAAATATTTCGGCATGTGATTTCGGACGTGAAGATTGACTAAGAAGTTGTAATTAGTATTTCTTTATTATGAATCTTTGGTCGTATGCATGCCTAAGCCAACACCTCTACTCCCTAGGGTTGGCCCCAAAATTAAATTATAATATTAATAGGTTAATTATCAATTTTTCTCCCCGAACTTTGACATATACTAAGTCATGCCCCCTGAACTTTTTTGGCCGTTAAAAATTTCCCCTGAACTATTAAGATTATTAGATTTAAGGACTTTTGTCTAATTTTAGTAAAAAAAAATTCTAACATAGATGAAAGTTTTAGATAAAAGTCCTTAAATCTAACAATCTCAATAGTTCAGGGGGAATTTTTAACGGCCAAAAAAATACAAGAAGCATAATTTGGTATATGTCAAAATTCGAGGGAAAAATTACTTATTAGCCATATGAATATTATACGGTGCTTTGTGAAATAAAAAGAAGGGCATTTTACATAAATGTATACATTTTCTTAAATAATTACAAAAAATGTGCAAAAAAAATTAATTGTTACAATGTACACATTTGAAAACATTTTTACATAAAATCATACAAATTCTTAATTTAATTATATTGGATTGATTTAATGAGAATGATTACCATAATTAAATTTTATCCGTTTTATAATTATTTGTATGGCTAAATTGTACAACATTTAATGACTAAGCTTTTAAACCATAATCAATATTAGAATATTACTAATAAATAATAAAATTTGTATTAGGCATGGTATATAATATCATGTATATAATATGTACATTAATAATAAAATTCGTATTAGAATATTACTAATATTACGTATATAATCTGTACATTAATAATTGCCTGGTATATTTTTCAAACTCAATACTTATATAATCATGATTTTTTTATTAAAATATGTCATATATGCCCTATATATTATCAGATTGGTAATGCTATTATGTTGTTTAATTTAATATTCATAATATAAATATTATGATATTTTATTTGAAAAATCTTTGGAAATATTTTATATGTATATATATTTATTTTATTTTCTATTAATTAAACATACTAATTTAATAAACAAAATAATAATATTCACATAGGTTTATTATATTAGTACCATGTTTCTTTTTTTGAAAAATAAATAATATATATAAAAAAAAACTGTTTATCTTTTTCTTTTTTTTTTGTTTATTGTGTCCTATTTATTTTTTCTAATTAAATAATATTTGGAATTTATAAAATTATGTTTGTTTATTTATTTATTTTTTGATGTAAAAATTGTATTTCAATAGAAAATTCTTCCACTAACTCATTAGAAAATAATAAATATGTTGACACAATAAAAAGAAAATATATTTATTTTAGTATAGTATAAATTGGCTATGTTTATTTTTATATTTACAATTATAATAAACTTACTAATAATATAAAATACTTTGTATCTATATGTTTATTTTGTTTTTATTTATTAAACATACTAATTTAATAAACAAAATAATAATATTCATATATGTTTATTATATCACTCTGCGTGTCATGTTTATTTTTTAGAATTTTAAGCATTGATTTATATTTATATACATTAATGTTTATAATTTTGATATTGTATTTTATTGAAAAAAAACTTATTAAATTATAATCATTCATACTAAAATAGATAATAAACATTTATTCTTTAATAAAAAAAATATTTAATTTGTTTATTTTTATAAAACTGATTATTATTTATTTACTTAATTTTACAGAATTCTTTATTTTGAATTTTAATAAACATGTTTTATTATTAATAATTTTTAAAACATTAATATAATAAACATAAGGATAAAATATTACAAAATAATATTATAAACATTAATTAATATAATAATCTATTTATGGTAATTAGTTTAATCATTAATGATTTATATTATTTAATGATTAAAATGTATGATTTTATGTAATAAATTTTGAAAATGTATAAATTTTTCAAATAATTTTCTTTTACACATTTTTTTGTAATAATTTTATTTTTGTTGTGAAAAAAAGCCTAAAAAGAAATAGTTGTTTACCAACATTAAACTATAATATTAATATTATATGGTAGTTTGTGTAATAAAAAAAATAATTGTTTATATTATTTAGTGATTGTAATAAAAAATAGTTGTTTGCAACGCGTGGACCCGGCAATAGGATTGTACGTCCCACGCTACATGCAACCCAACTACTTTGCCCCACTTGGTTACAGGCCCACGTGACTGGACCCGGCGATAGGATTGTATAAAGTAATCAATCTATATATCTATATAATTCCCTTGCTAATCAAGATGACATGGCAACCTAATTATCTAGGATTCTAATTTTTCTTTTTTCTAACTTTTTTGATTTTATTTTATTTCTGTACTCTAAAAAATTCTATTTACAATTAATAATTTACCATTAATTTCAAAGATGAAAAGTCACTCATTAATTTACCAACTTAATGACATGCATTAGTAAAAGAAATTCATTACGACTAAAAATCACTCTTTAATTTAGCGCCGTTCACATGCATTAGTAACTCAAAAGACTAATCATTTA
Source organism: Cannabis sativa (assembly GCF_029168945.1). Classification (NCBI taxonomy): domain Eukaryota; kingdom Viridiplantae; phylum Streptophyta; class Magnoliopsida; order Rosales; family Cannabaceae; genus Cannabis; species Cannabis sativa. The sequence goes on from NC_083602.1 coordinate 7,966,611, forward strand.
ATTTAAAAAAAAAAAAAAGCATATTATTTCATGTAATATCAATAACCCCAAAATTATCATTTTAATAATAACAATAATAATTTCTATGTATATAGATACATACATAACCGATTTCATTTTTTTTTTCTAGCTTTTTAGATTTTATTTTATCTTTGTACTTTAAAAAATTCTATTAAAACTATGAATTAGTAATTTACCAATAATTTCAAAAATCAAAAGTCAATCATTAATTTACCAATTTAATGACATGCATTAGTAAAAAAAAAATTATTATTACACTACGAAGACCAAAAATCACTCTTTAATTTTCCAACCATCACATGCATTAGTAATTCAAAAGAAAAATTCATTTAATTAGAAAAAAAGCATATTATTTCATGTAATATCAATAACTCCAAAATCCTTTTAATAATAATAATAAAAAAAAATACATACACAACCCATAACTCTTATATATAAATACATACTTGAATGTTATTGAGTTACCAACCTTTCTACTTACCAATAACCCCTTAATTAATTATTTTATATTTAATTACTACTGTATATAAATACATGCATATATTTTTTCTTTTGTGCACCACCATGTTTTGGTGTTCTACTATATTATTATTTTTGTAAACTGGTCATATTTCTTTTTCTTTGTTGGGTTATTTTTAGTGTGTATATATAAATTATATATACATGTAAATATATGAATATTCAATGATCATATTTATGTAAATTATGTGTATATGTATTTTTTTTTATTACAATATACATATCATATATTAGAAGAATTGTTTGCTCTAGGATCATGCAGAGTACCAATCCATAAGTATTCTTGTAAAGAACTGTGATAATTTAAACGATTACTTAATTTTTTTAGCGACCGTTTTTAGGACTGTTGCAAATTCTAACTTTTGTAGTTTTGTAGTAGTGTTCCCTGTATAATTAGTTATTATTTTGGGTGTTTTACAAAAACAGTTTCTTTAAGTCAGATTTTTAACTAGCTTATAAACATAGCTGATTTTTTTGTATCAGATTCCAACATCCAACTCTGATGACGGCTCCGACATCTAACTCCGATGACGACATTTACTCCGATAACTTTTCCAATGGCAAGAACAATTCTGACAAATTTTTCGACGGCGATGACAACTCCAGTGATTTTTTTAGCGACGACAACTCCGTGACTTTTCTGTGGGGACGATGGCAACTCTGATGACTTCTTAAGTGGCAATGGCTGCTCTGATGATTTTTTTGGCAAAATTTGTTCTTAGAAATTTTGTTAAATTATTATGGTATTTTGTTGGGTTTTCTATTTTTTTTTTTTTTATAAAGTTACTATACTTTGTGGTATAAGTTTTATATACATAAAAAAATAAATTAATTTTTTTTTCTTATATTTTTGTGAATTCCTATAAAGAATTGAGAAATATCTTAAAAAGTACATAAATTTTACTATAAAAATATAAAAATTATCCAAATTACAATTTTTAAATGTTATAAAAACCGCGCAAAGCGCGGTAACGTCTCCTAGTATAAACATATTAAAAAAGTTATGTTTCGTCCATGTGGGAGGGATGGGATTTCTTCTTCCTTAAACCAAATCAAAACTTGTTCTTCTCAGTTAGTGTAAAAATCAATCTCAGATGCTATCCTACTCTCCACTCCTCATCTCACTGCACAACAGACTCAGAGACACAAAAAAACCTCTTTTTCCCTCTCCACCAAGGAACCCACTCACCGGCGGCGGCGCAGTTGCATCGTCCTCTAAGATCATGTATGTATGTCGTTTCAGTATTTTTTTTTCCTTTCTTTCTTTCTTTCTATGTCTATCTCTTCGTGCCTTATGTATGAATTTTTGTTATTGCTCGGTATTAGTTCTCATAGGGCTTGATTATCTTCCTTGACGCTCGCTGGGTTTATCATACAATACAAGTTTGGAATTAATTTGTTTTTTGGCATTTTTGCTCGCAACGTGTTTGATATAATGTCTCTTTCAATATTATGCATTTTTCATTAGTTTTATCGTGCAAAGTTGACAATTTTGTAATTAGTTCTGTTGGTTTAAATCATTTAAACACCTAGTATAAGAGTTTTACAATTTCTCCAATCTTTTATGCCATCAACTTGTCTAAGAATTCGATAACATGAGGGGGGGAAGTTCCTCAATAATATCTTTTGTTTGTTTGTTGGTAGTTCATTATTAAAAGTTATTTTTTATTTGCTCTACAAATTATTTACAGAATTCAGAGATACTTCTACTCTCGCAATTCACAACTGTTGAATATTGATGATATGTGCACTAATTTTTTACACAACATATGGCATGTTTTTCATCCAGCCATAATTATTTGAAGGTAGAATCCACTATGTTAAGAAGGTATGCCATGTCATTGTGAGTAAAATCTTGGTAAATTACTTGTGTGCACATATCATTGCTTTCAATCTCTATATATATGTGTGTATATTTCTGTGTTGAATTTTTTTCCCTTGCCTTGTGAGAATACAAGATGAATTTCTGGAAACCCATGTCACATGTTCATAGAAAACATTGTTGCTTGTAAATATGTGTATTGTAATTTTCATTGTTGTTCCTTATCTTAAAGCTTGAGTTCAATGATCAAGTCAGTTTCTTTTAATTTTTCCAGCTGAAACTGAAAGTACTATCAAGATCAATTATGGATTCTTAATTCTAGAAATGTGGAGACATTAGAGAGAAGTTTAAAAGGAGAAAAGGACTGAGTTTTTTTTATTTTCCTTTTAGAAATATTAAACTAAAGAATACTCTATATTGCATTTGATTCTAAGATCTAACCAAGCTTGGTAACGTTTTTCAATTTAATAATTTGTATAAGATGCTTAATTTCTTCTCATAATACTTGCCTTGCAGCTAGGATTAGATACTGTACCAGTTCTTGTTGGTCCAGTGTCTTACTTGTTGCTATCAAAACCAGCAAAAGGTGTTGAGAAGTCCTTCTCTCTTCTTTCCCTCATTGGAAATATTCTTTCAGTCTACAAGTAAGAATATTATATTTTTATCAGGCGTTACCTTTTTCAATGTTATCTTGTATTAAATCTTGTCAACCAAAAATGGTCTATGCTATGCAGGGAGGTTGTGGCTGAACTAAAGGCTGCAGGTGCCACTTGGATTCAGTTTGATGAGCCCACCCTTGTGAAGGATCTTGATTCTCACCAATTACAAGCATTTACTCATGCCTACTCAGAACTAGAGTCATCTTTGTCTGATTTGAATGTTATAATTGAATCATATTTTGCTGATGTTCCTGCCGAGGCATACAAAACACTTACCTCTCTAAAGGGTGTAGCTGGGTATGGCTTTGACCTGGTCTGTGGAACAAAGACCCTTGATTTGATCAAGAGTGGATTTCCTTCTGGAAAATACTTGTTTGCTGGAGTGGTAGATGGGCGCAATATATGGGCCAACGATCTTGCATCCTCCATCAGTACCCTAGAGGCACTTGAGGGTATTGTTGGAAAAGGTATTCTTTCTATAAGTTCTTTGCGTTGGTTTAGAATGTTAGTACTGTTCTAGAGGTTTAAGTATTTTCTGCTATCTTTTACATGCTGTAGACAAGGTTGTTGTCTCTACATCCTGCTCTCTTCTACACACTGCGGTTGATCTTGTGAATGAGACTAAGTTAGATGCGGAGATCAAGTCATGGCTTGCATTTGCTGCTCAAAAAGTAGTTGAAGTAAATGCCCTGGCTAAGGTATTGTCTGGACACAAGGATGAGGTGCTTTTTTCTCCCTACATATTATATTTGTTATTCAATATTTTTCCAGACAGAAAATTATACTTAATAGGCTTTTTAATTTAGTTGCAAGCTTATTAGTTAAATTATTTGCATAATAACTTGCTACTTTTTTATATCTTTCTGATTCTTGAGGAATTGGGATTTGATTTATTAGTTTTGAGCTTTTTTCCCTCTCTCTTTTGTAATCTATAAATTTTTATAGGGATATTCCTTTCATTATTTTTACGTAATTTTATTATTTAGCTCTAACTAGTAAGACACTGTATGAACAGGACTACATATAAATGTAATTATGAATGTTGCCGCTGTCTTGTTGTGTCAAGTGATGATCAGTCGAGCTTGGATTTTACTTTATGATTTTTTTTTATGTAACTTTTTGTGCTGGCCTACTATATAATTCTACAATACAAGTGAATAAATTCAGTGTCTGGTTTTTTATTTGTCTCCAGGCTTTCTTTGCTGCCAATGCAGCTGCTCAAGCTTCAAGAAAATCTTCAACTAGGGTAACAAATGAGCATGTTAAAAAATCAGTAAGTCTATGTTAAATGTGAATAGATGTCCACTTCAACATCTCATGTTCTATAGTTTTGATGTGATCATCTTTTCCTTACTCTGGACTGCAATTCTTTGCTTTTAAAGGCTGCTGCTTTGAAGGGCTCTGACCACCGTCGAGCAACAAATGTGAGTGTCAGGCTGGATGCCCAGCAGAAAAAGTTGAGCCTTCCTGTTCTTCCAACTACCACAATTGGATCCTTCCCTCAGACCATGGATCTCAGAAGAGTCCGTCGGGAATACAAGGCTAAAAAGTGAGCTCCTGGCTAGCTGAGTATTGCTATAATTGTCCTAAAAAATTTCTAAATGATTTTGTTTGAACTAACTGAACTGTTATTGGTGTATACATTAGAATCTCCGAAGAAAATTATGTCAGTGCGATCAAGGAGGAGATTAACAAAGTTGT